>NC_073224.2:154508260-154818804 GCF_029281585.2 Gorilla gorilla gorilla
AAGATCACACAGCTGTGACAAAGCCAGGGTTCAAACCCTGACCATGAACTCTCCACTCTCCCATAGCAATTTATAAGCATTGGGAGCAACAGAATCATAGATTCTTAATGCTGGAAGGGGCCTAGTATAATTTTCTTATTTTATAGGAACTGAAACCCATTCTTATGAAAGTGGGCTGATGAGAGTGGGGAGAAAGGAATGCCATCTATTGCTTTAATTCAGCCATTCTCTACACACCTGAATTGAGGATCCAGTAATAACAAGATGTGCCTGTTTGCCAAGAGCTCCTTGGATTAGCAAGTAAAACAGTGCTTTGTCACAGGAGTCAAAACAGAGATACAGATGCATTTTATCCCACCTGGGGACCCAGGGAAGTCTTCTTGAATGGAGTGATGACTTCAATGAGTCTAAAGAAGATTAGGAATTACCCAAGCAGGGATGGGGCCACACACATTCCAGGAAATAGGAAACCATGCACAGAAGCCCAAGTAAGAGAGAATAGGGATGAGATCAGAATGAGGATGGCAAGTAGGCAGAGGCCACATCATGGGGGTGGGGTGTTGGGTGGGCCATGGTAAAACATGTGGACTTCATTCTGAGGATACTGGGAAGCTACTGGAGGATTTAGACAAGACAATGACAGTTAGATTTGCAGTTCAGAAAGACTGCCTTGGATAAGATGGCTGTTGCAGTAATCTAGGAAACCAATAATTATTTTCTGGACTAAGTGGTAGCAGAGTGGATGAAGAGACATGGGTGGATTTGAATCATTTTAAGGGGATTGATTGGTCAAAACATGGTGATTGATTAAATGTGGAGGTAAAGGAGAACGTGAGCCAAAGGATAACACTCAGATTACTGGCTTAAGCCACTACCAGTATGAATGGAATAGGGATTGGAAGGAGCAATCCTGGGCAGGATATGATGAGCTGTGCTTTGGGATGTCAACTTTGGAGTGCCTTTGGAGCAGCCAAATAGGGATGTCTTTTAGGCAGTTCTGAAGCTGGGCAGGAAAAGACCAGAAATGAAAGTTTGAGCCATGTTGGCACTGGGGTGTATTTGAAGTCATGGGCCTAGATTCGCTCATCCAAAGCAGGAAGCATGTAAAGTTGGAAGAAAAGAGATGGAGGCTAGAGAACTCTGGGAAATACCAACATTTAAAGAACGAGGAAAAGCAATGGAGTAGAAGCAGAGGGAGAGAGACAGACTGGCAGAAGAAAAGAAGTCATGAGAGAGAAGCATCACTGAAGCAAAGGATTCTTTGGACATGTGTATACTAATGCTATGTTAAAACCATTGTGCGTTAATACCACAAAAGCGAATACAGTGATTCCCTGACATTGCGAAACTGGCATTTCTCTGTGCTTCATAAGAAAATGAAGCAACTTCATTTCACAAGGAAATGAAGGGGGTTATCAGAGCCCTGTGCGCGTGCATGTGTATGTGTACACATACATATACATATATAACAATTTTAAATGTAATGTTTTTCTTTTCTTCTACATTTAGATTTCCTAGAATTTGAAAGATCTTTCCCCTCAAACTATTTCTTCCCCATAAATATATATTGAATATCAAATGGTCATAAACATACTTCTGGAAAAATAATGTTGCAAAAAGCTCTGAAAAACTGAAAAAATAGCTAATATAAAAGTTTGGGGAACTACCATTTGACCCAGCAATCCCCTTCTACCCAAAGGAAAAGAAATAGTTCTACCAAACAGACACTGTCACTCATATATTTATCATAGCACTACTCACAAGAGCAAAGTAATGGAATCAACCTAGGTGTCCATCAGTGATGTATTGGATAAAGAAAATGTGGTACATACACACTATGGAATATTACACAGCCATAAAAATAATGCAGTCATTTCCTTTGCAACAACATGGATGCAGCTGGAGGTCATTATCCTAAGTGAATTAAAGCAGAAACAGAAAATCAAATACTGCAATACTGTTCTCACTTAAAAGTGGGAGCTAAACAATGAATACACCTGGACATAAAGACGAAAACAACAGAAACTGCGGACTCCAAAAAGAGGCAGGAGGGGAGGTGGGAAGGGCTGAAAAACTTGCTATTGGGTACTATGTTCACTACTTGGATGATGGGTTCAATAGAAGCCCAAATCTCAGCATTATGCAACATATCCATGTCACAAACCTGCATATGTACCCGCTGAATCTAAAAAAAGGTTTGGAGCAACACTCACCTCTGCTTATTACCATAATACATCACAAACTTGTTAAAACTCAACATATTTATATAGTACTTTGAACTTTACAGGATATTTTGGTTATCTCATTAGCCCCTAATGTGGTTGTAATGAGGCAGATGACTCTGGCATCCGTGGGTTATTACACTGTGCTAGGAGAAAGTAATAAGCAGCATAAGAGTGGTGTGGGGACCAAGGGCCCTTTGAAGTTTCACTGAAAAATCAACTCTCAAAAGGAAGATTAATAAGAGAAAAGGCATATAAATTTATTTAGCATGTACACATGGGAGCCTTCAGAATGAAGACCCAAAGACACAGGAGAAATTGACCTATTTTATGCTTGGGTTTAACAAAGTATGGACAGCCATGTAGAAATATGATTGCACCAGAAAGGTATGATCTGCTGCTAATAAACTGAGCAAGGAAGCCCAGGCAGGTCTGTCTGCCTAGATTCTCCTTCGCCTCTCTGAGCAGCATTCCTTCTAGGGATGGGACAGGACCTTCTCTGGAATGGGGGTCTTATGATCTACAAACAAGGTATGTCAGATAATTTCTTTATGGCCTGTTTTCACAGAAATAGGACAGAAGGAAAGTTGGAGTAATATTTTTAGGTTTTATGTCTGGCTTTGGAGAAAAAGGCATTTTGGTTTCTATGACCCGCCCTGGGGAAGAGGGATTCTAGTTTCTGAGGCTAGCCTCAGTGGGGCATGGGACTGAGGGACAGGAGGGCAGGAGAAGGTCAGAGAACAAATTTACACCTCTGAGGCTGCTTCTGAGGCCTTCATTTTGGGGCATTGTTTTCTGAGCCCCAACAGAGGAACACAGAAAGAGCTACAGAAATTCAGAAAAGGGATGTGTTGCTTGCACAGGAGGAGGTGGGGACCAGAGAAGGTTGAGCTTTGAAGTGCAGAAAGCACTGAGTGCTTGCAGTGTCCCTATCACTGTCGTGGGCACTTTATGTTATCTCATTTGAAGAACTTGGGTATTTTAAGTAGTGAAAATAGGCACTTTATACATAGGCAGATGGATACTCCATAATGAATATAATGCCTGGCACAAGAGCACAATAACTGTTAATATTAGTGGCTGTCACAATTGAGTATTTACTGTGTCCTAGAAGCAATGCTCAGATCCTTTGTATATGCTGTCACATTTCAGCCTCAAAACTCTGAAAACAAGGTATTATAACTCCCACTTTACACATCAATTCAAGACAATGTGTGTGCACACATATACACATATATGTATGTAACAATGAGTTATAAGTGAGGGCCCTGGTAAAAAACAAATGGCATACTTAAAGAATTCTGAAGAGCATGTTTAATAAAAGGAATGTTTTTAGAGGTGTGGGCAGGTAAAGAGAACCAACGAGGAACCAAGGGACTAGCAAAAACGAGAAGCCAATACTACCCCTAGATGGAATAATGGAAGGCAACAGCATTATCAGAACCCAGCCGAGAGCTGGAACCATGGAATAGGGGCCGCCAGCAGAAGCTATGATTGTAGAAGGATGGAGCTGTTGCTACAACCATGAAAAAGCAGGAAGGGAGCCAGAGAAATAAATACCCCAGTCTCTCTCCCCTCTTGTCCTCCAGCCTCCTGTAAGTATATCCCATTCACCAAAACCAACAAAAATGGGATCGCAGGTGATGAAGTCCATGAAGATCAGTCCTCCACAGCTTCAAGCAAGACAGAAAATGGTGAAACACGGGTCTTGGGTACACTAAGGTGATACAGCCAGAATGTAGGAGGGCCAGGAATCAAATTCAGGCTTGTCTGAATCTAAAACCCATGCCTTATCCACTGCTTTTATGTATTCCTCTACCATGCATACTGTAGATGCTTAGTAAATGTTTCTTCAATGAACGAAACCCCAGATGAAAGTTGGAGAAACTGAGATTAGGAGGCTATGTGTCTTGACTTTAGGAACCAGAGTCCTGGTTACCGTGGAACCATCTCTGGGTCTGTAACTCACTGCCTGCCCATTCAACCAAACACCACTCACTCCTTGTATATAACAGGCAATCTGCAGCAATGGGTTTCTTTCATGGTAAACATTTATGTAATAATTATGTTAAAACACTCAGGACTTAGTGTCAAATTGCAGATTTATGGTACTTACTTTATCCAATATTTCTAGCACTTAGGTTGGAAAAGGACATCCTTGAGCCCTCCTTCTCTTTGAGAATTCCCACCCTGATATGGTTTGGTTCTGTCCCCACCCAAATCTCATCTTGAATTGTAGCTCCCATAATTCCCACATGTTGTGGGAGGGACCCAGTGGGAGATAATTGAATCATGTGGGGCAGTTTCCCTCATATTGTTCTCGTGGTACTGAATAAGTCTTACAAGGTCTGAGGGTTTTATAAGGGGAAACCCCTTTCACTTGATTCTCATTTTCTCTCTTGCCTTGTGGCCATGTAAGACGTGCATTTTTGCCTTCCACCATGATTGTAAGGCCTCCCCAGTCACATGGAACTGTGAGTCCATAAAATCTCTTTTTCTTTATAAATTACCCAGTCTCGGGTATGTCTTTATCAGCAGTGTGAAAACAGACTAATACACACCCCCATCTCAAAACACCTGTCTCCTATGAAAGTAAATCGTGTATCTGCTAAAATGGAGTAAGAAAAGAGTAAGACAGGAATGCCTGTTTTAATCTTCAGATACTTGCTATCTAAAATTGACTTCAAATAAGGCAAGATACCAGCAATATTATCAACGGAAAAGAAAACTTGCCCCTGTGTTAATCAACATCCAATCAGAACAGAAATAGCTTTAGGTATGTCAAACAGAGGGAATTTAAAGGAAATTGCTTATAAAGGTCTTGAAATGTCCAGAAGAGGAAAAGGAACAATTTGACCATAAGTCATAATTATCATTCATAATTACATCCCCATTTCCTAGCACAATACCTGGCATATAGCAAGGGTTCAATAAATATTTATTGAATCTATGATTACACTTGTGGGTGAGATTTGGTCTGTCAACCTAGGAAGGCCACAGGTTCTGCTGGAAAGCATACCTTCAAGCAGCTATATGACTCTGGTAATTCAGTGAATGTGTACGTGTGTTTTGGCGTTCGGTAGGAAATCATGTGCAAAGCCTTCTGTTCAAAACCTCTTAATGGATAATATTTACTGAGCATCTATTAGGCTCTAGTTACTTTCTATGCACTTTTTTTTTTTTTTTTTTTTTGAGACGGAGTCTCGCTCTGTCACCCAGGCTGGACTGCAGTGGCGCAATCTCGGCTCACTGCAAGCTCCGCCTCCCGGGTTCACGCCATTCTCCTGCCTCAGCCTCCCGAGTAGCTGGGACTACAGGCGCCCGCCACTATGCCCGGCTAACTTTTTGTATTTTTAGTAGAGACGGGGTTTCACCTTGGTCTCGATCTCCTGACCTCGTGATCCGCCCGCCTCGGCCTCCCAAAGTGCTGGGATTACAGGCGTGAGCCACCGCGCCCGGCCTTCTATGCACTTTTTAAAGCACTTTGCAATATTAACATTTATAATAACTCTGTGATAACGTGTTCATTGCTCCTCATTTATAGATGACGATGAAACTGAGGAAAAGAGTTTTTAAGTAACATGTCTAAAATCATAAAACAAGGAAATAGTGGAGCCAAGCTTTCATTACACAGTCTGGCTCTAGAAGCTATGCTCTTAATTTCCACACCATATGCCTCCCCACAGCTGATGTGATGAAGGCTTAGCCCACTTTTCCACCTTTGTTTTCCATTTTCCCCACTGTTCTCTGGAGGCAGACACCAGCTAGCTGTTTCCCCAACCTCGTGTTTTCTTTTCTTTCTGGGCCCACAGCAGAATGTATTTTCCAGCCCTTGCTCATGGTTATTGTAGCTGGGTGGCAGAATTTTAGCCAGAAGAATGGGAGCAGAGGTGATATGCATCCCTTCTAGGCCTGACCCATTAAGCCTTTCACATGTGGTGGCTGTATGTTCTTTCTTGTTCTTTCAGTTTGAGGAAGGTGAGTGATATGGTTTGACTGTGTCCCCACCCAAATCTCATCTTGAACTGTAGCTCCGATAATTCCCATGTATTGTAGGAGGGACCAGGTGGGAGGTAATTGAATCATGGTAACGAGTCTTTCCTGTACTGTTCTCATGGTAGTGAATAAGTATCATGAGATCTGATGGTTTAATAAAGGAGAGTTCCCGGCTAGGCGCGGTTGCTCACGCCTGTAATCCCAGCACTTTGGGAGGCCGAGGCGGGTGGATCACAAGGTCAGGAGATCGAGACTTTCCTGGCTAACACAGTGAAACCCCGTCTCTACTAAAAATACAAAAATTAGCCGGGTGTGGTGGCGGGTGCCTGTAGTCCCAGCTACTCGGGAGGCTGAGGCAGGAGAATGGCGTGAACGCGGGAGGCAGAGCTTGCAGTGAGCCGAGATTGCACCACTGCACTCCAGCCTGGGCAACAGAGCGAGACTCCGTCTCAAAAAAAAAAAAAAAAGGAGAGTTCCCCTACACAAGCTGTCTTGCCTGCCGCCATGTAAGACATCCCTTTGCTCTTCTTTCGTCTTCTGCCATAATTATGAGGCCTCCCCAGCTATGTGGAATTGTAAGTCCATTAAACCTCTTTCCTTTATAAATTACCCAGGCTTGGGTGTGTCTTTATTAACAGCATGAGAACTGACTAATACAGTGAGCATGGAAAACTTGGATGCCACATGTAGAAGAGTTGGAGCCACAAAATAGAAGAAGGCTGGATCCCTGAATATTGCTTGGAAAAAAGAGTTGAGAACCAATCAGGAACATCTGTGCTAGACTTTAAGTGAACAAGAGATAAGCTTCTGTCAACTTTGTGCCATTATATGTGTTGGAGTTGTTTTGTTACAGCAGCTGTAGATATGTAAATAGATCTACCTACTGTCCTTTGAAAATGCCTTTCCCTTAGAATTCTCATTCTCTCCTTCAGTTACTCACATCCAAAAATTATTCAAGGCCTAAACCAAGTCCAATCACCTTCAAGCAGCTTTCTTCCACTCCCACCCACCATAGAGATCTCTCTTTCCCTTACCTTCCTGTAGCACTTTGTTATCCATACCTCTCATGTGCACTTACCCCAGCTCCAATTCTGGATGTCTTGTTTTCCTAGTGAGATTGTGAGCTCTTCAAGGTAAGGATCATGTCTTTGTGCTTCCTTCTTTTGTGACTCTGAAGTGCATAACATGGTGATGTGCCTTGGGAATTTTCAATAAATATTCATGGGAAAAATGAACATATCAATGTATTAAGCTCAATAAAGTCCATTTTCCTAAAAACAGTCCTTCATTGCTGAAGTGTGAAAGCATGTAAACTATAATCTACTGGATTTGGTATTTTTATTATTCTTTTTTACTAATATATACATTCTAACACTTTTTGACCACTGCTTAGAGAAAATAGAAGGCATGCTTATCAAATTTCAGATGGCACAAATTAGAAGTAATAAGTAATGCACGAGATAACGGAATCAAAACTAGACAAATTAGAAATAAGTAAATAACATTTAACAGGGATAACTACAAAATTAGATTTTAAAAGAACAGCTACCCAATTTCAGTATGGAAGGACATGGCTAACATCAGGTTTTAATTGGCTGCTAGATTGACATGAGCCCAGAGTGGTACACAGAGCCCTGTTCATAGTTAGACTCAGGGCACTGAGTGGTAGGTGAAATATTCAGGCTCCAACAAGGCACAGGCATGAATGAAGATTGCTAGATGGTGGCCAGCTAGAGACAGATGGAGCCTCAATGTCTGGTAAAGTCTGCAGTAAAGAGCAGAATGAAGTCCTATACTTTATTTAACCCGGGAGCTAAACAAATAAACAATATATAATAAGAATAAATAGGCTGGGTGCAGTGGCTCACGCCTGTAATCCCAGCACTTTGGGAGGCCGAGGCGGGCGGATCACCTGAGTTGAGGAGTTCGAGACTAGCCTGACCAACATGGAGAAACTCCGTCTCTACTAAAAATACAAAATTAGGCAGGCGTGGTGGCACATGCCTGTAATCCCAGCTACTTGGGAGGCCGAGGCAGGAGAATCACTTGAACCCCGGTTGCAGAGGTTGCAGTGAGCTGAGATCGTGCCATTGCACTCCAGCCTGGGAAACAAGAGCGAAACTCCATCTCAAAAAAAAAAAAAAAAAAAGAATAAATAATGAACTAATTTAAAAATAAATAAATTTTATATTTAACCAGGGCAAGCTTAAGGTGAAAGATCAACTTTCACCTGTAACTTTGATGGGAATCCTCCATCTGAGGACACCATTAAGTGATTTCTGACGCTAAACTGGGGCTAATGGGGCTGGCTGGATCCCCTAAGAATTTTGCTTTAGAAGTACTACCTAGTAGGTCTTAAAGGTTTGTTATTTTACTTTTGGTCCCACTTCCCAATGTCAGTGTCAGAGCTGTCCTTGAGACTCCTCAAATTTGGGCAGGGCGTGGTAGCTCACGCCTGTAATCCCAGCACTTTGGGAGGTGGAGGCGGGTGGATCACCTGAGGTCAGGAGTTCGAGACCAGCCTAGCCAACATGGTGAAACCCTGTCTCTGCTAAAAATACAAATTAGCCGCGAGTGGTGGCGTGCACCTGTAGTCCCAGCTACTCAGGAGGCTGAGGCAGGAGAATTGCTTGAACTGGGGAGGCAGCAGTTGAAGTGAGCCGAGATCGTGCCACTGCACTCCAGCCTGGGCAACAAGAGTGAAACTCCGTCAAAACAAAACAACAACAAAAAACAAAAAAACTCCTCAAATGTGAAGCTGAGAATTTTGAAGCTCATTTATAAATTCACACCACCCTTGTGGGAGCGGAGAGAAGGCAGATCACATCTCTGGGCTCAATTGGGGCAACCATTCTAGGATGCTCAGAGAGACCTGCTCCTAGAAATCCAGAGTTTCCTAAAAGCTGGGATCAGAGTTCCGGCAAGAAGGCTGTAGCCTGGGCCTTGGCCCTAGACCACCAAAAAAGTGAATACAGGCTTAGGCAGTGTTCATAGAGGCCCAGCATCTGGAACAAGGGTGCTGCTGTAGTCTGTGCTGGTCAGACCACACAGGAAGAATTGTTTATTTTCCGGATACTATGATTTTAAAAGGATACAAGCAAATTGGTGTGTATCAAAAGGAAGCTTACCAGAATGTTGAAGGGACTTGGAAACCAAATCACTAGTTACTTTTCAGTGGTTTGGGCTCCAGGACTGGAGGGGGTTTAGGGTGGGGGGTAGAGGATGGTGTTAGGCAGCATAGATAATTAGAACTGTTTTCAGATATGCAAATGCTGTTTTGTGAAAACACACACACAAAACAAGAAAAACTTGTACTTTAGGTAAGGCCAGAAAACAGACTGGGACCCGTGGGATTTAAGCTCAACATGAAGAATCTGTAAACCATTATAGCTCTTCAAAAGTGGGCTAGACTTTGTAAGCACGCAAGGTTTAAACTGTTCAGGTAAAGACCAGGAAGCCCTCCAGCTGCTCTGTCAAGACCGAGGCCGGCTCTCCAAGTCCGCGCTGGGGACGATGGGAGGTGTGCACCTGCGACAGAACACAGGTACCGCCAGGTCCAGGTAGGGGTGGCTTTTCGCCGAGGTCCCCCGCCTCCGCATACTTCTTGCCCTCGCTGCTTCCCCGGCCGCCTCTCCCGGCCCCACTCCTCGCCCGGCGCTCGCCGCTACAACTCCCGCCTGGGCTGGCGCGAGACCCGCGAGCGCCGGAGTGGGCGCGCGGGATGCGCGCGGGCCGGAGCCCGGAGCTCTGGGCATGCTCAGTCGCGCGGGCAGGGCTCCGGGCGCGAGCTGGGCTCCTTCTGCACCACATTCAGCGGCTGCCAAGAGGAGCCGCCGGGCGCTCGCAGGCTCAGCGCGCGCTGCCCGCGGCAGGACCCGGCCGCCTCCGCCGCCGCCGCCGCCCCTAAGCCTCCCGAAGCCATGGCCGGGCTCGGCCACCCCGCCGCCTTCGGCCGGGCCACCCACGCCGTGGTGCGGGCGCTACCCGAGTCGCTCGGCCAGCACGCGCTGAGAAGCGCCAAGGGCGAGGAGGTGGACGTCCCCCGCGCGGAACGGCAGCACCAGCTCTACGTGGGCGTGCTGGGCAGCAAGCTGGGGCTGCAGGTGGTGGAGCTGCCGGCCGACGAGAGCCTTCCGGACTGCGTCTTCGTGGAGGACGTGGCCGTGGTGTGCGAGGAGACGGCCCTCATCACCCGACCCGGGGCGCCGAGCCGGAGGAAGGAGGTAACTGCCGACTCGAGGGGCGCGGCCGGGGCGCGCGCCAGGCCCTCCCCCGCCGCCGGCCGCCGTGTTGCCTGGGGAGTCGCGCCACTGGCCCCCGGGCTAGTTGACAACTTCCCGTCGGGGGGCGAGTGTGTGTGTGTCTGTGTGTGTGTGTGTGTGTGTGTGTGTGTGTGTGTGTGTGTGTCAGAGAGTCAGAGAGAAGTTCATTATTCACACCTCCCGGCTGCCGGCAGCCTTCTGGAGGATCCGATTCAGTGTGGTTGTACGGTCTCGGGCAGGTGGGTGGGCGGGGGAGTCCGTCTCACGGGCATTTTTATTTGTGAAAATTAAACGGCAGCGACGACAATGCAACTCTTGAGTGTTTCCCAGGGAGCGAGGGCCGCGAGGGGTGCCGCTCCGGTAGGGCGGGTGGAGGCTGGGCGTCCCTCCAGGGGGGCAGCGCCAGTCGTGACACCGAAGCCCCCAAGTCCTGCCTGGCGCTCGGAGCAGGACAAGCTGGATGAATTAACGGGGTGTCGGTGCCCACAGACCTGGGGCTTCTCAAGTTAGTTTTCAGTGGTGGCGAGTGAGTCCCAAAGAACGGGACTAGTAAGTGAATGATTGGAAGGGAAAGTGTTGTGTTGGTGAGCTGTGCTAAATGTGTGCATGAATGGGCTAGGTTTGAAAAGCTGTACTCTGTGCGGTGTTGGGTATGTGTGCTAGCGAGCGTGTTTAATTAGAGATGGTTCTTTCACAAATTCCATAATTTTTATTCTCTATATTTTTAAGCTCACAGCAATTAAGAGAGCTTTTCTGTTCTCAAGGGTTGTAACTACTTTGAAATACTGCAGCTTGTGAAATGGCTGATTGCTTTAAGTGCAATGTAGGTTAGTGGGGAGAGACAAATAGAGTGAGATTGGATTTTAAAATGCCATCTGGCCTGGGATTCTTCTCATTGCCAGTTAAGAGCCCAGGCTCAAGACTCCGTTGCTATTGGCATCCAGTGGCATTGCAAGAAGCTAGTGGTTTCTTTCATTTCTGGAGATTTAAGAATTTTTTTTCTATTTTGTCTGTATTCACTTCACATTGGAAATGCCTTATAGAGCTTATGATAAAATATGCTTATTCCTCACCTGCTCCACTACTTGGTTGATGGAATGCCACATGGTCTGAGAAAATAAGCATATTCTACTAATTTCTCATCGAGATAATCAGCTTTTATTTCACCCTCCATTAACAGAAAACCAAAAGAGTAACAGATCTTTGCTAGCCCTTTGATGTCTTTGCCACACCTCTCCATCTTTGAGTCTGTGAGATGTCCCACTCTTTTAAACTGATAAGGAATGTAATCCCATTTGAATACTTCCTAATGTGTTCTAGGCCAAATGGCAGAGCTATGGTTTGAACTTAAAAGAGCAAAATCGATTTCAAAACCCTTTCAAAATGGTACTCTTTTGATGAGAGTAGTCCAATTTCTTCTCAAGAGACTGTCACCATATTTATTCACCCATTTCATTTTATTCCTATAATAAAAGCTTCCAAGCTTTGGCCTCCCTGATACCTAAGTGAGCAGTGATCTTTTTCCCCTGCCTAGATTTTGAAGCATACATTTTAAATTGGTTTAATTCTGATATCAGCCTGGTGGCCCACTGCCAGAAGTCACATGGTGTAGTGGATAAAAACATTAGACTGAATCTCAGCTCTACCACTTTCTAATTCTGTGATCTTTAGGGAGTGTCTCTTGCCTCAGTTTTCGCATCTATACGGTGGACATAATAATACCTATTTCACAAAGTTGTTGTAATAAATGTATTAATCTACCTGAAATTCATAGGACAGGACATTTGATGAATGTTGACTGTTATTATTCACTTAACAATGGGTCATGGAAGATTTACTCCTTTAATAAGAAGTCAGCTATACACTGATGTAGTTAGTAACATCTCTCTACTATGTGATACTGCCTCTGGGTTTGGGTCTCCTGCTGGTGCCTGCCTTTTCATTGCACATGATCTGGGTCACCAGGGTAACAGGCCTCCCAGGCAGGGAGAGGAATATGGGCAGTGTTGGATGGGATGCTTCTGGAGGGCAGAGTCATGTAGGGCAATGCTTGTAGAAATCTCTCACAGCACCAGCTCACTGCCTTGGTAGGTGTTAATGCTTGTTGAGTGAGTGGATGAATGAATGAATGAATGAATGAATGAATGAAATGCTAATACAAGAAGATAGTTACTTCAAGACCGTCTATGGATTGCTGTATATTTTTTTCATGTGATGTCTGCATTCCCAACTGTGAAAATCCACAGTAGCCAAGGAATTATTTTAAAATTATTGTCACTGATCTCTGCCTCTAGTCTTGTCAATTTTCCATTCCATTCCCACACTGTAGCCAAGCTGTTCTTTTAAAAACTCAGATCTGATCCTGTCCCTTCTCTGACTAAAATTCTCAAGGGGCCCCCACTGAGCTTAGATAAACCCATTGAGCTGGGCTGTGCTTGCCTTTCCAGCTTCAGCTTCACCTCTGATCCCACCCCAAGCATCCCCTGATCCATGGATCGAGCGAGGTTCTTTCACTGAAGCTCACCAGACTGTTGCTTTTATTTTGTCCGGGTACTCTTCCTCTTTCCTCTCCTCCCTTTTATCTGTCTTAAGTTCTCAGCTTACTGTTATCACTAATATTAGTAGCTAATATTTATTGGGTACTTGCCACTTGCCATACACCATACCAGATTTATGATGTGCATTTCATTAATACTCACATCAACTCTTTGAACTCAATACTATCATAATTCCTATTTTAAAGTTGGTGAAACTGAGGCCTGGAGAGGTTAAATAAATTGGCCAGGGTTATAGAGTGTAACCTGTAAAACCAGGATTTGAACTCGGGTTTAGAGAACTCCAAAGCTCTAGTCCCACTTAGACATCACTTTTCCAAGCATGGAATTGGTTCTCCTTTTATGAGCTCGTAAAACTCTATAAACTTCCTTTTATATATATCATACCACATGATAATTGCCTGTTTACCGTTCTGTATCTCCCACTATTATGTAACCTGTGAGGGCTAGGATCATGTCTGTATTGGTCAACATTTTGTCACCAAGGCCTTGCATGCAGTAGGCATGTAGCAAATATTTTGTTGAACAAGTGTTCTCATTATTTTAGATTAACCTTAATTCTCCCTCCTTATGACATATTTGGTGTTTCACAAGCATTCCCAATCAGTAAGGTCCCAAAAGTTCTATTATGAACGTAGGTGGTTTATAGCTGTTTCTTCTTCTCCCTTTCCCTGTCCCTGCCTCTTTCTATTGTTATTGTTGTTTTGTTTGCTTTTATAAAAATCTTGAGAAATTCCTTCTTAATCAAAACATCGTGTTTCATTTAATGACTTTTCTTCCTTGGAATTCAAGAAAGTATTCCTGTGAAAGCCCAGTGTTTGCCTGAATGGGGCCTCAAAGATTAATAAAACACAGGCCCTGTGTGCAGGAAGCCTAAGTTTTAGTGAAGGAAACTGTATTTACAGAAAGTCAGTAAATAATGTTAATTGTCTAATAATGTTGTATCTTTAGATTTTGAGTATTTTTTATGTTTAATACTTTAAAGAAAAATCAGCTGTTAGAGGCCTATCAAATTTTACATGACTCCAACTTACTTTTTAGGGAAAAAATGCAACTTCTCTGTTTGTTTGTTTTTAGAGACAGGGTCTCACTCTGCCACCTAGGCTGAAGTGCAGTGGCATGATCATAGCTCACTGCAGCCTTGAACTTCTGGGCTCAACAATCCTGCTTCAGCCTCCCAAAGGGCTGGGATTACAGGCATGAGCCACTGTGCCCGGCCAAAAGTCAATGTTTAAATGTCAAATAATGTAAACAAATAATCTAAAAGATGATGTAGGAGAAATAACAGGGTGTGAGGATTGAATTTTTTAAATTAAAACTTTTGTGTAGATAATTAATGCCTACAGTGCCAAAATCAAAAGGTACAAAAGGATATGCAGTGAAAGTGGGTGTTGCCCTTCTACTCCCACTCTTGCACCTGCCTAACCAGTTCTCCTTAGAGGCAACTACTAATGCCAGTTTCTTGAGTTTCTGTCCAAAGGTTCTTAGTACCTAATGAATGATTAACTGACAAAACTTAACTTAAGCAAAATTGCAAAATATATCCTGTGCCCTTTTGCCCCTTTACTTTTTTTTAAATTTATTTGTCATGTACCCTGTTGACTAGGATTGCTCCTTTTTAACAGCTATTTTATCCTTTCCCAGGTACCAAGTGTTAGTATGTGGGGTAATTTTGTCTTGGAGAAAACCACACAAATGCATTCTTACAAAGTGATAATAGCTTTAATTATTGTTTCCTTGAGCTTTTGCATTTGTAGGGGCCTCTTCAGGAAGAAGTCAATGCTTAGCACCAGGTAATAAATCCCAAAAGTGGAATTAGGCATCAAATGGGGGAATGGGGACATAAATGGAAGGGATGGGGAATATAATTTGGATAGATGTTCCCCTTTTATTAGGGTACTTAGTAGGACCTATATATTTTGGTTCTGGGTTTATTCTCTGGTTAGGAAAAAGCCTAAATATGTTCATCCTGGAGGCAAGTGAACATCAAGATAATGTCTAATAGCCATAGCTAACAAATGCCAAGTTTTTGAATGTGCGTGAATCCTAAAAGGTGGTATTATTAACCCTATTCAAAAGATAAGGAAACTGAGGCTCAGGTAACTGAGGTTAAGTGACTTGTCCAAAGTCATACACAGTAATAAGTTGCAGAAATTAGGTTTTTATGAAAATCTGAAGGTCATTTTTTGCATGAAGTGCTTGTTGCCAGTTGCAGTTAATCCTAACATAACATTAAATCTATGTAGAATAACTACTTAAATCCCATTTTACACATTAGTGATATGCAATCTAACTCGAACACTAAGTGAATCATTTTACTTCCCTTCTCTCGTAAATGAGAATATGTTGTTTTCACTTTAGTTTAAAAATAACAATTCAGTCATTTATATAACCCCCTAAATGGCCTAGGCACAGTTTGTGCGTAATTGTATCTTATTTACCAGCATAGTGGATGATTGCATTTTTAAATGCATAAATTTCCTCAAACTTCTGTTTAGTTTCAAGTGAGAAAACTGCCCCAAACCATAACTAGAAATTATTCTGACACCAAGATGGAAAGTGAATGTGCTGGAGGCTCTTCACATGGCAGCAGATTAACAGTTCTTGATAAATCATCACCGCCAACTAGTTAGAACAACTGCTCCTTTTCAGGATTTTTTTTTTATTGTTTTGACTCTTCTACATGGCCTTGGCAGTAACGTTTGGAAATTGATGTGTCCCAGAGACTGGGATGCATCCAATAATGTAGTCTCTTCCTGTACAGCTGATCTTGAAAGCCTTGAAAATAAGGAACAAAATGAGTAGGGAGTGACTTCTATTAGATACTATTAGCTGAAAATGAGCTTTCCGCAGAGATTCTTAGACTCATTAGAGAACCATTATAAGACTAAGAAGGCAGGGCTAGATCCCTTGTAATTCAGATATGCTGGAAAATTGCCTTTGCATGTATTTGAATTCTTATTAAGCTCAGATTTCTTCAAAATTAGTTTTTATTATAATAATGGTAGGTATCCATCCATTAATATAAACCACAAACACAGAAAAATCTACTTACGACTTTTCAACAAACAGATTTACCTTCCACTGCCTTTGTGTCATAAGTAAATTGTTCGTGGCATCTTATGATTCTCAATATAAATTTGGAGGTGCATGTTTTAAAAATGAGTGCTAGTTATTAATTTTATGGGCTTTTGCTATTAAAATCTGTAACCATTTCAGAAAGCCTCATTTTTTGACTAGAGATCTGGATATGTGTAGTGTTCCTTCCTTCTTATCAAGGGAGTACCATAATTAAAGAGAAAATGACTAAAACCTTAATAAGAGAGAAAAAAGTTTCATTTATATCTTATACAGAACATAGTGCAGTATTTATTTCAGGTTGTCCATAAATATTTACTTACATAACTGAATCCTCTGAAGTTCCATCAAAATATTCCCCTGACCTTTGAAGTTAGCTTCCATCACTTCCCCTAAACTGATATTAGATATTAAATCTGTCAGACATCTCAGGCTCATTTCATAAGCAGGGACTTTTCATCTGAATGGACAAGCAGGCATAATCTCAAGCAACAAATCCCATTTTAAAATGTGTGTATGGTGCCTGTTGTCCCAGCTACTCAGGAGGCTGAGGCAGGAGAATCACTTGAACCCAGGAGGTGGAGGTTGCAGTGAGATGAGATAGCGCCACTGCACTCCAGCCTGGCAACAGAGCAAGACTCTGTCTAAAAAAAAAAAAAAAAAAAGTGTGTGTGTAATGTCATCCTAGTTCACTTTGTCATTATCAAGTAATTTAATAATGTACATCATTTTCCTGAAGCTGATGCTGCTGAAGGAGCAGTAGCATCACATAGAAAGGAATAAATCACCAGACTTTAGACTTTTGTTGCTAAATGTTTAGATTATCCAAGCAACTATGACAAGAGGAATCAGCATGAAAAAGTACAAAGAAAAGTACAAACTAATACAGGGTTGGTTTAATTTTGTCCAACAAATCAGTGTGGACAAGAACCCAACTTAGTTTAGGTTAGCAAATTAAAAGGACTGTATCATTTAAGCTGCTTTTGCAGCTGGATGGGCTTATAGGGGTAAGTTACCATTCCAGTGAAGATACATACATCAGCATTTTCCTCTGTTTGAATATGTGTAAGTAAACCTTTGCCTTTATTAAAAGACGTTTTGGGCTGGGTGTGGTGGCTCACGCCTGTAATCCCAGCACTTTGGGAGGCCAAGGTGGGCGGATCATGAGGTCAGGAGTTCAAAACCAGCCTGGCCAACATGGTGAAACCCCATCTCTACTAAAAATACAAAAATTAGCTGGGCGTGCTGGCAGGCGCCTGTAGTCCCAGCTGCTTGGGAGGCTGAGGCAGGACACTCACTTGAAACGAGAAGGCAGAGGTTGCAGTGAGCCGAGATCACGCCACAGCACTCCAGCCTGGGCAACAAGAGCGAAACTCCGTCTCCATCCTTTTGCCTTGATTCTGTCATCATTATTTTGCTTAAGAAATATTAAAGTTTTCCAGTTTTTGTGTGGCATTAATTATGAGTGCCATGATTGCATGAAAAATGACTGCTTTTGATAGTAAAGGGATAATAGTTGTGTTACTCATATCTGTTAGTACATTCAATAACTGTCTATTATGTCCAGGCCGAATGTTTGGTGCTGGGGAGATACAGATGAATTAGACACTTCCACTGCCCCTGAGGATGTCACAGTCCAGAGAGGGAGGCAGATCAGTGACAGACACTTGCAGAACACGGGGGCAGATTTTATGACAGACCTCAGCCCAGTGCCATGGAAGCTCAAGAAGATGTGTCTCACCCACACCAAGGCTTCCCAGAAGGAGCGATTATTGAGTGAGAATTAACCAGGGGAAGGCAGAGAAGAGCAACCTTCCAGATACAGAGAACAGGATGAGATAAGATGGGGGGTAATAGTCCAGTGAAGATTAATTTTATTAATGTTGAAAAGATGTAGAATTGAGAAAAACCCACCCGTGCCCTCTCAGATCTTTTGAAATTTCAGATCCAATTCCAAGTTCACCAAAAGAAACAGGTACAGAACTGTATTTCTTTGTTTTGGGTCTAGAGGGATTTGGCCACTTTGCACACCTCATTTCTAAGTGTACTTCCCTCTTACTCTTATCCACGTGCTCCATAATGGTCTGGAACCCCTTCTAGGATTCCTAACTAGCACAGTTTGGGAACAATGTAGCCCACTCTGGAGTTGACTAAAGTCTACTTTAAGTCTGAAACTTAAACATTTCCTGAGTTTGCCATTTAGATTCTGGTAAGGCACTTTTTTGGTGGTGGAGGGTGGGGGGGTCCTGTAAGTTATCAGTATATTCTTTGCTGGGGGTTTTCCCCCTTGACCCATAATTTGTTACATGAGGGTGTATCAGGAAAACCTGTCATCTTGTAGTATGTAGTTATATACAGATGCTCCTCAACTTATAATGGAATTACATCTGGATAAACGTATCTTAAGTTGGCAATATCATAAATTGAAAATACACTTAATACTTGTAACCTACCGCACGTTGTAGCTCACGCTACACTACCTTAAACATGCTCAGAACATTTACATTAGCCTATAATTAGACAAAATCATCTAACACAAAGCCTACTTTAAAATAAAGTATTGAATATCTCATGTAATTTATTGAATACTGTACTGAAAGTGAAAAACAGAATGGTTGTATGAGTACTCAAAGTATGGTTTCTACTGGATTCATATCACTTTTGCACCATTGTAAAGTCAAAAAATTGAAAGTTGAACCATCATAAATCAGGGACCATCTGTACATTACCCATGTCAATGACAAATAAGACAAAACTAATTTCTATTTGCTGTTGAAATGTATTTTTATTCACAAATCTCTCCATCTTGACATTAGTCACCGTTGAATCTCAAGTGCAGCGTAAACTGAGAATGCATCTATAATTATGGGTTGAATTTTGCATGAGCTACAGGAGGCAGCCAGGTGGGGATACCCACTGTCCTGGGGGCAGGAGACACTGGTTTTGATTTTTGCAGTGATGTTAAGATCAAATAGCTGAGGGATTTTTTTTTTTCTTTTTGGAGCCCAGGTTGTAGGGGAGAGAAAGTGTAGGGTGGGAAAGAGATAAGAAGATGGGTGAAAGTGGATGGGGAGCTGATGATAACTTACATTTGTGAAATGGAATTGGAGTTTGATAAATAAAAAATACTGGATTTTACTCAACTGAAGACATTATACTTGTTCTGCTTAATTAACTAATCATATGAACTCATGCCTTGTTAATGATAATCCATTATGAGATGCAGTTGAATTTGCTAAATCTATTTCAAAAACTCTGCTTACTCAACCATTTATAGCACATTTGACAAGTAATTTTTTCTACAGAAGACTTTAAATAAAAACCATTGAAATAGTGTAAGATCCTAGACCCACATACTGTCTGCCATCACACATCACTTTCCTCAGTGTCTGTCAGTTGATGTTTTTGTGTGGTGAATGTGAACCAGTGGCCTGAAGAAATGGAGAGTAAATGGTGATGAGGTATTGCTGTAAGTTGTGTTTTCTGTTATAACTAAGTCTTGACTTACCCATGGTAATTCTTTCTTATAAACCTTCCATATATGTGTGCTGGTTTCTATTCCTGATGCTGAACTGTTAGTTTTCTAATATTTAACTTTTGGCTTCCAAAACTACATGAAATTATTTTTCTAAAGAAAGACAAAAAAAAAGATACCTACTTAAAAGTAGCCTTCCTATAATTAGCTGTGTACACATGTTAGCCAAATAAGGTATAGATGTAGTCATTTTTAGCCTGAAATGATTGAAAAAGGTGAAATTAATGAATTAATCTTGGTGCAGTTTCAAAATAGTAATAGAAGAAAAACATAGCCATTTTATTCCTTTAATTATTTTTTCAGTCATAAGGGAACCATCATTTCAGGAAGAAAGATTATTATTACTACAGTTTGGCTTTAGGTCATATTTTAGGCCATTTATGATGTAATCATATTTTCCAGCTCAAGAGTTTTGTGTGAAGAGATTTAGATCTAGTACTTTATTTTGAAATACCCAAACCATTTTTTAAATCTTGTTTTTGGAATTTTCTAACTTTCTGCATGCCATCCTAGTTCTCTATCAGGGACCCTGGTTTTCCAGCTCCCTTTTCTCTGAAAAATACACAGTTGGGATGTTGAAGGGCCCTAGTCAAAAGGTTATTGATTTCTTCATTTTCGTCTTTTGTTACTCTCAAACTAAACATCATTAAGGCTTCGGCCTCCCTAATCTCTGAGCCTTCCCAAGTCACCCCAAATGTAGAAACAGTCCAATTATGACTAGAGCACAGCTTCAAGACAAGGTTTTTGTACCATTTTTCCCCCAATTGCTGCTCTCTACCCACTAGTGGGTCATGAAATCAATTTAGTGGGTCATGACCAGATCTTTCATTTTTATTGTAATAGAATCAGTAGAAAATGTCAGAGTGTACCGCAACATAGCATCATAAGGGTAAGTATTGTTTCATAAAACTTGTTTCATTTTTACACACTATGTTTGTGTATACTGATTAGGTAAATAAATTTCTTACACTAGGTCATGGTAAAAAATAAATGTGAAAAATCGACCGCATCCCCTTTCAACTGGATTGCACCATTCAGCCTCTTTATAGAAATTCTGCAGGGCCATTCCTGTTGGCCAGTTGGGTCCTGGGAATCATGGCCAAAATCTCAGCATTACTTTCTATCAAGTCATGTTTTATTTCCTGTCACTTGTGTTGACTCCTTACAGTGATGGTTTCCTGACTGTTTGGACCCCTGCCCATTCAGCAAACTAGTGTTGAGTCCTTAGTTCTGTGTGGCCTGGTAGGTGTGATCGGGGAACATGAAGAGGGGGAGATTGTCAACTTCACCATTTGCTAGAAGCTGATTCTACCTTTCCTTCTTTGGTGACAAATTTTAACCTGGTTAAGGGAAGGTTATGTTAAGACAGGAAAGCATAGTTTTCCTTCTGAACTTGCATCTTTTGCATTTTTCAGAGGCGGGGAGGGGGAAATTTGGTGGCAGCAGCATTCCCTGAATCCCTTGCCCGGGGTTGTACCTGGTAGGAAGCAGTAGCATCCAGGTGGGGGCTGAGACCTACACAGACACTGGGAGGCATCAGGATCCAACATCAGGATTTGACCACAGACACTCTTGGGGTAGGGACCGAAACTCAGCACACTTACTTTAACCCCAGCATGTGTTCAAATGCAGAATGTGCTAAAATGTGATTATAATGTGCATGTCATTCTCAGATCACTGGCTAAAGGCCTAAAAGAGATCTTGGAAATAACTAGTTTCACTCTCTTTCTTTCACACTTATGCAACACTAGATAGGTGGAAATCCTGCCTTATGTAAGAATCCAAAGAAAATTTAGTTTTCTCTGCCAAGTAATCCATTTCAGCAATATTTGTTGGTAATGGTGCCTATTAAGTATGAGACATCTGGACTGGCATATAAATTGGGGTTCATTCTCACAAAGTATATATGGATGTTTAGTAATGGGTCAATCTGGGATTGCAGGGAAATGAAGCACCCAGTTTTCAGTGGTGATCCCTTTCTCCTAGCTGAGCAGCCTAGTACTAAGAGTGGAATGTATTCCCTTATACATGCTCTTCTATGCCCCAAAAATGAGTGCTTTGAAGATTCTGATGAGAGACATTAATGATAGAGGCAAACAGTGTGTGGCTGTGACTGGAAAAATTGTGTGTTTGTAGGAAAAGGGCTTGGAATTGTGAGACTTGGAGCTGTAATTACATGAGAAAAAATGGGGAGTGCAGTTGTCATGTCCATGTCTGCATTTTTCTTTGTGAGCACTGAGCTGGATAACTGAAGCCTCTGAGTGGTTTGCAGGAAAGCAGGATTAATACTGCTTCTAAACTGTCCAGTCCTCAGAAGGAAGTTTCTTGGTGAGTGGATGGGATAATAGGGATTTAAGTTAGAACATTTTCTTGAAAGTAAATGCCAAAAAACACACAAGATATAGCTTGTTGGCCTCAATACAGCTGAGGGCTCAATTATGATTTAGAACACGCACCCTGAAACACTCGCCTGCCCTGAGGTCAACCTAATGACTGGAAATTCTGCAAATGTAACAGCTACTATCACTTGGTCTGTTTTTATAACATACACACACACACACATACACAGGTTTGGATAAAATCAGTTTTCTAACAGTGCTCTGCTTGTGAATGCTTGGTGGTATTGTGGATTATCAAAAATGTTTACAGGGATTCTTGAGTTACATTATTTCAGTGGTCGTTTAGCCAGGAGAAAGTTTTTGTTGTTGTTGGTTTGCTTTAATGAATTGTGCCTTTTTTACTGGGCTCTTTCAGCCTGTGATCACCTCCATGCAGGTCGTCTTGATTTCACCATTGGGATGGGCTTTTATGGTGCTATCTGTGGAGGGGAAAGCATATATGCAGTTCCTAGAACTTCCCTACCCTTCTTTACCTTCCTTTTTTAGGGGAGCTCCTATAACACTATGAGTTTGTTCTTACACTCTAGGTCTAGATGGTGATTTTCAAATTTTAAGTTCAACTCGTAAGTGGATCGTAAAGTTACTCTAGTAGGTCACTCCAGTTTTTTTTTGCTGTTTGTAAAGGAACTGAAATAGAATAGAAAATATCAGAGTGTATTCGCAACCCATAATATAGCTAGGTAATGTTTCATGTAACCTTTGTTTCATTTATACACATACACGCATCTACGTGTTCCCTCTTATGCTGTAGGTTGCAACATAAAGTGTACTTCTTAGTGTAGGTCATTGTCAAGAGGCTTTATTTATTTATTTATTTATTTATTTATTTATGTCATTGTTGTTGTTAACAGGTTTTAAATCTACTTATCTAGGAGACCAAAAAGTACCTTAAATAAATGCTGTCATTTTAGCTTTTGTTGCCATTCTTTGTTGTTTGCAGCAACAGAATTTTGGCATGTGTCAAAGGCACTTGACTTCCATTGAGCAAATGGGCTGTTTGATCTCAGGGCACTGGGTTTTTCATTACCTAGTAGGAAGGTAAAGCCATTCATCCAAAGGCAGCAAAATGCAGGGGATGGAGAGGAAGAGAAGGAAAACAAACAGTGTAGGTGGAAAGTCTCAGGCTCTTCCCAGTAAACAGGCATTTTCAAATATCAAAGACTCCCCTCCATTAATGCTACAGAGTATTTCTGTGCACTTTGAAGTGATACACTCATTTGTAAACCAAATTATAATGTGATATTATAGCCCAGGATGGCAGGTGTTCAGAAAGCATACCACTTATTAAAATGGCCATATGAAAGCCTAGTACATTTTCTGTTCTATTGATTCCAGTCTCATTTCTACTGCTTCTACTTCCCTCTGCTCCTCACTGAACTGCCCACCTGCTCCCAGACCCACAATCACTCGAGATATCAAATCAGCACAAGATTCAGTCTTCATCACCCCTCTAGCATGCATACCTCTTCACTCAACCCAGGTATCTAGAGACACATTGCTTCTAAGCTGACTCAGGAGGCAGACTTGCTTGACTCCTGGGGCACTTTTGAGAGGGGGCATTCTCTTCCTTTCCATTTGCCCTGAGGACTGGCAGGGGACAGCTATAAATTCAAATTGTGGCTCCAGTGCTTATTAGCTGTGTGGCCTTGAGCAAGTACAGCATCACTTTCATCATCTGTAGTGTTGAGGTGGTTTTGACTACCCTATAGCGTTGTTATGGTGAATACATGCAATAATACAGGTAAGGTAATGAGCAGTACCATGCACAGAGTAGCTCTTCCATCAGTGATCAGTCCCTCTTCTTTCTGCCTTTATATGCTTTTTGTCTTTCTAAAGGGCTGCTATTCAAGCCCCTAAGGATTGAGGCTGTGCCCTTCTCTTGCTATCTTCTCTTCCTGGAAACTGGAGACCTCCATCCATTGGGCTGTGGCCAGACCACCTGTGGCCTGCCCAGACTGAGATTCTGTCCAGCAGTTGGCATTCATTGCTCTTGTATGTTGGACCCCTATGCTGACTCCACCTGAAACATGCCAGGAGGATGGTAAGACCATTAGAGGTATGCACTTGATCCTCAGCTGGCAGCCGGGCCAGTCACCCAGCGCCTGTGCCACTCTACAGGCAGGTCTCTTGTGGGCACTGGCCTCCTCTCCAGCTCATGGTTTTAGGAGTAGGTCATCAGACTCAACTGAGTCAAAAGGTACTACTCTTTTTATAATTTCTCTTCATCCTCTGATCTTCTAAGTGAATGAATACTTAGAGATATTTCTGCCGTTAAGCTTATCATCTGATCTTGAACTAGTCATATATTAGCATTTGAATTCACATTTTAAGTATCTTTACACATTCGATATATTTTCCATTTTAAGTACTTAAGAAAATTCCTCTTACATTGCAGGTGAAATTCCACCTGGAATTGAGTCTCAGTTCCACTTCTCAGTTACATCATCTCGGGCAACTCAAAAGTTTCAGTTTCCTATAAAATATCTTTATGCCTTCTTCCCAAGGATGCTGAAGATCAAAGTTTTCTGAATGCTGTGATGCTTTATACAACAGTGATTACAGTGGCAATGTTATGATGAGTGATGGATTGTACGTATGGTAATAGTAACATTATTATTTATGGACTGGTGATAACTAGCCTATTCTTGATGATATATCGGATTGACTAGATTTGACCAATATCCTTTGAACAATAACTGTGACACCAAGCTGTGACAACCTTAGAGAGAGGTCCTGATAGAAAGAGACTACTCTTAGAAAGCTTCAGTCACCTGTAAAGACCCAGACCTACCACTTACTAGCAAGGTGAACTTGGCCAAAAAAACTTTTGATACAGGTTTGTCACCTGTAAGAAGGGGTGACACTACTTTTATTTATTCAACAGGCAATTGTTGTTTAGTGCCTACTACATGCAAAACATAAAGTAAACAAATATGATGCCTGCCCTCATGGAGCCTGTAGTTTAATTGGAGAGATAAGCATGAAATAAATAATCGCAAATATATGTGTAATTAAAAATACCAGTAAGTGTCCTAAAGGAAAAGCACAACTTGTCTCATAAAGTTGTAAAATGTCAATAAGAGACCTTACTTGCAAAAGACCTGAGTATCGGCTTTTAGATGAGACCGGTGTTACCTGTGTTGCAGAGGAATTAGTGGATTACCCATGCTATTGCTCCTGTTTGTACACCTGTGATTTTATTCTTAGTAATATTCCCTCTCTCTGCTGGAAGGGACAAGAATCCTGCCCCTGTACTCCAGCACCATGGGCACCTGCTTCTGGCCAGCTCTGACTTCTTGACCCTGTGGTCTACCTCTCTCTCCAGTACAAACACACCTCTTCTCCACCTCCCAACTTCATCTGCCACCTGTTCCTGCTGCCATGCTTTCCAGAGATCCAGCCCCACCTGCTTGGACTTTCACCCACCACACAAGCATCTCCGTTGTGCTTCATGTAGTTTTCAGGTTCAGAGACCCCTTCCAGTGTTATACACCTTCTCCCAGCTAATCCTTTCACCCGCAATAAACAACAGCAGTATCGTTTATCATGTATTTACCGGGTGCCAGCACTTTAAATCCATCATTCTCTCTAGCTGTCTTGGCCCCCTTCCAAGCCCTGGAAGCCATCTGGCTATTAGAAGAAATAAAGTGTCCCTTGTTCAATAGGTCTGTTGGTCAGCCTCATCATTCTGCTGATGGCCCTACCCCACCATGACCCTTATTCATTTAATATGCTCAGGTAGTGCCTTGGTTCCATTAACTGGGTTTACATCTTGACCCCTTTTGTTGGTTTCCTGCCTAGATTCCCTGCAAAAGACCCCAAGGCTGACCTCTAGTCCTCATATGAGAGAATCTCTCAAATGTACTGCTATGTCCTCTTGGTGCCATGTTCTGCCAACCTTCTCATATGTCTGCATTGGGCCAGACACCAACCTGCCTTATGCTGGGCTGTGCCCTCAGCCTAGCCCCTTCTGTGGGGGCCCCTGATGCCAGCTGCCATTCTGAGTCTTCTTTCTTTTGCCCAGAGTCGGAACCATCCCTGGTCACTGGCCTTGTGCTAGTGGGCCATTTTACTGACGGGACTCAGAACCAATGTGTGCTTTTATATTTTAAAGTATTTACTAGATTTAGCCTCTTAGGAAGTTTGAGGTACGATAACTTGACTGAGGCACACCCTTAACTTTCTGTCTCTTTCCCCTTCTCCTGTAGTAACTAGCTATATAGCTTATCAATTAAATGCTACTTTTCTGTCTCAGTTTAACAAACTTGTTCTTGGAATGCTCACTAAACTGAATCTAGTCCAATTTTGTAAAATTTGTAAAATTCTTTGCTGGCAGAAAAGAAATTTCACTGTGTTTAATTAAACAGTGATTTTCTCAATTGAAATAAATGAGAAAATAAAATGTGATTTTCTCAATTATCAAAACTGTTTTTGATAGATTTCCTGTGTTTCTTGGGGTTTTTTTTATAAAAGAAAAATTATTCACATTATTGTAATTCCATATTGTGCAGAACAGGAACAAAGGAAGTGATGCAGATCCTTTGGCAGAAAGGTCATTTGAGTCACTGGAGTGTCCTGAACCATAGGGGAATTAGAGCTCCTATTGATGGGATGCAGAGCACATTTCTTCAGATTAAGACACCGCTCATTTATGTGGATGTTTTTCATCTGAATATTTGTGCCAAAGGAGAGCAACAGAGGGATACTCACTTGTAAACAAAGGGGGGTGGTGCAAGGAGGAAATGAATACTTCGTAGAACTCTAAAATAAACCAACCAGATTTTCAGAACCTCTCACTCTTAATAATTCCTGCCATTCTTTATCTCTTAGAGCAGAGATGATTGAGAGAATTAAAGAGTAGGCCTAGTAATGGTGAAAACACAAATTCTGATTGGTAATCCAGGATAACAACTTCAAAGTAATAGACTTTGGTGTTCTAACATAGGGGTGTCCGATCTTTCGGCTTCCCTGGGCCACATTGGAAGAAGAATTGTCTTGGGCCACACATAAAATACTCTAACACAATAGCTGATGAGCTTTAAAAAATCACAAAAAAATCTCCTAATGTTTTAAGAAACTTTACAAATTTGTGTTGGGCCGCATTCAAAGCCGTCCTAGGCCACATGTGGCCCGTGGGCCATGGGTTGGACAAGCTTGTTCTAACAAGAAAGGATGATGACGATGCTGGCTCCTGACTACAATGGGTGGATATTTACTGCTGAACACACAGCACTGTATAAGGTCTCCAAGGCCTCCATGTCATCCTTGGGTTAATTAAAATAAGGGGTGAATTTAGGGATGCAGCCGGGTCCTCTTTCTGATGATTCAGCGTGAAGGAAGAGGGTAGTTTTGCAGAGAAGAAATCCTTCCAGTGTTTCTGTCAAGGATTAGCCTGTTGATGAGGAAATTCAGACATCAAAGGTCAGTGTAGCTTTTGGTTAACATTTTGCATAATTCAGACTGACTAAACTTACAATTCCTGGTAACTCCACTTGAATCTTTGGCAAGCCTTGGAAGTAAACTGGAGCTACCTCCAGGCTCAGACTAGCAATCATATTACTAGGTCAATGATTTTACATTCTAGTCAGATTCCTTTAGGTTGCAAATAACTGAAACATATTCCTGCAAGAAGGAGGAGGAAGACTGTAAGGATAGACTCAAATCGAAACCACAGAATCATTAGGGACATGAAGTCTCTCTTTCTACTCATGCCATCTCTTCTCACTGTCCACTTGCTTCATTCGATTCTCTGGTTTATCTTAAGCTTCCTTGTGGCCCACCAGAGTTTACTTCATATTCCTGTAACTTAGCTGCTGTGGCTTTCTGACTCAGATTTCCAGTTTCTCAACTTAAAATGTTTAAATGGAGAGCCTCATGGGCCCATGCTAATTTTTTGATGCAGGCAACCAAGTGATAGATAGCTGGCCAGCCTATAAATAGACTGAATTCAGTTCAGGTGCCCAGCTCTGGTTCAACCAGATGTAGCTTCAGAGGCCAAGATCAGAGTGGGTTTGCTTAGAGCAGCAGGCATATTTTTGCATATAAATAGGCAGGCAGTGATTGGGTGTCTCTTGTGTAGCTGACCTCCTCATGCTAATAAATGAATCCAAACACTGACCTGTCATGAAAGAAAGAGTGCTTTGTGTGGGGAAGCCACATTCTGATCTTTTATTCCATTGAGTTTTAAAATTCAATGATGACCACCTTTCTTTCTTCCTGTTGAAAGGTGGCCTGTCCTATATCCTTTCAGTGAGACACACGTCTCTCCTATCCTAGGTTAAATTTAAGTGTAATGTAAAATGCTATTGCTGCAGGAAGAGTGGACATCAGGAAGAAAAGGGGCAAATAGGAAGAGAGAAGGAGAAGAAGAAAGGAGGAAGAACTAACTGGAAATGAAATCCTCAGTTTCTACCCAGAAACTTGGTACATCTCCATGACACTAAGCCATATGCTAGAGGATTGGGGGAGGGGTGGCAGGAGAATTGAGGGAGAGGGAGAGGAAGGGAGGTGGGATTGAAACAAGGGGGCAAATAACAGGAAGGAAAGGATTTTGGATATTAGGCCTCAGAAGGTAGAAATTCCACCTTGATGTCTTTGGCGTGATGTTGCCAAAGGATAGGACTTGGAATGGACATGATCAAGTGGGCCAGGTGGGTTTTCCATTTTCCTTTTTCCTGAAAGCCCACCAGTAGATAATTGATATGGTTAGGCCTTATGTCCCTACCAAAATCTCATCTTAAATTGTAATCCTCATAATCCCCACATGGCAAGGGAGAGACCAGGTAGAGGTAATTGAATCACGGGGGTGGTTTTCCCCATGCTGTTCTCATGATAGTCAGTGAGTTCTCATGAGATCTGATGGTTTATAAGGGGCTCTTCCCCCTTTGCTCGGCACTTTTCCTGCCTTCTTGTGAAGAAGTTGCCTGGCTTCCCTTTCACCTTCTGCCATGATCGTAAGTTTCCTGAGGCCTCCCTAGCCATGTTGAACAGTGAGTCAATTAAACCTCTTACTTTTATAAATTACCCAATCTCAGGCAATTCATAGCAGTATGAAAGCAGACTAATACAACAAGTCCATGAGCAATTGCTGGGGCAGTACAGCTCACAGCATGAATGTCTCAACTTCTGACATGCCACAGTCAGACATGCACGAGAAAATAAGTGTCTGGCTGTTCCTGATGTCCTTACTGGACTGTAATATTTTGAATTTGCCATTCTAACAAGTGGTCAGAATTGCAGATGGCATTTAACTATTGGGATCACTTCATTTGGCTTTAAAATGTAACATGAAGTCAGGTGTGATGGCTTATGTCTATAATCCCAGTATTTTGGGAGGCCAAGGAGGGAGAATAGCTTGAGGCCAGGGGATTGAGACCAGCCTAGGCAACATGAAGAGACCCTGTCTCTTAAAAAAAAATTATCTGGGAATTGTGGTACACACTTTTGGTCCCAGCTATTCAGGAGGCTGAGGCAGGATGATTGGGCTCAGGAGATCAAGGCTTCAATGAGCCATGTTTGCACCACTGCACTCCAGCCTGGGCAACAGAGCAAGACCCTGTCTCAAAAATAAATAAGTAGGTAGGTAAATTAATCCAATGTAACGTGATATTTTCATTGAGCATATACCCTTTAGGAAGGACAGAAGGACCTCATTATTCTTTCACATATCTTCACTTGCTTTTTACATTAACCGTCTGTCCTAAATTGATGCCATATAGTCTGGCGTGCAGATTCACATTTGTCAAGATTTCTAAATATTTGATCTTAAGGCACTGTCTAGTATTGCACAAATCACTAATCTTTTATGCTTTTTTCTTGATAATTAAAAAAGAGTATGCTTAAAACTCCTGAATTCATCCTCGTAACCTAGTTCAGATGCCCCTCCTCCTTGAAGCACCCCACACTCCTAGAGCTGTCATGTCTTCCTGTGATGCTTAATACTGAGTGTCAACTTGCTTGGATTGAAGGATACAAAGTATTGATCCTGGGTGTTTCTATGAGGGTGTTGTCAAAGGAGATTAACATTTAAGTCAGTGGGCTGGGGAAGACAGATTCACCCTTAATCTGGGTGGGCACAGTCTAATCAGCTGCCAGCATGGCTAGAATATAAACAGGCTGAAAAATGTGAAAAGAGAGACTGGCCTAGCCTCCCAGCCTACATCTTTCTCCTGTGCGCGATGCTTCCTGCCCTAGAACATTGGACTCCAAGTTCTTCAGTTTTGGAACTTGGACAGGATCTCCTTGCTCCTCAGCCTACCAATGGCCTATTGTGGGACCCGGTGATTGTGTGAGTTAATACTTAATAAACTCCTTTTTATTTATATATCTATTCCATTGGTTCTGTTCCTCTAGAGAACCCTGACTAATCCCCCTACTTTGGTCAGCACATAGCGCTCCATATTGTCCTTACTTATTTGCATGGTTACTCACACATCTATGAACTCCTTTCCCACAGCACCTGTGACCTTTTCACTTCTGAGCCTCCAGCACAGAACACAGTGAGGAGCACACAGCAGGTGCTCAGTGAATGTCTTGAATTGAGTAGACTATATTCAATACAGTTTAGCACTCACAATATTCTCAGGACCTACCCTGTGGGGCCACATTGTAGGTGGAACTTTGACACAGGACTTGAGGTCAGGATGCCTGTGGTTAAGCCTAGCCTTGTTCTTAAGAGTATGTGGCTTTGCTTGGGAGAGACACAACAAAAAAAGAGAATTTTAGACCAATATCCCGGATGAACATCAATGCAAAAATCCTCAATAAAATGCTGGCAAACCAAATCCAGCAGCACATCAAAAAAGCTTATCCACCATGACCAAGTGGGCTTCATCACTGGGATGTAAGGCTGGTTCTACAAATGCAAATCAATAAACGTAATCCATCCTGTAAACAGAACCAAAGACAAAAGCCACATGATTATCTCAATAGATGCAGAAAAGACCTTCGACAAAATTCAACAGCCCTTCATGCTAAAAACTCTCAATAAATTAGGTATTGATGGGATGTATCTCAAAATAATAAGAGGTATTTATGACAAAACCACAGCCAATATCATACCGAATGGGCAAAAACTGGAAGCATTCCCTTTGAAAACTGGCACAAGGCAGGGATGCTCTCTCTCACTACTCCTATTCAACATAGTGTTGGAAGTTCTGGCCAGGACAATCAGGCAGGAGAAAGAAATAAAGGGTATTCAATTAGGAAAAGAGGAAGTCAAATTGTGCCTGTTTGCAGATGACATGATTCTGTATTTAGAAAACCCCGTTGTCTCAGCCCAAAATCTCCTTAAGCTGATAGGCAACTTCAGCAAAGTCTCAGGATACAAAATCAATGTGCAAAAATCACAAGCATTCTTATACACCAATAACAGACAAACAGAGAGTCAAATAATGAGTGAACTCCCCTTCACAACTGCTTCAAAGAGAATAAAATACCTAGGAATCCAACTTACAAGGGATGTGAAGGACCTCTTCAAGGAGAACTACAAATCACTGCTCAATGAATAAAAGAGGACACAAACAAATGGAAGAACATTCCATGCTCATGGATAGGAAGAATCAGTATTGTGAAAATGACTATACTGCCCAAGGTAATTTATAGATTCAATGCCATCCCCATCAAGCTACCAATGACTTTCTTCAGAGAATTGGAAAAAACTACTTTAAAGTTCATATGGAACCAACAAAGAGCCCCCATTGCCAAGACAGTCCTAAGCCAAAAGAACAAAGCTGGAGGCATCATGCTACCTGACTTCAAACTATACTACAAGGCTACAGTAACCAAAACAGCATGGTACTGGTACCAAAACAGAGATATAGACCAATGGAACAGAACAGAGCCCTCAGAAATAATACCACACATCTACAACCATCTGATCTTTGACAAACCTAACAAACATAAGAAATGGGGAAAGGATTCCCTATTTAATAAATGGTGCTGGGGAAACTGGCTAGCCATATGTAGAAAGCTGAAACTGGATCCCTTCCTTACACCTCATACAAAAATTAATTCAAGATGGATTAAAGACTTAAATGTTAGACCTAAAACCATAAAAATCCTAGAGAAAAACCCAGACAATGCCATTCAGGACATAGGCATGGGCAAGGACTTCATGTCTAAAACACCAAAAGCAATGGCAACAAAAGAAAAAATTGACAAATGGGATCTAATTAAACTAAAGAGCTTCTGCACAGCAAAAGAAACTACCATCACAGTGAACAGGCAACCTACAGAATGGGAGAAAATTTTTGCAATCTACCCATCTGACAAAGGGCTAATATCCAGAATCTACAAAGAACTTAAACAAATTTACAAGAAAAAAATCAACCCCATCAAAAAGTGGGCAAAGGATATGAACAGATTCTTCTCAAAAGAAGACATTTATGCAGCCAACAGACACATGAAAAAATGCTCATCATCACTGGCCATCAGAGAAATGCAAATCAAAACCACAATGAGATACCATCTCACACCAGTTAGAATGGCAATCATTAAAAAGTCAGGAAACAACAGGTGCTGGAGAGGATATGGAGAAATAGGAACACTTTTACACTGTTGGTGGGACTATAAACTAATTCAATCATTGTGGAAGACAGTGTGGTGATTCCTCAAGGATCTAGAACTAGAAATACCATTTGACCCAGTCATCCCTTTACTGGGTGTATACCCATAGGATTATAAATCATGCTGCTATAAAGACATTTGCACACTTATGTTTATTGCAGCACTATTCACAATAGCAAAGACTTGGAACCAACCCAGATGTCCATCAATGATAGACTGGATTAAGAAAATGTGGCACATATATGCCATGGAATACTATGCAGCCATAAAAAAGGATGAGTTCATGTCCTTTGTAGGGACATGGGTGAAGCTGGAAACCATCATTCTCAGCAAACTATCACAAGGACAGAAAACCAAACACTGCATGTTCTCACTCATAGGTGGGAATTGAACAGTGAGAACACTTGGACACAGGATGGAGAACATCACACACTGGGGCCTGTCGTGGGGTGGCGGGAGGAGGGAGGGATAGTATTAGGAGATATACCTAATGTAAATGATGAGTTAATGGGTGCAGCACACCAACATGGCACATGTATACATATGTAACAAACCTGCACGTTGTGCACATGTACCCTAGAACTTAAAGCATTAAAAAAAAAAAAAAAAGTATATGGCTTTGGTCACCATCTTTCTGGGCCTAGTTTTCTCATAGATGAAATATGGGTAATGATTCCTACCACTCAAGACTTTCACGGCGATGAAATGAAAAAATATATATGAAAAGTCTTTATAAAGTGCAGTTTATAAGGAAGATATCGTCAAAACTATTCGGAATTTCTGAAACTAATCTTCTTTAGATGTGATATAAGACAGATCTTTCTTCTGCTGAATCCTGCTGTATGGCAAACATAAAGTTGAAAGGTATACTGTTGTGAGAATAATAAATATGAAACATTGTGGTGTAGTGCCTAGCACATAGTAGTCACTCGCTGATAGCTGTCATTACTATTATTACTACTGCTATTATTAGGATAAAGTAGTGTTTATTCAGCTGGCTTGGAGTAAAGCAATTGGGTGATCTGAGAGGGGTAACAAATTTTCAATCCTTGTGTAGTCTGCCACTTTCTATCCCTGAACAAGCAACTGATTTCTTTTTTCTTTTTCTTTTTTTTTTTTTTTTTTGAGATGGGGTCTTACTCTGTCGCCAGGCTGGAGTGCAGTGGCATGATCTCGGCTCACTGCAACCTCCACCTCCTGGGTTCAGGTGATTCTCCTACCTCAGCCTCCCGAGTAGCTGAGACTACAGGCGCATGCCACCATGCCCAGCTAAGTTTTTGTATTTTAGTAGAGACGGGGTTTCACCATGTTAGCCAGGATGGTCTCGACCTCCTGACCTCGTGACCTGCCTGCCTCGGCCTCCGGAAGTGCTGGGATTACAGGCGTGAGCCACCGCACCCAGCCAGCAACTGATTTCTTACCTCCTTTCTCAATACTGTATGTAATCTTTCCTTCCTTGTGTGCTGTGAGGATGACTTTGAGCTCAGAGAAGTGCTGTAAAAATCCAGGCGAGTGTTGCTATCCTATTGAGCGTGTGCTTTAATTCTGTTATTATCTGCATCTGACAGACATGGAGCCTTCACCGAGGATAGTGAGGCTCTAAAAATTTCAGCATTTATCTGCAGGGCTGACATGCCACTTTATTTAGAAGTTGGAGTGGAGATGGAAACTTTCCAAGTACTTGATGCCATTGAGCCTTGTTAATTTGTGAGTTTTGTACTTGCCCTCTTTCTTTCTTTTTAACCATTCTTAATTTTCCAATCCTGCTTTTTGTTGGCTTCACATGTGCTCACCAGAATCCTGCCAGCTTTAGTTGGAAGAAATATATTTCCGAGCTTAGTTGGACATCAGTTTTTTTTGGGCACTGCCCAGATTTTTGACAGAGAAGGTAGTGTTAAGGGGGTTGATGGTGTCTAGACAGTAAAATCAGAAACTTTGTAATTTATGTTGTATTACAGACGTCCACTTCCCGGATTGGAAAAAGGAAACTGACTTTTATCTAAGGAAGTTACATTAAAAACCAAAGCCCCTGGGTATTTCTGACCCATGAAAAGTTAAAGCTTGAGTAATTTTACATAACATTCTCCAGCCCCTTCAAAGACTGGAATTATTGAGAGTAGTCCTGTATAGGGTCAGGGATAAAAAATAAACTTCCAAGTCTCAGAAGATAATTCATAGACCCATGTAGCAGTCTTTCCCGGCTACTCACCTCTGGTTAGACCCCTGTGAGCTCACAATGCAAGTGGGTCTTGCACATCAGTTTCAGAGGGATTTTGGAAAGTTGTAGAGGAGAGAGGCTAATAGCAAAAGAGCATGGAGGTGTTTGGAATTCCAAAGAATATTGAAGATCTGACTCAGGGCTCACCCCGCTAAAAAAATCAGACTTTTCCTTAAGGGAAAAAGCATGTTGTTGATTTGGAAAAAGTATAGCAAAAATTAAAAGTACCTTAATTATGCAATGATATTTTGTGTTTCTTTTTATGCTGTTTAATGCTCATAAATATCAGATACATCCTCAATATTCATTATTGTGGAAAATAATAGAAAAAATCTTAATAAGCTAGGCAAAATTTATGTAAAACTAAAGGCTTTTAAAGCCCATGTCAGCTTTTGTTTTGTTTTGACCTGGATCATCATCCAGGTTCCCAAGTAGAATTCTGAGTTCCTTTCAGAAAAGTATGAACTTCTTTATGTAGAACTATGACACATCATATCAAAGGCTACTATCTGAACTGTTTTAGAACACATGTATTTAAAATGCTGTAGTCTTATTAGCATTATGAATTAATTATTTGCTTTTCTATCAGTCTGAAAAAATTTAAATGTCTTAAAGTAGGAAAATTAGTAAAAACTCCGTTCATTACAGAAAAATTGTCTTGTTATTCTTACAAGATGCTAGGTCACTCTCCCTGAGTTAAATTTCACTTTGACAGCTTCCAGCTGATTGTGCCTGGGTTCTAATAGACACACAATAAGTGTTAGCTGAACTGTATGTTGAATTCTTTCTAAATTTTACATCAAAAGCACTTTTCAATGTGTAGTAACTAGATGATTAAAATTTGTCTTGAAGAGCAGATGGTTTAAGAAAACAGATATAAGAAACAAGAGATACTTAACCTTTTTCTGGCTCAGTTTTTTCATTTGTAAAGTGGGGATGATAATAGTATTGGGCTCAGGGGATTATTGTGAGGATTAAATGAATTACTATATACTATATATGTAATAACACTTAGAATAGTGTTTGAAGTGTGATATGTAGTAATTGAAAATCAGCTTTAAAATATTATCAAGGGAAGTTGTGCCCAGGTAGACTATAGAAATTGAAGGAGTTTCTTAGGGTCATTGCAATCTCTATCCAAAAGTGGCCTCTGTGGATGAATGGTGCTTCCTAGCATTAGGTTACTCAGAAACACTATAAGTCCCATCAGGCCTATCCCCAGAGTCTACCCAGTGCTGTAGAAATCTGTGTTCAGAGACTGCACATCAATATCCAGGAGTTGGGGTAGTACCATTTTATCAAAGAGCTTGCTTGGGTCAAACCAGAGAATGTCAACCAACACTCCTTCATGAGTAGCAGGGGGAATCATTGGAGGGTCTTTATGAACTTGGTCTGCATAAAGGAAAAGCAAACTCTCTTTCTCTATATTCAATATTACCCTCAATACTTCACTTCTGACACCAGATGTGGTGGTGTGGGTCTGGTTTCCCACCCTGACCAATTCTCTGACACCAGTTGGGTGTCCTACAATTTAATTCAATTCTCATACTATCCACCTGGAGTTAGTGTCAGATCCCAGAAGTTAAGAGCTCAGTCCCACAAGACTGCCCCCACTTCAGATGTTGATATAGTTTGGATATTTGTCCCCACCCACATCTCATACAGAATTTTAATCCCTAATGCTGGAGGTGGGGCCTGGTGGGAGGTGACACTCTTGTTTCTTTTTTTTTTTTTTTAATAAGAAAAGGGATTTAATTGGCTCATGGTTCTACAGTCTGCATAGGCTGGCATCTGCTCCTGAGGAGGCCTCAGGAAGCTTTTATGGATGGTGAAAAGGGAAGCAGGAGCAGGCACATCACATGGTGAAAGCAGGAGCCAAAAAAAGTTGGGGAGAAGGGGAAGTGTCACAAACTTTTAAATGAATAGATCTTGCAAGAACTCACTATCACAAAGAGCAAGTCATGAGGGATTCACCCCCATGATCCCCCTGGCAGAGAGCTGAGAGATCAGAACTGTGTCAGACACTTGGGAAGCTGCAGTGCTACGACATTTACTCACATGTTACTCAGTTGAGGATGTTTAAGTTGTTGGCTTCCCAGGGTGATATTTGATGTTTTTCTTTAGCTTCCACAGTTCTAGCAGAATGCAGAAAAGGTAAAGGGTACAGTGGGAAATTCCTGATTAATTGGCGAATTGTCTGTACAGAAGGATGCTTGGTAATCAGCCTAAGCTGGAACATTCGTATTCCACCCCTGCTAATTATGGCAGAATGCAAAGATAGTAAAACTGCAGAAATAACAATGACTGATTATAATAGTCACCATTAATTAAGCATTTTTATCAGCTCACTTAATTTTTACAACTCTATGAATTTGATATTATCACAGTTTTCAAATGAGCTAGTTGGAGTTCAAAGAAGTTAAATACCATGACTAAGATCACAGACTTAGTGAAGACGAGTTATTTCAAATCAGATTTGGTCTGTTTTGAGTTCAATACCCATCCTTTTAATTGCCATCCTGTTATAAAGCTTTTTATTCACCTTCACTACTAATTTCTCATAAGAAGTTATATTTTGGCTTACCCTAGTCTGCTCAACAAAAGTATCTAGGTATCAGTATATCATACCTAAAAATCTAAGAGCCCTTTAAAAATAGATCTTCCTCCAGGATCATCTTGATCCCTGTTCTGGTTATTTAATGCTGCACAACAAATTATTCCAAAACGTAGTGGGTTAAAGCAATGGCAGCATTTAATTCGCTCATGAATTTGCAATTTAAGCAGGACTTGGTGGTATAACATGTCTCTGCTTTGCTTGTGTCAGCTGGGGTTGCTCAAAGAGGACTAGAATACAGTTGACCCTTGAACAGCACAGGGGTCAGTGCATCAACTTTCACACAGTCAGAAGTCTGCAGTCGTTTCCTGTCATTAGGCTCATCTTCCAAAAAGTGGAAGAACTACAGAATGTTCTCAGATGGCAAATAGATTTTAAACCTCTACTACATTCTTGAGCAAATTTCACCCTTAAATAGAAATTCAGCCAATTATTTTAATCTCATAAAGAGCCATTTTAAGGAGCCCTAAAATTTTTTTCTTCTAGTTTTTATTTTAGGTTCAGGGGGTCCATGTTCAGGTTGGTTACATGGGTAAATTGCATGTTGCTGTGGTTTGGTGTACAAATGAGTTCATCATCCAGGTACTGAGCATAAAGTTAGTTGTTTGATCCTCATCCTTCTCCCCCAACCCTCCACCCTCTAGTAAGCCCCAGTGTCTGTTGTTGCCCTTTTTGCATCCCTGTGCACACAATGTTTAGCTCCCACATATAAGTGAGAAGATGCTGGTATTTGGTTTTCTGTTTCTACATTAATTCACTTAGGATAATGGCCTCCAGCTGCATCCATGTTGCTGCGAAGGACATGATTTCATTCTTTTTTATGGCTGCATAGTAGTACATAGTGTATATGTACCACATTTTCTTTATCCAGTCCACCGTTGATGGGCATTTGGGTTGATTCCATGTCTTTGCTATTGTGAGAAGTTCCAAATTGCCGTCTGTTAGATTTGTTGTGAGACATAAGGAGTTAATGAGAACAAATTACATGAAACAAATAGAAGTCCTAACATTAACGGTTAATCTGTATTTAGTGGTAAACTATGCTTATGTGTTTATTAAAATTTTATAACTTTACATTGAACATTTAAGAGATTAAATACATTGGCATAAAAAAACTGCATATAACTTTTGACTCCCCCAAAACTTAACTACAAATAGCCTACTGTTGCCTGGAAGCCTTACCAATAACATAAAGTGCATTAACACATATTTTGTATTGTATGTCTTATCTATTTTAATCTTATAATAAAGTAAGTTAGAGAAAGAAAATGTTATTAAGCAAATCATAAGGAAAATATATTTACTGTTCATTAAGTGGAAGTGGATTATCATAAAGATCTTATCCATGTCTTCAGATTGGGTAGGCTGAGGAGGAGAAGGAAGAGGAGGGGTCGATCTTGCTGTCTCAGGGGTGGCAGAGGCAGAAGAAGATCTGCATATAAATGGACCCCCCTCAGTTCAAACCCATGTTGTTCAAGTGTCAACTATAATTATTTAAATATCCGGCAGTTGATACTGGGAAGACTCTGATAACTAACTAGAGGCTGGCACAGTGAGGCTCCACAGGCCTCTCTCTTCATCACTGTGTGGACATGCCATGTGGTCTCTCCAGTACGGCGGAATCAGAGTTGCCAGGCTTCCTCCATGTCCATGTTGGCTCAGGTTGCCCAGTGTGTGTGGAGGGGCTGGTGGCAGGCAGCGAGAGAGGGAGAACCAGGTGGAAGCTGCATTGTCTTTTTCAAGCTAGCCTCGAAGTCACTCAGCATCACTTCCATCACAGGTTTTTTTTTGGTTAGAAGTGAGCCACTAAAACTGGCCCATATTCAAGGGAAAGGAAGTTAGTCTTTATCTTTTGTGGGAAGAATGTCTAAGAATTTGTGAACTTGTTTTAAAACCATGGAGGCACCTGTGAACCTTGCTTGAGTAGTGTCTCCCATGACACCTGTTTCAACTTAAAGTGATAGGGTTGGCCCTGGACAGAAACGTGCAAGAACTGAGAGTTGTCAAAAATGTCTACCGCTTCACAACTGTGATCCTCACCTCCCTTCAGGGCCTCCCTTCCCACCAGTAATGGCCTGTGTGGCCATAAAGCTGCTCTCTTCTCCCACTTCACACCTCTTCTCACCCCCACCATAATACTCATCTGATTGATTAGTTAGCCCAGGATACTGAAGCCCAGAGATAAGCTGAGCACCGTTACCAGCATAGCCAGCAGAGCTCCTGCAGCATCAGCAACACTTTGTGCCTGAGCCAGCTCTGACTGAGGTTCATAGTGTCCCAGATTGCTATAGCATATATGTTTTCACATCAGCAGTACATGCTTTCTCATCTCTTCTAACACATTCGTATTAATGATATGCAACAGCTTTCCCTGGGGTTTTGGTCAAAAGCTTTATTGTCCATTTTAGTATATTTTATGCCCATGTTCTCTTTGTCTTGTTAATGTGAATTCACATATAGCTTTAAATATGATAAATATTAATCAATGATCAATACAAAAGCATGAAAGTATTTCTATTAAAAATCATCACAAGTTTCTTCCAGAGGTTAAAAATAAAGTTAAAATAAAAGGAAAAAAAATTTTTTTTAAATTATCACAAGAATATTAGCCACCATGCCTGGCCTAATATTCTGTTAAGGAGACCTTTTTTCACCTTTATTTTTAGTATTGTTCTTGAATTTATGGCCAATGCAATAAAATATAAAACAGATATAAGTGGCTGGGCGCGGTGGCTCGAGCCTGCAATTCCTGTACTTTGGGAGGCCGATGTGGGCAGATCACTTGAGGTCAGGAGTTCGAGACCAGTCTGGACAACATAGTGAAACTCCATCTCTACACACACACACACAAAAAAGAAAATTAGCCGGGCATTGTGGCACACGCCAGTAGTCCCAGCTACTCAGGAGGCTGAGGCACGAGAATTGCTTGAACCCAGGAGGCAGAGGTTGCAGTGAGATGAGATTGTGCCACTGTATTCCAGCCTGGGCAACAGAGAGAGAGAAAGAGAGACTGTCTCAAAAAAATAAAAATAAAAAAGATATAAGTGGTCCAGCACAATCATATGTCCCTTTTATTTCACTTACTCTTCTGTTCTAGGCTCACTCCCATTTAGCCACTTGGCTCTCTCACTTCCTTCAAGCCTTTGTTTAGGGAGGCCTATGCAGACCACTTTATTATTTAAAATTGCACAACTCTCCACCTCCTGCATTTCTGTTCCCCTTACTCTTCACTACTTTTCCATAGGACTTACTACCTTCTCACATACTACATTTACTTGTTGTACTTATTTATTTTTTATCCCCCACTAGCATGTAAGCTCCACTAGGATGGGGATTTTGTATGTATTGCTCACCCATTTATTTTCATTATTTAGTAGTATGCCCAACATATAGTAGATGCTCAATGAATATTTAGTGAATGAAAGAATAACTGTTGGAAAAGAAGAGAACAAAATCATGTTATTTGCCTTATTAAATCATTTAATTAGAAATCTCAAGGCAATCAAATAGAATAATATTGAAACTAATGGGCAGGCTAGTCCAAAGGTACTGAGTTTTCTCAGTTGATCACAGTCAGTTACAGGTCGAACTCTTTGTTCTACCCTTCCCCTGCCTTCTCACTATTGCACTTGACTAGTCTTTAATAATACAACAACTAATGGGCAAATTAAGTGGAAAAATCCATTTTTATTTTATATAGCAGCAATACTCTGTTAGCAAATATATTTTTTAAATCTTATGCAAATATAAAATGCCTTGGAAAAATTTTTATTAAAACACTTATAGGAACAACACAAGGAAAATAGTGAAACTTAGAGACATAAAACAAGATAAAAGGGTATGTAATCTGGGTAATCATTACTTATCATTATATACTGTCAAGATTTCTATTTTTTCTAAATTTATATATTTAATACTCTTTAATATTATATACTAATTATTAATTTCAATATCCTGTATTTAATATTGTTCCAATCAAATTCTAAAAGGATTTTTTGCTTAGGAAGTAAGTTAAAGTTTGCCTAGATTCAAGAATATGTAGATGAAAATAGCCAAGAACACTTTGAAAAAGAAGGGATAGTGTTTGGTCAGAGAATGTCACTTATTGTAACATTAAAACAGAATATTAGGCCAGGCATGGTGGCTAATTCCTATAATCCCACCACTTTGGGAGGCTGAGGCAGGAGGATTACTTGAGGTCAGGAGTTCAAGACCAGCCTGGGCAGCATAGCAAAACCCTGACTCTACTAAAAATATAAAACTTAGCTGGGCATGGTGGCACATGCCTGTAGTCCCAGCTACCCTGGACCTGGGAGGCAGAGGTTGCAGTGAGCCAAGATCATGCCACTGCACTCCAGCCTAGGTGACAGAGAGAGACACCCCATCTCAAAAAAAAAAACAACACACACACACAATATGATACTTTAATAATTAAAGTGGTACTAGTGTAAGAATAGACATAAAAATTAAAGAAATATCATAGTCTTGGAACAGACTCAAGTATACATAAAAATCTGGTAAGAAGGCATCACAAGTCAATGGGGCTAGGCAACTGATTAATCATTTTTAAAAATTGGGGCATCATATGACACATCAAAATTCAAGATGGATCAAAATGTTAAATGTAATAACTAAAATATAATAACTATAAAGTAATAAACAATAAAACAATGAGAAACAGGTGATTTTAAGATGTGCTGTTAGGATGGGGGTGAGGGAAACAGTGTAAGTAGAACAAGGAAATCACAATAGGAAAAATCAATCACTTTGATTACATTTTACATCCTGATATGGTATCTTAAATGTATTTTAATTTTTAATTAATAAATACTGTACAAAAAAGTTAAATTATTTTTTTGAATCCTACATTTGATCTAAGTAACATAAATAATTACCTGAAGATTTAAATGTGTTTCTTTTCTACAAAATCAAATATCAAGAACATTTAACATACGTAGATTTTGAATGAGCTAAATCAGAAATAATACAATATTTTATTTGTATCTTAAGTTTAAAGTTTCCTTAGTATTACTCTTCATAGTTAACATAGCTTAGGCTACAAATAACATAACTAGATTATGTTGCATGGCTGTTAGCTTGTCATTGACATTGTTGTTTTTATGAAAGAACATGAATATTTTAATGATGTTCTTATGAAGGAATAGAAGAATACAGAAGCTTGAGATTTTGAAAAAGTTGCTCAATTTTTTTCCAGCTTAAGAATTTAGTACAAGTTTTATGCGTGTTGTTTGCCTAGTTGTTGGATTGACAGTAATACCTGTAAAATTCCTTACAATTTAGTGTATTAATTAGCCTTCCTCAGAAAATCCTGAGGATGTTCCCAGACTGCGTGCTGCTTGTACATTATTGCAGTTGTCATTGTTGTTTTGCATTAAGGACAGGAATCTCTACAGATGGCAACCAAATACTTGATGCATTTTCCAGAAATCACTGAAGAGAGGTAGATTTCATGTGTGAAGGTGGAGAAGAAAGCCCTGTCTCCTCGCCCCTGCCAAGCTCAAACCCCTGCTGCTCCTCTGCTGCCCTCTTCCTAGGTCTGCCAGCCTGAGTCCCTTGCCAGGTCCTGGGTGTTTTACCTCCTAATTACAACTCTGCTTGGCACCTCAGCCTTTCTTTCCATGAAAAATCACTAGTGGTACATAGAGGACCTTAAAAACAAAAACAACAAAAAAAGATTAAATTATATGTGTATGTATGTATATGTATGCATGTACGTATACATATATATGTATAGTCTGGCCAAAAACCAGTTTTGTTACATGGATTGGTATCACACAGTGTAAATATCATGGTCATAGAGTAGATTCCACCATCTGTAGTTACCTTCTCTGAACTAATATATTTAAGCCAAAACTAAAATGGAGAATTATAAGGTCTAGAGTATTGTTTTGTTTATTTTGTTTTGTGGGAGTTAGTCCAGGTCTTGATCAGTTCATGCCCCTAATTTGCTTTCACCATGCTATGCCTTCAAGATGCTGAAATACCAGAATTAAAAGTAGAAAGTTCCTGTTGATTTTTAGATGCCTTAAATATTAAACATTTAAATTAACTAATGGAAGGTGAAGTAGATAAACCAAATCATCAAGTAAACTGAGATTCATTTCTGTTTCGTTCTGCAGTAAGTCATGTGGTATTTTCCTGGGAAAATTCATATTCTTAATTATCTTTGGTTTGCAATAATATTAAAATAACTGCATTTCCTGAGTACAATTCAATTGTGCCATTAAGGGATGTGGTGTTCTTTCATCATTCCAGGCACGATGGAATCTACTGAAAAAAGCTGACCATTCCAGGAAAGGTGGAATCTACTGGAAATTGGTCAGAAACAATACACACAAAAATAAAATAGATTTGATGATATTTAGAAGCATGCATAATGACAGAAGTTGCATTATCTCTGTTCTAGTGTTGCTTAGACATCTCAGAATCATAGCTTTGGGAGGGATGGGTGGAAGTTGTCTCACTGATTTATCACTAGCTAGCTGAGGGCCTGCTTAACCATGTACCTGTTAGCCTGTGGAAAAAGAAAAATGGGAGATGAAGAGGCCACACTTTCAAGGAGTTCCGGTGTGGTGATGTTCAATCTTGCTATCTTGAGCCTTTATTCATTTCTTCATGCTCTAGGACTGCCAAACAGGAGGTCACAGTCTAGGGAGAGGCACAGAAGGACATGGGCCTAAAGAGGGAGTACATTCTACATAGCCCTTTCACAACTTTCTAACTCTGCAAAGTTACCACGTGTTTCCTGAGGTTCTTTTAGAAATCCCTTTTATTGTATTTAGGAGTTAACAAAATATTTAACTGTAAAGCTCATCATGTTTGTGTTAACACAGACTGTACTCATTTGGGATGTTAGCATAGATCAGGTGCCTGAGGTTGTGGGAAATTATCATGCTCTGAGATCCTGCCTCTTGTATTAATTTCAAAGCAACTTCATGTGTGAGAAATGGTGGGACACTTTAAGATCATTCACCTCACCTAGCTTGACCCTTCCGCCTATTTTATGAAGCTGTAAATAAATATATGTAAGGAATATTGCTTATATCTCCAAGCATTAGCATTGTCAGGATGGAGGTGCTGATTACTGAGTAACAGATCAAGAGGCTCCTAATAGGGTCAAATGCATTACTGCACAAGGGAAGGCATGTGGAAGTGTTTCTAACACTATCGTAGAGCTTTCTGAGAGGAAGGAAAGAAGGGAGGGAAGGAGAGAGGGAGAGAGGAGGGGGTAGAGCTGAGGAAGGAGGGAAGAAGGAAAGAAGGAGAGAGGGACGATGGGTTTTCTGGTTATTAGACAAAGGAGGAGGATTCTAGCTTAAGGAACAGCCTAGTCCCCTTCAGTCCCTGAAACTTTTGTTTTCTCACTGTCAGACAAAGAAGGTGAAGCATTTGTCAGGTGCCCTGCACAACGTCCTAGCTATCCTTAGCAGGACTAAAATGCCTCCTATTAATTTCAGGCCAATACCCCTGATGAACATCAATGCGAAAATCCTCAATAAAATACTGGCAAACCGAATCCAGCAGCACATCAAAAAGCTTATCCACCACAATCAAGTCGGCTTCATCCCTGGGATGCAAGGCTGGTTCAACATACACAAATCAGTAAACATAATCCATCACATAAACAGAACCAATGACAAAAACCACATGATTATCTCAATACATGCAGAAAAGGCCTTGGATAAAATTCAACACCCCTTCATGCTAAAAACTCTCGATAAACTAGGTATTGATGGAACATACCTCAAAATAATAAGAACTATTTATGACAGATCCACAGTCAATATCACACTGAATGGGTAAAAGCTGGAAGCATTCCCTTTGAAAATCGGCAGAGGACAAGGATGCCCTCTGTCACCACTCCTATTCAACATAGTATTGGTAGTTCTGGCCAGGGAAATCAGGCAAGAGAAAGAAATAAAGGGTATTCAAATAGGAAGAGAGGAAGTCAAATTGTCTCTGTTTGCAGATGACATGATTGTATATTTAGAAAACCCCATCATCTCAGCCCAAAATCTCCCTAAGCTGATAAGCAACTTCAGCAAAGTCTCAGGATACAAAATCAACATGCAAAAATCACAAGCACTCCTGTACACCAATAATAGCCAAATCATGAGTGAATTCCCATTCACAATTGCTACAAAGAGAATAAAATACGTAGGAATCCAACTTATAAGGGATGTGAAGAACCTCTTCAAGGAGAACTACAAACCACTGCTCAAGGAAATAAGAGAGGACACAAACAAATGGAAAAACATTCCATGATCATGAATAGGAAGAATCGATATCGTCAAAATGGCCATACTGCCCATAGTAATTTATAGATTCAATGCTATCCGCATCTAGCTACCAATGACTTTCTTCACAGAATTAGAAAAAACTACTTAAAATTTCATGTGGAACCAAAACAGAGCCCATATAGCCAAGACAATTCTAAGCAAAAAGAACAAAGCTGGAGGCATCACACTACCTGACTTCAAACTATACCATAAGGCTACAGTAACCAAAACAGCATGGTACTGGTACCAAAACAGAGAGATAGACCAATGGAACAGAACAGAGGCCTCAGAAATGACACCACACATCTACAACCATCTGATCTTTGACAAACCTGACAAAAACAAGCAATGAGGAAAGGATTCCCTATTTAATAAATGGTGTTGGGAAAACTGGCTAGCCATATGCAGAAAACTGAAACTGGGTCCCTTCCTTACACCTTATACAAAAATTAACTCAAGATAGATTAAAGACTTAAACGTGACAAATTTGCCAAAATTGACAAATGAGATATATTTAACTAAAGAGCTCTGCACAGCAAAAGAAACTACCATCAAAGTGAACAGGCAACCTACAGGATGGGAGAAAATTTTTGCAATCTATCCATCTGACAAAGGGCTAATATCCAGAATCTACAAGGAACTTAAACAGATTTACAGGAAAAAAACAAACCCATCAAAAAGTGGGTAAAAGATATGAACAGACAGTTCTCAAAATAAGACATTTATGTGACCAACACACATGAAAAATTCATCACTGGTCATTAGAGAAATGCAAATCAAAACCACAGTGAGATACCATCTCACACCAGTTAGAATGGCAATCACTAAAAAGTCAAGAAACAACAGTGCTGGAGAGGATGTGGAGAAACACGAACACTTTTACACTGTTGGTGTGACTGTAAACTAGTTCAACCATTGTGGAAGTCAGTGTGGCGATTCCTCAAGGATCTAGAACCAGAAATACCATTTGACCCAGCAATCCCATTACTGGGTATATACCCAAAGGATTATAAATCATTCTACTATAAAGACACATGCACACATATGTTTATTGCAGCACTATTCACAATAGCAAAGACTTGGAACCAACCCAAATGCCCATGAATGATAGACTGGATAAAGAAAATATGGCACATATACACCACGGAATACTATGCAACCATAAGAAAGGATGAATTCATGTCCTTTGCAGGGACATGGATAAAGCTGGAAACCCTCATTCTCAGCAAACTAACACAGGAACAGAAAACCAGACACTGCATGTTCTCATTCATAAGTGGGAGTTGAACAATGAGCACACATGGACACAGGGAGGGGAACATCACACACAGGGGCCTGTTGGGGGGTGGGAGGCTAGGGGAGGGATAGCATTAGGAGAAATACCTAATGTAGATGACGGGTTGATGGGTGCAGCAAACCACCATGGCATGTGTATACCGATGTAACAAACCTGCACATTCTAAACATGTATCCCAGAACTTAAAGTATATAATAAAAAAATAAAAAATAAATAAAAGCCTCCTATCCCCACAGCTATCCCCAGTTTCCTAGCCTTCCGGTCTATAGCTCTAGACTTCCAACAGTTGCCACCTTGGCTTGTTTCACTTCCTCATGTTGCTCCCTCTGGCCATGTGGCCACAGATTCTTATCTTTTATCATACGTATTCAATAGAAGAAGGCTGCACCAGAAAATTTTAATCCAGCAGCGTTCTGATCCTCTAGCTAAAATGCTTGATCTTCCTGAATAAAGCACAGCATTCTTTGTCTTCCAAGCAAGCAGGAGTAAACAGGCATGCTGCTGGCTATTTATGTTGTCTGGAGTTACTTCTCTTGAGTCTTTGCTGCATGAAGTTGATGAGGAACAAAACCATTTCCACTGCCTTCTCAGATATCAGTTCTCTGACCTTGGCAACAACCTTACCCTTGTTAAGTAGTGTTTGTCTCTGATATGGTTTGGCTGTGTCCCCACCCAAATCTCATCTTGAATTTGTAGCTCCCATAATTCCCACGTGCCATGGGAGGGACCAGGTGGGAGGTAAGTGAATCATGGGGGCGAATCTTTCCCATGCTGTTCTCATGATAATGAATAAGTCTTATGAGTTCTGATGGTTTTATAAAAGGCAGTTCCCCTACACACACACTCTTGCCTGCCACCATGTGAGACATGACTTTGCTTTTTCTTTGCCTTCTGCCATGATTGTGAGGCCTCCCCAGCCATGTGGAACTGTGAGTCCATTAAACCTCTTTCCTTTGTAAATTACCCAGTCTCAAGTATGTCTTTATTAGCAGCATGAGAGAAGACTAATGCCATCTCCAATCAAACCTCTACACATACAATAATATCCTTCTCCTGAGTCTTGGTTCTGAGAAGTCTGAAAAGGCAGATGGATAACTGGAAGGATCTTGGGTCACACAAACTACTTGGGTTCTTACTTAGGTAGACCACTTCATGGCAGTTAGCTGTGACTCGGCTGGTTAACACCACAGCTTCCTCTTGCCTTCTATAACCAATAAGACTGGGATGTGGGTGCCATGAATGTAAGGGTTGGGTCTCCCTATCTTGGATTATACTTCTCTCACCTGTGTTCAGCCACACTATTAGAGGAGACATTTGACACCTGACAGACTGGAGCCTTTCCTATCCCCTCCCTCACCTGTGATATTTGCAGAGCTAGTTCATTAGGAAACACATACATGTTTATGAGGTGGGAGGGGTACAAAAAGAAAAAAAAATGTATGCTCAAATATCAGGGGCTCCTAATGCAAGTTTTTCTATCCCTCTATCTTTCTCTCTTTCTTTGTTACATCCTTAGAGAGAAACAAAATATTTACACTGTGTTTGTTTGTTTTCCCAGAGCAATTGACAACAGACAGTCATGTAAACATACCCAGTTTAATGATCATGTAAGAAGATGATGACTATTTCAGTCTGTCCCTTTGAGCTGGCTCTGCATGGACTGGCAAGACACAAGCGTTTTGTACTTGCTATTTCAAGATAAATATCTCACTGCTGTAAAAGTCTTGCTTGAATCCAAGTTACCATATGAACCAGTTGGAATAAAAATCCTAAACAAAGTTCCTTAACTAGCTGCTTCCTTCTGAGTAGGCTTTTTGACAGTTAGAGATCTGATGCTTTGCATTAAAAAATTTCAGAAAATGAACAGATTTTCAGACATGCTGTAGTACAGAATGTCCTCTTCTCCAGTTTGTTTTCCATTGTCTCTTCCACGTTTTTTTTTTTTTTTAGCTCACTTGGAAAAAAACAAAAACAAAAACAGAGCCACAAGCATGATGAGTTCTTAACACATTGTGGAACTTAGTAGCGTTTAAATGAGAATCAGAGACCTGTATTCTCTTTTATATGCACCTAATGTGTGCTTGTCTTGGTTTAAAGGTGAAATGGAAATTGGCACTAACTATGATCCTGTGGAAGTCACTTAACTTTTCTGAGACTTATTTGCCTTCGTATAAAATAAGGAAATTGAACTAACATCATCCTTAAGATAATGAGGTTTAGAAGTTTTAGCCCAAGTGGGTAGTCAAGGAAAATGTAATTTTTTTTCTTTTTCCTTTTTTTTTTTTTTTTTGTTTTTTTTAAGAATCAGAGTCTCACTCTGTTGCCCAGGCTGGAATGCAGTGGCACATTATGGCTCACTGCAGCCTCAAACTCCTGGGGTTAAGCAATGCTCCTGCCTCAGCCTCCCAAGTAGCTAGGACTACAGGTGCACACCACCATGCCTAGCTAAGTTTTTTAAAACTTTCTGTAGAGATGGGGTCTCACTATGTTGCCCAGGCTGGTCTCGAACTCTTGGACTCAAGCCATCCTCCCCCCTCGACCTCCCAAACTGTTCGGATTACAGGCATGAGCCTCCACACTGGGCTTGTTTTTCAACTCCTTTGAGATGTCAGGTAATTTATTGATAGGCAATATTAAATTAGCAGAAGTTGTTTTGAGTAGCTTGTTACCTACTTATAATAGGTTAGTGTCTTGGGTCTCAAGTATTTCAGAACTGCTCAAATAGTAGCTATGCAATTGCTTAGGCCATAAATTAATTCAATTAACGTGTATTGAAGGACTTCTGAGTGCAAGGACTTAAGCCAAGGCACTTGCTACATAATGACATATTTAGTCTGTGGAGCACTTGATAGTTTACAAAGCACTTTCATTTAAATTGTTTCATTTTATTTTTATACCAACACTGTAGAGGGGGATATCACCATTTTATAGGTAAGGAAATTGAGGCCTAGTGATGCTACATTAACACTATTATTTTATAACTTAAATCTATTATTTCTAAGTTCCAAGGAAACAAGGAATGGGAAAACATAAAGGAAAACTTTTTATGAAAATTAAATATTTGATTATGGTGATGATGGCTTTTACTGAGCTCTCATTGTGTGACACTGTTATAAGTGTTACGTATGTATTCATCAGTTTAATTCTTGCAACAATCCTATGAGAGAGGCACTGAAATTATCCCTATTAGTAATGAACGTAATGTGAGGTCCACCAGGACAGGATATTTTAAAATCTGTTTTGTAAATGTATATCCCCGGTAGCTAGACTAGTGCTTATCACAAAATGAATACTTCATAAATATTATTTTAGTGAATGAATCTGTTTTTCAAAGAGAGAAACTGAGGCCCAGGATAATTAAGTAACTGTCCTTAACCAAAGTCACTCAGCTAATACAAGGTGGGTACAAGATTTGAACTCAGACAGCTTATTCAAGAATTATTTTAAGACCACAAGCTATCCTTGTTTTAAAAATGAAACAAAATAACCTACCAGCCAAAACTAAATATGTGTGTTTTGGAGGGAAATTTTAAACTACCTTGGGAAAACGTAATAACTTCTCTTATCCTCGGATTTAAGTTCTTGCAAAGAAACATTTACTTGATGTAAAACTTCAGACTGGAGATATAATCGTTATGTATTGATGGTGATCAGACTTGGAAAACATTTGTTAAGTATTCTGGTGTTTCTGCTTAAGAATGCATTCTCTAAGTGTGTTTGATATTTTGTGTTTGTATTGGCAAAAGTATTCCTTATAGATGAGGAAAGTCTAGCTCTGATTTATCCATCAAAGAAATATAAATGTCTGAGAGATGGCATGGCTAGCTCTAGAAGCAGGGAGTGGGAGTTGTGGGGAAAGGAATACAAATTCGGATCAATAAAAAAAAATTTGAAGAAAACTGAGTAAAATTACTAGCTTGCAGAGATGGACAAGTGAAAATCTAGAAAGAAAAATAAAAAAAGAAGTGATGGATTATCTTTGAAAAGTGCAAGTCTAAAACTACAGTCCTGAAGTGAGATTTTGGTTTCAACATGAAAGAACTGCAGTGTGAAATGTAATGCCTAACTTCATCTGGTAGTTAATGTGACATGACAGCTCACATGAAAATGAACTGCAAATAAATGCTTGATTTTAAAAGATACTGTATGATCTCAATAATTGAAATATTGAAGGCTTCTTAACAGAGCATAAGTAAATGTTTCAATAAAAAAAAAGGGATACTCTTTTCTACAGACAGCCAACGACAATAGACTGGATGACTGTGATCATTCTCATTATTGTTTATATAACTAATTCTTATCTCTTCCTATGTGTTTATATTTGCTTCCTTTTTTTACACTGATACATTAGACAGGAAAGCCAAAGGTCATTTTCTCTTTATTGTATAACATTTTTATGATTATAGAACTAATAAATACATACTCATTGGAGAGAATTTGGAAAATTTTAAAAAATTAAATTTAATAACACAGCACTTAGAAATTTCATTAAGGTGGTATATATGCCTATGATAAATCCTTAGGGAACTCAGGAAAATTGACTGGTGGTTTTCTAATTATATAGCCCTGTGAACTAAAGAGGAAGGAGATAATGGTATCTATTTTTACATTTGAGAAAATGGAGATACTGGTTAAGGGGGAAAAATAGTTTTTTCAAAAGCATGCTCACCAGACTATCTCTGTATCTACAAAGATCTTCTTTTCTGTACTTATATAGTGTGTGGACAGATATCACCTTAGTTCATATTTGTGCTGAAAAATATAGGTATTTGAAGATAATCAGGTTGTATAATTCATTCTGTATGTTAGTCTCACATTCCCTATACTGTCTTGATCTCAGTGCAATTAATAACTTAAAAAGAGAAGAATACCAGGCTCAAGTTTACCTTATTGCTAAATTATACCAAAGACTTAAGAAATAACACCAATTCTCCTTAATCTCTTCCAGAAAACAGAAGCAGAGAGAGCACTTCCTAACTCATTTTGTGTGGCCAGTATTATCTTAACACCAAAGCCAGATAAAGATATTACAAGAAAGGCCTATAGGCCAATAGTTCTCATGGACATAGATACAAAATCTTCAATGAAATATTAGGAAATTGAATCTAATAATATATAAAAAAATTATACACAATGAACAAGTGACATTTATGCCAGGTATGCAAGGCGGATTCGGCATTTGAAAACCAGTGTAATCCACCACATCAACAGGCTAAAGAAGAAAAGATATATGATGATATTAATGTATAGAGAAAAAACATTTGACAGAATCTAACACCCATTCATGATAAAAATCGCAACACATACTTAAGGGTGACAAACTCAACGCTTGCCCTGTAATATTGGGAACAAAGCAATATCTCTGACCACTGCTGTTCAAAACTACAGAAAGTCCTAGCTAGTGTAATAAGAAAAGAAAAGTAAATAAAAGGAGCACAGGCTGAGAAGAAAGAAATTAAGCTATTTTTTGCATGATTGTCTCCATAAGAAAATCCCAAAGAATTGACAAAAAAGAAAACACAACTTCTAGAACTAATAAGGAAGTATAGCAAGATTTCAGGGCACAATGTTAATATACAAAAGTTGATTGCTTTCTTACATACCAGCAATGAACAATTGGAATTTAAAATTTAAAAACAATACATTTACAGTAGCACCAAAAAAGCAAGAAGGGAGGGAGGGAGGAAGCAAGGGGGGAAAAGGAAGGGAAGGAGGAAAAATGCCTACATATAAATCTGACAAAATAAGTACAAGATCTATGTGGAAAACCATAAAACTTGGATGAAAGAAATCCAGTTCCTTGTTCATGAATTGGAAGACTCAAATTGTTAAGATGTTAATTATTCTCTTCTTCACCTATAGATTTGATTTATTCCCAATTAAAATTCTAGCAAGCCATCCTGTAGATAATGGCAAACTGATTCTAAAGCATATATGAAAAGGTGAGAAACCTAGAATAGCTAACATAATACTGAAGAAGAATGAGTGGAAGACTCATGCTACCTGATCTCAAGATTTCCTATAAAGTCACAGTAAGCAGTACAATGTATATTGGTGATAGAATAGGCACATAGATCAATGAAACAGAATAGAGAGCCCAGAAATAGACCCACACAAGTATAGGCAATTTATCTTTGACAAGGATTAAAAGCCATTTCTCCTAATCTGCTCAGCCTGCCATAACAAAATGCCATAGATTGGGTGGCTTAAACAACAGAAATTTTTATTTTCTCATAGGTCTGGAGGCTGGACGTCTTGAGATTAGGGTGGCAGCATGATTGGATTCTCTCTTCCTAGCTTTCAGACAGCTGCCTTCTTGCTGCGTGCTCATATGGCCTTTCCTTGCTTTGTGCACATAGACAGGGAGAACAAGCAAGCCGTTTGGAGTCTCTTCACTAATCTCATCATGAGGGCCCCACCTTCGTTACCTCATCTAACCTTAATTATCTCCCAAAGACGCCATTTCTAAATATCACCACACTGGGGTTAGGGCATCAACATTTTAGGGGGACTCAATTCAGTCCATAGCACCACTCAGTGGCAAAAGGATCTTTTCAACAATTGTTGCTGGAACAATAGGATGTCCATAAGAAAAAAGTGAATCTAGGCACAGACCTTATACCTTTTCATAAGTATTAATGCAAAATGGATCATACACCAAAACGTAAAATGCAAAACTAAAATTTCTTGAAGAAAACAGGATAAAATATAGGTGGCCTTGGGTTTGGCAATAAATTTTTATATACAACACCAAAAGTATGATTTATGACAGAAAAATTTTATAATCTACACTTTATTAAAATTAAAAACTTCTGCTCTATGAAAGAAACTGTTAAATTAATAAAAGACAAGCCACAGGCTGGGAGAAAATACTTGCAAAACACATATCTGATAGAGGAGTTGTATCCAAAATACACAAAGAACTCTTAAAACTCAGCAATAAGAAAACAAGCTAATTAAAAAGTAGGAAAAAGGCCTGAACAGACTCTTCACCAAAGAAGATATGCAGAAGGAAAAAAATTTGAAAAGATGCTTAACATAATTTGTTGTTAAGGAGTTGCAAATTAAAATGAGATATCACTACCCACCTATTCAAATGGCTAAAATTTAAAAAAACTGACAATATCAATCGCTTGGCAAGGATACAGAACAATAGGTACTCTTTTTATTGCTAGTAAGAACAGCCATTTTGGTAGTTTCTTTCAAAGCTAAACATGATCTTACCATACAATCCAGCAATCATGCTCGTAAGTATTTACCCAAATGCATTGAAAAAGCATGTCCACACAAAAACCTGCATGTGAATGTTTATAGCAGCTTTATTCATAATCACCAAAAATTGAAAGTAACCAAGATGTCCTTCTATATGTGAATGGATAAACAAACTATGGTACATGCATATAAAGGAATATTTTTCATCATAAGAAATAAGTAATCTTTAAAAGACACAGATGAATCTTAAATGCATATTGCTAAATGAAAGCAGCCAATCCAAAAAGGCTACATACTGTATGATTCCAATTATATGACATCTAGAAAAGACAAAACTTCAGCAATAGTGAAAAGATCAGGGGCTCAGGGAGAGAGAAGGAGGGTTAAACAGGTAAAGCACAGGGGATTTTGTGGGCAGCAAAACTATTCTGTATGATACTATAATTACAGATATGTAATTTGTCAAAACCCATTAACTTCACAGCACAAAGAATAAACCTCAATGTATGCAAACTTAAAAAAAAAAATCATTCAGGAGGTTGGGAGTCCCAGAATGGAAAGCAGAATGTGATAAAACCAATCTAACTGTGTTACAATGTGTGAAGCAACCTCACTGAAGCGGGTGGAGGAGAAAGCTGCTGACCTCAGTAACTTTGGAAATGAGTGGAATTTGTAAGATTAAAAACAAAAGATACAACACAAAAAGAATGTACAGTATTCTCATTGATAAAGTTATTTCTTTTGTGATATGGTTTGGATCTGTGTCCCCATTCAAGTCTCATGTTGAATTATAATCCCCAGTGTTGGAGGTGGGGCCTGATGGGAGGTGATTGGATCATGGGGTCAATTTTCCCATGAATGGTTTAGCACCATCTCCTTGGTGCTGTCCTCACAATAGTGAGTTCGTTCTCACAAGATATGGTTGTTTAAAAATGTGTAGCACCTCCCCCTCCCTCTCTTTTAGCTCCCTCTCTCTTGTGAAGCGCGAGTTCCCACTTCACCTTCCGCCATGGTTGGAAGCTTCCCAAGGCCTCCCTAGAAGCAGATGCTACTGTGCTTTCTGTACAGCCTGCAGAACCCTGAGCCAATTAAACCTCTTTTCTTTAAAAATTACCCAGTCTCAGATATTTCTTTATAGCAATGTGGGAATGGCCTAACACAGAAAATCAGTACTGAGGAGTGGGACATTGCTATAAAGACACCTGAAAATGTGGAATTAGGTAACAGGCAGAGATTGGAAGAGTGTGGAAGGCTGAGAAGAAGACAGGAAGATAAGGGAAAGTTTGGAACTTCTTAGAGACTGGTTAAATGACTGTGACCAAAATGCTGACAGTGATGTGCACAGTGAAGTCCAGGCTACCAAGGTCTCAGATGGAAATGAGCTTATTGGGAACTGGAGTAAAGGTCACTTTTGTTATACCTTAGCAAAGACCTTGGCTGCATTGTGTCCATGCCCTAGGGATCTATGGAAGTTTGAACTTTAGAGTGATGACCTAGGGTATCTATCTGGCAGAAGAAATTTCTAAGCAGCAAAGTGCTCCAGATGTGCCCTGGTTGCTTCTAACAGCCTATGCTCATATGCAGGAGCAAATAAATGACTTAAAGCTGGAACTTATATTTAAAAGGGAAGCAGAGTGTAAGAGTTTGGAAAATTTGCAACCTGGCCATGTGGCTGCTGAGCAACCACTTGCTAGAGAAATTTGCATAACTAAAAATAAGGCAAGTGCTGGTAGCCAAGACAGTGGGGAAAAGTCCTCAAAGGCATTTCAGAGACCTTCATGGCAGCCCCTCCCATCACAGGCCCTGAGGCCTAGGAGGGAAGAATGGTTTCCTGGGACAGACCCAGGGAGTGTGCTGCCCTGCACAGCCTCGGGACACTGCTCCCTGCATCCCAGTCGAACCCCATCTAGCCATAGCTCAGAGTAGCCCAGGTCGAACCCCAGCTCAGACCACAGCTCCAGAGGGTTGATAGTTTGCAACCTTGATAAAATGTGATGAAAATGGCACTTTACCCCGTGATTCTCTCCAAAAAATGATAAGCCCAGACTAATTGTTATTTTAAAAACATCAAGGAAATGCAACTTGAGGGACATTCTACAAAAATAAAATAAAATAAAATCAGCTCTCCTGAAAACTCTCAAGGTCTTAAAAAATAAGTCTGAAAAATTGTTATAGCCAAGAGAAGCCTAGGGAGGCATGAGGATTCAAATGCAATGTTGTATCCTAGATGGGATCCCAATATAGGAAAAGGACATTAGGTGAACCAATATATGGTAACAAATGCATCATACTAACGTAAGAAGGCAATAATAGGGGAATGCATTTGCAGGTCCATATAGGAACTTTTTGTACTAGTTTCACAATTTTTCTTTAAATCTAAAACTGTCCCAAAGAGAAAGTTTATTTTTAAAATATGTTACCCAGACTTTCTTTCTTTTTTTTTTTTTTTTTTTAAGATGGAGTTTCACTCTTGTCGTCCAGGCTGGAATGCAATGGTGCGATCTTGGCTCACTGCAACCTCTGTCTCCCGGTTTCAAGTGATTCTCCTGTCTCAGCCTCCCGAATAGCTGGGGTTACAGGCACATGCCGCCATGCCTGGCTAATTTTTTGTGTTTTTAGTAGAGACAGGGCTTCATCATATTGGTCAGGGTGGTCTCAAACTCCTGACCTCAGGTGATCTGTCCACCTCGGCCTCCCAAAGTGCTGCGATTACAGACGTGAGCCACACTTCTGGCCACATTACCCGAACTTTCTTATTGCTACTGTTTGAAGGAGCACTTCATCGCACAATTCCAGGAGACACCATTTATATAATGGTGTCTCCTGGAGTTGTTCAAGGCTTTAACACTTTTACAATTTTAATGGCTTTTTCCTAGGAAAAGCAATCACATCTGTCATGCATCAACTTGTTTTTCCTGCAAAACTTAGCATATGTTGATTACAGATCCTACTTAACTGATTTGTCCAGCTAGGAAAAGTTGGGCAGAACCAGTCTTCTATAGGCAAAGGCATGGAAGGCTCTTTCCCTCTTGTAATGCAGACATCAACCCAACTACGATATGAGCAGAGGGCATAGAGGGAGCCAAGTTGGAGAGATGACTGGCTTCTCCTGTCCTGACCTATAATCTGTACTCCACTCCTTTATCCACCACTAACATTGGTTATGGGATAGGACGCATAGCATGGCAAGATAGCGTTCCTGTTGCACCAGGAACCAATTCAAATGGATGGGAAAGCAGGGATATGGGTACTGTGTTAAAAGGAGAAGTGACAGCATTCCTGAACACTGAAAAGGACATTTCCAACATCCGAAGAGATGCTACATTTTCCAGCTTGCTAGAGAGAAAGGCTGAAAGATAAAAACTTTTGTTGACTTCCTCTGCAAACGAGCATTTAACTGAAAAATGTAAATGAAATTTTAAATACCGATGAAATGTGATGCCTTCTCCTGGTATTTGGTCCATAAATTATGTTGCACCAGAGTTTAGATCACAGTTCGCCCATTTCAGACCAAATTAATGGTCTTTTACTTTCTGTTCCTATAAATTATAAACCCCAGATGTGTCAAATTGTGTAATAAACAAATAAAAAGAAATTTGTTTTTTAAGGAATTTCATAAATTTCTTGTTTTACCGAGTTTTATTGGTCTCATTTTAGTGGGACAAAAAACAAATTAACCTTTCATGTTTTCACTTGTTACACTGTAGAGAGACCCTGAATTGTTGGGACGAAAAAGGGAAATGCTTTTCTTGGACCAATTTTTTGATTGGTCCACTTGCTGAGATAAGCCTCCTGCTGAATCAAATGTATGTTTTTGTGTTTGGTCTTGGATCTTATCTGCCTGCAGCAGCAGCAAGCTTAATAGCAAATGAGGTTCAAAAAGATGAAGCAGCTATTTCACCCTCTTATCCTAATGTTTTCAAAGAGCTCTGTAGATTTGGTCATTATGCCCATCCTAATCAAACTGTCTGAAAGCTTATCTTCTGCCACCATTTCCTACAGACTTTCCGCAAAGCAACTATGATTTGTAATCGTTAGTAGAATGGTATGTGGTATGTAAATATATGTAATAATTATATTTCTAAAACAGTCTTTGTGACCATCTTTTAAAGGATCTCAGCTTGACAATGAATTGCCTATTTTCAGTTTTCAAATCAGGGTATTTTTCAATTATCTTGCAGTTGATTTTCTAAATTCACTCTTCAATTCATGAGAGAAATGGCTTTTATAGGGCAAATAAATACATACTATTTGGGCATTAGAGAGGACAGAGATTATTTTATTCTTTTTGTATTGAATAATTTTGCAGGAAGCTGCTGCTGATTACAAGGAGAGTTATATGTATTAAGACTGATAAAGAGAAATATTTTTAAGGCTTTTAGATTTCCCTATAAGGAGATAGGATTTACATTCCAACTTTGATTTTCTTCAAAGGGATCCTGTTTGCTTAAATTCTCAGAAAATATGATTGGACTTCTCAGTCAACTGAGCTGTAAGAGTGGTGAAGAACCTGCCCTCAGGAAGGGACCTGTCAACATTTAGAGGGTGTGGGGGTGGTGATATTGGGGATGGAGACTGGCATGATGGAAGGGATGAGGCCTAGAACACAAGCATATCGAACCCACTTGCCTCTCTGTGAATGGGGCTCTTGCACACAGCCAGGCCTGACTTCCCTCCCCGCTGTTCCCACTCGCCCAGCACAGTAGACTGATCCAGCCCTGCCAGGAGGTGGCTGTCCTTCGCCAGCACCAACTCCTGGCTGCACGCTGTGCTCCACAGAGCCTTCCAGCCCAGCCAGCTTGGCTGTTGGGGTCTCAGATTTCAACTCAAGGTGCCAGCAGAGTCCCTTCACTAAAATCATATTTTTTCACCTGATAATTTGATCATTTTACAGTTGGTGGGTTTCATCCACAAAAAATGGTCTTCTAAAAAGTAAAATCTAGTGTTGTCTTCGTGATGTTATATGTAGGACCACTACCCGGTAAAAGCCACTGAGAGAACCTTGGTTAGAAAAAACACTAGTTCATCCAGGTGCTATAGTGGCTCATGCTTGTAATCCCACCTATTTGGGAGGCCAATGCAGACAGATTGCTTGAGCCTGGGAGTTCGAGACCAGCCTGGGCAACATGACGAAACCCCGTCTCTACAAAAAAAACAAAAATTAGCTGGATGTAGTGGTGTGCACCTGTGGTCACAGCTACTCAAAAGACTGAGATGAGAGGATTGCTTGAGCCCACAGGGCAAAGGTTACAGTGAGCCATGATCATGCAGCTACACTCCAGCCTGGGCAACAGAGCAAGACCCTGTTTCAAGAAAAGAAAAAAAGAAAAGAAGGCACCAGTTCAGTTGTCTGATCCACTCCAGGTCTGACCACACTATTCTAAATTCTTTCTTTTCCAGAAACTAGAGACAACTGTTTTTAAAATAACTATCTTTGGGAATATTATGAACTTTATGAACATTTCCCTGCAGATAATCAAACTAGTCAAATACTGTTTTTAGGATGGGCATGGTGGCTCATGCCTGTAATCCCAACACTTTGGGAGGCCAAGGTGGCTGGATCATCTGAGGTCAGAAGTTTGAGACCAGCCTGGCCAACATGTTGAAACCCTGTCTCTACTAAAAATACAAAATTTAGCCGGAGTCATGGTGGATGCCTGTAGTCCCAGCTACTCAGGAGGCTGAGCCAGGAGAATCGCTTGAACCCGGGAGTGAGACTCCGTCTCAAAAAAAAACCCAAAAAAACAAAAACCAAATACTATATATAGAAGGAAACCAAAATCACAGTCACACAAAGACTGTCATAAGACTTTGTTAGAGTGCAAGATTCAAAAAATTTATATTCTTTTTTTATACCTCGAAGTAAATTATATGCAAATATGTCCTAACATAAGCAAACTCAAAACGAAAAGTATGAACATCAGTATTAATAAATTAAGGGGTTATTTTATTTGCTTTTCCTTCTTTAATATTATTTGCTTTTCTAAAGCTTTCATGATATAATTTATATAAGTAGATAATTCCTATGGTAGGATTCAGGAAGAATTTGATTCATTTTAAAATGTAGCTGATATATAATTTTTTAATTATTGAAAAGTATACATTCAGAACAGTGTTTTAAAACAACTGAAAAGTTTAAAGAAAATAAAATGAATACCTGTATACTTAATACACAGATTTAAAAAATCAAAATTTAGAAGGCATCTGTGAACCTCTCCTCAATCACAATCCTCCCCACAGAGGTAACTACTTGTCTGAGTTTTATGTCAACCTATTCCCTTGTTTTTCTTCATAATTTCATTACTTGTCTATTTCCCCCCAAATAATGTAGTGTTTCATTTTTTTCTGTTTTTGAACTTTGCATAAATAGAATCATACTTTATATGTTTTTGTGTGACTTCTTTTACTTAACATTACTGTATGATGTATTCCAGTGTATGAATATATTCAGTTTTTTCTGCTGATTTATATTTGGATTGTTTCTTGCTATTAATACTATGAGCAACCCTGCAATTAATAAACTGAAATGTATCTCCTAGGTTACACGTGCTAGAAATTCTCTCAGATTTCTAGAAGTAGAGCTGGCTTGTAAAGTGTACAAGATTTTAAGCTATAGTAAGTACTGCTGAAATAGCTTTCAAGCATTTATGTTCTCACAAGCAATGGGTAAAAGTGCCGCTTGGCCGCGTGCGGTGGTTCACGCCTGTAATCCCAACACTTTGGGAGGCTGAGGTGGGTGGATCACGAGGTCAGGAGTTTGAGACCATTCTGGCCAACATAGTGAAACCCTGTCTCTACTAAAATTACAAAAAATTAGCCGGGCGTGGTGTCAGGCACCTGTAATCCCAGCTACTCAGGAGGCTGAGGCAGGAGAATCACGTGAACTTGGGAGGCGGAGGTTGCAGTGAGCCGAGATAGCGCCATTGCACTCCAGCCTGGGTGACAGTGCGAGACTCCATCTCAAAAAAAAAAAAAAAAGCAACACTTGAAATATTTGATTTTCGTTAAAGTCACAGGGGCCTTCCAAATTTTGATTTTAAAATCTTCCTTCTATTTTTTTAAAAAAAAACCATTGTGGTTTTCATTTTTCTTTCCCTGATTACCAATGAGCTTGGGTATCTTTTCATATGTTTATGGGCCATTTGTGTTTTTGTTCATTCATCAAATGTTGTTTGAGTACATCCCATGTGCCAGGCAGTCTGTGAGTCTCTCCTCCACTTTCAAAGAACAATAAAATAGAAGGAATAACCCAGAAACAACTCCACACATATATACAGGGCCATAACTCAGACAAAGAGAGCATTGTAGGTTAGTGGGTAAAGGAGAATCTCTCTCCTCCATTTCTTAGAAAGTGGAGGAGAAACACTGTACCTATCGATCAATTGTCCATTTTTCTATTGAGTTGTTTCTCTTTTTCAGAGGAATTCTTTATATGTTCTGGAAACATCCTTTGTTGATTGTGTGTGTTGCAAAGATTGTCTCCAAGTTTGTGGCTTGCCTTTTTACTCTGTGGTACTTTTTGATGATGAACCAGAGCTCTTAATTTTAATGTGGTCAGATCCTTTCCTTATATTGTCTTCTAAAAGCTTTAGCATTTTGCCTTTCATGTTTAAGACCTTACTTCCATTTGGAATGTATTCTTATATATTGTGTGAGGATGGGATCCAATTTCCTTCTTTTTCTTGTTACCCACACCGTGTATGGAGAACTAACTCTCCTGGCACCATTATTGAATGGTCTGTCCTTTTCCTGCTGATCTACAGTGCTCTCTTTGTTGTGAGCTATAGCCCTATATATATGTGGATCTGTTTCTGGGTTCTAATCCTTCTATTTTACTGTTCTATTTGTCTCTCTCTATGCCAGTTCTACCATACCACTGTATTAATTACTCGTCACAAGAAGAAAAGGATAACAATTATTTTGAAAGTTAAATGTACAGTGCCTGACCTGATACATGTTAAGCATACAATAAATGTCACCTGTTATTATTTTAGTAGGAAACACATTTTCATATGTTGTTTTAAACAATATCTAAAATCTGTAGAGAATTAGTCAACATTCAATAGATATAACCACTTCTGTTTTTGCATTTGATATGAGTTACTGTAGCTACCCAAAGACTTAAGAAATTCATACATTCAGTTACTGTTTTTGTCTTCTTCTGAAGTATGTTGGAAAAGATGAAAGATGAACTCTATAATTTCTTTACTCATCCTCACTCTGCAGTCTCTTAGAAAGGTTAAATGAAGAAGTCTTGACTTCGATTGTTTTTCGGATTTGAATTTTGGAAAAGAAAATGATGCTGGAAGAATAAAGCAGCATATTTAGGAAAGACTTTCAGTGATAAATATCTGGAGTATCCTGTTTTCTATACCTTGCTTCTATGCCATATTTTACTTATTATAAACTACCTCAGGATCTTTGTTAAATAAACCCATTTATTTGATGAAGGAGAAGGAAGTACCACATTTTAACTGTTACTGAAAGAAATGTTCTTTGCCCTGTTGGTCTTGGACTTCCACAAAATACTTGATTCCAGATGTTAAATTGTTTTTTCAGAAGCCTTGTTAAAGGGCCAGAGCATTAGATTTTTGAAGGCATTTCCAAACCCCAGCTGATTATCACAACACACAGGAATCCAAACTTTCAAAGCTTAGCTTTGGCTCTTAAGTGTATCAGCAGCTGCAAAAAATATGTGCTAAGGCACAGGTTCATAGGACTGGGATCCAGTGTCCTTAAATGGTAAAACTTTAAGTAAATTTCCTTTACTTTCCACTTATCATAGATGCAGTTCAGTTGTTTAAAGTGCACTAAATTTCCTTGATTCCACCAAAAGTAGTGAGAACTTGATAATGGTAATAGTCATGTAGCAGCCTGGTGTGTAGGTATTCATGGTAATGAATTTATTTTACGTTTTTCTCTGGCTATATATTTCTAGAATATATTAACAAAGTAATCCTTCCTCAAAAAAATTTATTTTTTGAGAGAGGGTCTTGCTCTGTCACCCAGGCTGGAGTACAGTGGCACGATCACAGCTCACTGATACCTTGACCTGCTAGGCTCAATCAATCCTCCCACCTCAGTCTCCCAAGTAGATGGGTCTAAAGGTGTGTACCACCATGCCCAGCTAATTTTTTAGTTTTCTGCAGAGACAAGGTCTTGCCATGTTACTCAGGCTGGTCTCGAACTCCTGGGCTCAAGCAATGTGCCTGTCTTGGCCTCTGTAAGTGCTGGGATTACAGGTGCAAGCCACCATGCCTGGCCCTCAAAATATTTTATACATGCCATTTGCACTGTTCTTTAGACCAGTTCTCATCATTCTCTAGGTACCTACCTTGATGCTTTTCCAAGGATGAGGGGTACAAATGTCCTCTCAACAGATGCCTTCAACATGATGAAGCCAAAAAGAGGTGGGATTAAGGGGAAATAAAGGGGAAGTTTTGGGCCGTACTACACCGATTGGTAGTAAAGAAGAGGGGAAGATGTTCTCAGTGAAGGAAATAACCGAGCAAAGGCTTAGAGCCAGTAATGACCAAGAGACTTCAGTCACAGGAAGATCGTCTTGTGTTGAGTGAAGGGGTCATTGTGGTTTGCCATGAGGGACTAGCTAGAAGAGGCAGATAAACAATTGTTAGAAGACCCTGAAAGATGAAATTCAGTGTGTTCCAACAGTAGACTGATTATTTCTGTGTTCATTTGTGTCACTTAACAAATAGTGTTAGAGCATCTAGCATGACGTAGTAGACTCCGACTCAAGAAATTCCTGTAGTCACATGGAGTTGAATTATAAAGACAGTTTATAGTAAACAAGAGACTATTGCAGGCCTTAAAACCTTTCACATGTTTTAAGTTAATTTTTTAAAAAAATATTCTTTTCTCTGCCATTGGCACTATGCCTGGAATTTGGTACATGTAGGAATTTTAAAAATCAGTCCAATGCCTCTCTTAAATTCCACAAGTACATTCTGTATCAGTGGGATAATTTAGACAGAAGTTCTAATGATATCAGTGGAGAAAATTCCTGCAGGCCTTGGTAGATTGGAGGTTCTGCTTTTATTCCTTTCTATACCCTCTTCCAGCTATTGATTGACCTCCACAGTGCTGAGGCTGAGGTGTCGGCTGACCTTTCTCTGGTTTGTCAAGATTCCTCCCTTTCAGAGCAGAAGCCAGCATGATCAGAATACTTCTAAGGAGTCTGCAGCAGCAGCAGTCCCCATGGGGAGCCTCAGAATCATAGTGAAACACAGCGTTTACCTTCAAATGGCTCAGCAGTTGCCATCATGGCAGCTATCAGGAACTGCAGATGTCTCTTTCACAGTCTTTATATTTAGGACCCAATAGAATTAATTGTCTGTTGTCCTGATCTATATCTAGACAGATGTATACAGGACAGCCATTTTGCTAAGAGCTAGGGTGTCTAGAAATGAAAGACACAGTCCCTGCCCCCAGATGAGCTCATGCAGTTTGGTGTAGAAGACAGAAGGACAGCACAGCGTGGTAGTGAACACAGCATCAGTCCCCTCATCAGGGTCAAAATTTACTTTGTCAAGCAAATGAGCATCCTAATTAAGGCAGGCCTGTTACCTTTCTAATTGTTTCTCTAGTTATGTGAATTCCTCTGTTTGACCTACTTGACCTTAACACCTGTCGTTTGTTTTTCAAATATTACTCTAAGCTACTTACTGCAATTGTTCCAAATGTTTAATTTATTAATTCCAGGCAATTCATAACAATTTATTGCTATTTCTTAGATTCCTGCCTCACTGTCAACTGTTATTGGTCTGTTTCATGGATGACAGTGGTTAAATGTTTTCATATGCACTGCAGTGTTTTTTGTGATGCTGTGATAACTTGTGGGCTAGACTAAGATGGCTGGTCAGGATCCCTGCCAAGACACTCAGTCAGTGGACCTATGAAGAATATGCTTGGGTAGAGTTGGGTCTCAAGACATCATCTCAGCTCCATGGATGAACAGTGCTATCTACAACAGCCTACGACTTCTTTGATGGTTGACTCTACCCTTTTATACTGTCTCCCTCCCTCTTTCCCACACCTGTCATCAGAATGCCTGCTTCTTATAGGTTCATATTCCACCAGAAGCAAGGGGATATTTCTCATTGGCTTGTATACTTTGGCATTCTAGCAGGGAAGCAAAGAATTATTTATGAGACAAACTTAAGTAAAATTGAGAATCAAAATATTCTTAGGACTAGGTCAAGCCAACTACTACAAAGTCATCTTTAAAAATTTATTCAAATTATGTGTTTTAAACTCAATTATACTCAGTACCTGAACCCCAGAATATTCAATGTTAACCTCATTTCCATTTTTTTTTTTTTTTTTTTTTTTTTTTTTTTGAGGCAGAGCTTCGCTCTTATTGCAGGCTGGAGTGCAATGGTGCCATCTCGGCTCACCACAACCTCCACCTCCCAGGTTCAAGTGATTCTCCTGCCTCAGCCTCCCGAATAGCTGGGATTACAGGCATGTGCCACCATGCCCAGATAATTTTGTATTTTTAGTAGAGATGGGGTTTCTTCATGTTGGTCAGGCTGGTCTCAAACTCCCAAACTCAAGTGATCCACCTGCCTCAGCCTCCCAAAGTGCTGGGATTACAGGCATGGGCCACCATGCCCGGCCTCATTTCCTTTTTCTCAAAAAGAGATAAACATTATTACATTTTAAGGAAATTTCTGTAGATCTATTTTTTTTCCCTTGAGAAAGGGTCTCACTCTGTTGCTGAGGCTGGAGTATAGGGGCATGATCACAGCTCACTGCAGTCTCCACCTCCCGGGCTCAGGCGATTATCCCACCTCGGCCTCCCGTGTAGCTGGGACTACAGGTGTTTGCCAGTGTGCCTGGCTAATTTTTGTATTTTTTGTAGAGATGGGGTTGTGCCATGTTGCCCAGGCTGGTCTTGAACTCCTGGGCTCAAGTGATCCTCCCGCCTCAGCCTCCCAAGGTGCTGGGATTACAGGCCTGAGCCACTGTGCTCAGCTAATCTATAATTTCATAATCTCTGTTGATATGTACATAAGGAGAATTGTTATGATTACAATTGGCTTTGGATCTTCCCAATTAACTTGCAGTCCAACAACTCAAGTAGGGCTGAGGACTAGTATGGCAATGAGTTATGACTGATAACTTAAGATTTGACAAAAACTTTAGCATAGGTAGGTGCTTCACAATTGATTTTTAACTAATATGTACAATTTCTTATAAATAAAGTTGAAAACTTATATATGCATTACAAATAATGCTGAAACAGCATGAAATGCTATTATAGAGGTGAATGCAACCTGCTTTGGGAGCACAGAAGAAGTAAATCCCTGCTGTGGAAGTCAGGTAGCCCTTTACCAAAGAGGCAATGTTGAAGCCGGTGTAGAGCAACAAGCAGGAGATCCAGGTGGAAAAGGTAAAGGACGTTTTAGGCAGTATGTGAAAAAGCATAGAAGTGTGACATAGAATCTCCACAGACCAGTAGGAAGTTTGATGTGACTAGAACTTAAAGTAACAGGAGAAAAATTGGGAAGTTAGACTGTGAATGTCAGGTTGAGATGATTACACTTTGTCCTGTATTGTCATTTAAGGGAAAATAATGAAGGTGTTTCATTTGGGCAGTGACATGATCAGATCTTTCTCTTTGGGAATATCTCTGCTGTGGATTAGCAGTTCAAGACACTAGACTCAAGAAAACCACGTAGGGGTTCCTGCAATAGTTCACACCAGAAATGTGGAAAGTCTAGACCAGGGGTGTCCAATCTTTTGGCTTCCCTGGGGCACATTGGAAGAAGAAAAATTGTCTTGGGCCACACATGTAATGTACCAAGACTAACAATAGCTGGTGAGCTAAAAAAAAAATCATCAAAAAAAATCTCATAATGTTTTAAGAAAGTTTGTGAATTTGTGTTCAGCTGCATTCAAAGCCATCCTGGGCTGCATGTGGCATGCAGGTTGTGGGTTGGACAAGTTTGGTCTAGACTATCAGTTACTGTGGGAATGGAAAGGAGGGGTGAAGTTGGAAGGTCTTTAAGAGTTAGACTGTTACCCCCATGAGGGCAGGAACCGTGTGTGTTCTATTCAGCTTTGACCCATAAAGCTCTACTCCTCTGCTCCAAGTGACAAGGCCCCTTTCTGGCAAGATCCCCATCATATTCGTCTTACTACTTGGATTTTAGCATCCAGTGTAACAAGCCCATTCACTGCCTCTGGTGCTATTGGATACATATAATTGTCAAGAGTGAAGTAAGTTAAAAAAAATAGGCTAAATTTCTTCACTCATTTGTACTTTTCCATATGCTGTTTTGTTCTATATGACCATCTGGGTTATTCTGGAAGAACAGCTGTATTTTTAGTGGATGTGTATAACTTGCCCCATTTCAGAAAGTAAGCTAACACTGTGACATACTTTTTAGCAATTTTAAAAATGAAATGGATTCAAATGTACAGGTATGAAAAGATTTCCAAGAAGTACTTTTTTTGTAAAGTAAGTTATAGAACAATATGTGATAATATATTAAACAGGGAAAACATGTAAATCAAAATGATAGACTTTTATGTGTTCATTTAATCATGGAAATGCTCCACAAAACAATATGAAAAGGAGTACTTCAAATTGATAAACATGGTTACCTCTGGGGTGGAGCAGAGAATTATTCAGTTAATCCTGAATATTTTACCACAAAAAGATAAAAAAAAAAAAAAAGGAAGAAGGAGAAAAAGGTAAGGGGAAAGATGAGGAAGAAGAAGTAAAGCAGACAAAAGCACAGCTCTTTCAAGGCAGAACGTTCCATGCTCTATGCTTACATTTGTGAAGGGCAAAAGAAACTAGGAAGTATATCTTTGTTCACCACTGGGAAACAAGGATTTGGTTTCATGGATTATTTTTATTATAGCTGCTGAAGTTGTGAGTGATAAAGTAGTGCAATGCGTCTAATACTCAATTTTAAACTAGAATATCCATTTGTAAACCCGGGCCTGCACTTGATTTGAATACCTATGAATGCAAGCCAACAATTTAAAATTCCACATGCGTGGTCTTCCAGTTCTAAAGCAGGAGAAATAATACTTGCCCCTAAAAAGGATGTTGAGGAGACAAATGATAGATGTAACCAAAAGAGCCGAGCTCTTTTGAATTTTATATAAACATAAGCTAGGATTTCCTGGTATATATAATCTTTACATATATGCATAAACTTAGAGACATGGGGTATCTGTTACATAATGTTTACCAATTTTAAGTGCACAAATTATTGTTTAGGGTAATGTTTCATAACCCTTGGGTCAATATTACCAAAAGCCAACAATCAGTTCTTTCAGTTTGGGATTTCAAAAAGCCTCCTTTCAGATTTAAATTGAATAGGAAACCATTATTTTTAGTGCTTAAAAGCACGGTGGTGTCCCCTTAGAAACCTCCAATTAGTAGCAGCCATTGTCTAATTAGGTGAAAATAATAATCTATCGATTGTTATAAAAGCAAGATATTATAATTCAAGTGTGTTTCCAGATGCCAGTGAATTGCTGGAAAGCTGCAAGTTTAACTTTCCGCTCTGATAGAGTTTTAAAAGAGGTCAGGGTACATTTTACCATAGTGTCTAGCAATGTGAGTTTATTCAGACCTTTTGGCAGACATTCCTGCACACTCAAGCTAAATCAATGAATCATCCATTGTTGGCCAGCTCCGCTCTCAGTTGCTAAGAGATTTTTTCAAGCATACTGAGGCTTTATTCTACATGGTCTGTAAAAAGGGCAAACTGTATTAAATTTTAAAATGTCTCATCTTTCCTAAATTAGTAATTAAAATTTTACCCAGAACTTTAATACTGGGGCAATGGGAAAGTCTGTGTGCAGCTGGAGGCCTTTCTACTTGGGAAAATACGTGAGAAAACTTCCTGCTCATAACTCTTCAGAAATATGTGTGTGGAGGAAATGGAAACATTTAAAAAGTGGACACATGAAAAACAAAAACTCAAGGAGGAAGGTCTAAACTCTCTTAAAGAAATATAATGTGTTTTTGTTCTTATATATTTCAAATAAACGAGGTTTCCTTTAAATTTTATTAAATATACTCTAATTTTCCTTGTTTCTTTTTGAGTCATAAAGACCCTTGTAATATAGCATTTTATTTTAAAGCTTTAATATAATAGTTTTTTAATATAAAAATTTAAAACTACCATGAAATAAAGGAATGTAATTTTTTCAGCTTGCCCTTTATGAATGTTTATAGTATATTCTGTTCTCTATATGTAATAACAGTGCTTTGTATACTCAAAAACTAAAGGAGTATATTTTTACGTGTTCTCACCACAAATAAATGATCAGTATATGAGATAAGCCATATGCCTGATTCAGCCATTCCACAATGTATACATATTTCAAAGCGTAATGCTGTATGCCATAAACATACACAATTTTTGTTAATTAAAAAATTAATTTTTTAAAAACGTATATTCTATATGTATCCTTCTTGAATATTTCAAGTTTTAAAACATAATAGTTGTTTCATTTCTTTTCTCTTTGGACTTAATGATGATTTCACATTATAGAGAATCTCATAATTTATCATAGAGGTTACTATTTCATTTTGCTGAGAGGATGGGGATAATTTGGACTACAAATTTAAAAAGAGAAAGAAACCAAATGTAATGTATCTTAAAAAAATATTTTTAAGTTTATTGGATCCAGATGTAGTGATGAGGAAAGCTTCTCTTCTGTGTTTCTTAGTTTCTCAAGATAAAATTCTATTTCATAAATCTCTATGAGGACTGTATCAAATATTCTAAAAGAAGCTTTTGAGATAGAACGTGGCTTTTGGAATTGGACAGGCCTGGTTGCTCCATGTTCTAGACAGTGTGGCCTTGAACAAATTACTCCTCATCTTTGGGCTCCAACTTTCACATTTATAAAGTAAACATAATAATGCACACCACCATGGGTGGTTATGGAATTCAAATGAGGAAACATGGTAGGTAGCCCTGGCACATAGTGGGTCCTGGATAAATGTCAGTTCTTAGCTTCTTTAAAACTGTTGGAGGCTAATATCCGTGTGCTCTTAAATACAATCAAACCTCTTTAAGTTGGCAACATAAGTGTTTGGTTTTACTTCTAATTTCAAAAGAAATGTATTCGAGTGAGTGGCTGAGAGCATTCATTACATGAGGGCAGCTTGGAATAAGAGAACAAGGGATAGTCTTGCACCTTGGCCTTCTTTCTTGCAGAGAAACAAAACATTTGTGATTCTTGGGTTCTTGTCTCCCCTCTCTGAGGCTCTCTCTTTTTCATAGAGGACTCCACCTTCTCTCAAGACTTGTATTCCAACATGCTATCTCCAGTTTACTATTCACTGCTATAAAGTAGGGCTTTTTTTTTTTAGGGCACTTTTTAGATCCAGCCAAGGACCAAGTCTTTCCCAGCCAAATGCAAAGCAGGGAATGGACCATGCCTTGATACCGCCCCTGCTCCTGTTGATCCAGACCACGACTTTTTAAGACTTTAAGCTTACAGAGAAAATAAGGTGTGACCTCCATTTACATGCTTAAGCGTCCTGACACCTGTGTTTATTTAAAGGAACCAACTCCGTGTCTATACTCACAGCCTGATGATGCATGCCGTCTATAGAACCACATACAGTGTTTTTTACAGTAAGTTTTTTAATAGCAGGGAAAAACAAGATCTTTTCCTCAGATGCTTGACTATTTCCCTCTGTAATCTTAGGTATAGTTTCAACCCTATTTCTTTTAGGTAATATTTGTTACATTAGATGTTGGAGGCCAATATCAGCTAATAAATAGACCCATGTGGCCTATTTATTGAATTAAACTGAAGAGAATTGCTAGCATGTCTGCTGTTAGGATACAGTAGTATGAAGTGGCAGCTACATAAAACTGATTACTCTAGTGGCCCCTGCATAAAGGGAGAAGGCCTCATACAACTCAACAGTGGTATCAGCAAAATAACATGTCTATCCTTGTCAAGAGAGAAAACAGGGTTGAAAATGACAGAATGAAGATGTAATACTCAGGCTTTCTAGGGCGGATTGTAGAGTCTGGCAAAAATGAAGCAAAACAAAACCCAAAGGAAAGAAGTTTAGATTTAATGCCTAAAGAAATGGCGTTCCCTCAAAGAAAGTCCACATGAACTGACTTAAGTTGCAGTGATGGGTCAGTGAGAACAGTACATATAGCAACTCCTGTGGCCTTCTGTTAGAGCTTCACCTTGCAATTGTAATTTTTATATAACTCAACTTGAGAGAGAGAGAGAAAGACAGAGAATTTCCCTCACTTTCTGAATCATGGCTCAGAAGTGTGTTATAAAACACCAAGAACGGAAAAGCTATTACGTGGAATATAAAGAAATACTTGAGTCTACAGTATCATTGAACTCTTGGATTCGGTTTCAGCAGACATGCTCTGTATTCCCACAAGAGTCTGGAAAATGAACTCCTATTTTTTTTTCTGTCTGGAGCTGCAGTTAGTGTTATTATTTGCTCCATGGCTCAATCCGGGTCAGACTGTTCTTCAGTAACACAGGTGGATGTTAAAACAGGGAATCTGTTGAAAAGATTGCGGAGGAACTGCTTCCCAAAAGCAGTTCTGGATGGCAATTTGATGGCAGTCAGCTATGGTAAGGACAAATGAAGCTTAGCAGTACCTTCTAGAATGTGGTCTTTCAGGCTTTGTCAACTGCAATCCTACAGGCAGAAGTTTCTTGTATAATGGGTCAATATGAACTGGTGGCATCTTCTAAGAAGTGGATTCTAGAAATGGAGGTCATTAAATGCTCAATACTTGCGAATTGTAATGTTGATCTGCATTTTTCTGTTTAGCTTTATTTGTGAAATATAATATGTAGTTCTTAAAGAAAAATTCCCTAAGCCTTTTTTTTCTTTCATATGGGTTTAAAAATATTTTAGAAACTTGTTAAAAACTAGTTATAGAAATATTCATTATCCTACTAAAAGTGGCAGGAGGAATATAGTTGTGATTTAAGATATAGAAATTGTTTTGTACTAATGTGTTTTATTGTCAGCAATTACATTGTTAAAATGTAACAAGTAAATTTTGCCAAGAGTACAACATCTATCCATTTGTAAGTAAGCACACAGGGAAAACAATATTTTAAATGTTCTACCCATCGAATTATTTTTCTAGTAAACAACTTGACATAAAATAGACTGAAACATCCATTTATTTTAACAACTATGTTAAATTACAGATTAATGGTCCAAAATAAAATTTGAACTGATTTAATACATAATTCAGTTTTGGGGGAAAATAGATCTTTCTCCAACTGAGAATAGACTATATATTTTTTCTTTTGTGAATAACTTATTTTACCCTTAATAAGTTTAGGACTTGCCTGAACCACAGCCAGCCTTAAGAATCCTTTGTTCAGAAATGTTCAGCATTATATTGACTAAGGAGCAACTTGGGGGTTGAAAAATAGATCACTATTTCAGTTTCTGACTTTAGACTATTTTTAAAGTAAAGTGCTGAGAGTTCCAATTGAAAAATTGCAAATGCTCCAGGACACTGTGCCTGGAAATAAGATTCCTGAAGAGTAGAGCCTAGGGATGTTTAGGCAACCCTTACAGAAACAAGCCTTCAAGTACATTTTAAGTACAATGTGTCTCGCACGTTTTGAATGATTCTTTTCAGATTTTTTTTTCTTTGGATATAACTATTCTGTTTTACTTTACATACATATATATACATACACATATATGTATATGTATATATGTGTACATGCATGCGTGTGTGCATATATATACACATATATTCACATACATATTCATATATATTCATATTATATATATATATGTATATGTATATGTATATGTATATGTATATATGTGGTAAATCTAGGAGTTTACATATCCAAGGGAAAATTTCCCTCAAACTTGTGATTGTTACTCACCAGATCAAACATTAGCGGTCCCTAAGGGACAGTCCCAGTCCACAGCCAGCACACACAGATCCCTTCTTATCACTTGGAACAGACACTCCTCCATGGGTACATACCCAGCATTCTTAAGAAAACAGGTATCTGTTGAGGTTAAACTAATATTTTTGGAGCAAAAAATGAGAATTGTCAGAAGATTTTTTTTTTTTTTTTGAGATGGAGTCTCACTCTGTCACCCAGGCTGGAGTGCAGTGGCACTATCTCGGCTCACTGCAAGCTCTGCCTCCCGGGTTCACGCCATTCTCCTGTCTCAGCCTCCCGAGTAGCTGGGACTACAGGTGCCCACCACCGTGTCTGGCTAATTTTTTGTATTTTTAGTGGAGACGGGGTTTCACCATGTTGGCCAGGATCATCTCGATCTCCTGACCTCGTGATCCACCGCCTCGGCCTCCCAAAGTGCTGGGATTACAGGCGTGAACCACTGCGTCCGGCCAGAAGATTTTTATTAATTGTGTTTTCTAGAAATGTAATCTTAGTTCAGCTATATTTACCAGAAAAATATGCAAAGCATTTTTATATCTTAGTATTTGTAACTGAAATTGTACATTTCTGAAGAAAATATCAAATCCGAGATAAAAACAGCATGGTAAGTTAATTTGTACTGAAAATATTTTTGAAAATATTTTGTCTATAAAAATAGTTTGACAAGTAGCCTTATTTGCTATAGTTGAAAGACTCTGCTTGAAGAAAAGCATTCACACTTAGACCCTGGCTAGAAGAAAGAAATTGGAGGCAGATTTTTTAAAAGACTGTACTTTCAGGCCTGGGCACAGTGGCTCACACCTGTAATCCCAGCACTTTCAGAGGCCAAGGCAGGAGGATCACTGAGGCTAAAAGTTCAAGATAAGCCTGGGCTACGTAGTGAGACCCTGTCTGTACCAAAAAAAAAATAATAATAAATAAAAAATAAAAAAATAGAAGTATTAGCTGGGAGTGGTGTACCTGTAGTCTTAGCCATTTGAGGGGCTGAGGGGCTGAGGCAGGAGGATTGCTTGAGCCCAAGAGTTTGAGGCTGTAGTGAGCTGTGATTGCAGCACTGCACTCTAGCCTGGGTGACATAGCAAGACCCTGTCTCTAAAAAAATTAATTAAAGTAAAATAAAATACATTGCCTTCAGAACACATTAAAAAGGAACAAGATGCAAAATAGTTTTGAAAATGTTTTCTTTTAAGTAAGATAGTAATTGTGCTTCTTTTTAAAACAAAATTACATATAACTGAAAATCTAATTCTACAGTTCAATAATAGGAATTTTAAAAGAGCCCAAAAGCTGCTTCTTAGTCAGGTGCAGTGGCTCATGCCTATAATCCCAGCACTTTGGGAGGCCGAGGTGGGTGGATCACTTGAGTGCAGGAGTTTGAGACCAGCCTGGACAACGTGGTGAAACCCCATCTCTACAAAAAAATTGTTAAAAATTAGCTGGGCATGGTAGTGTGCGCCTATAGTCCCAGCTACTTGGGAGGCTGAGATGGCAGGATTGCTTGGGCCCAGGAGATCAAGGTGACAGTGAACCTTGGTCATGCGACTGTACTCCAGCATGGGCAATAGAGTGAAACCCTCCTCAAAAAAAAAAAAAAAAAAGAAAAAGAAAAGAAAAAAGAAAAGCTGCGTCTCTTAAAATCCAAGGTAAAATTATATTTCATCCTCATTACAACTCTTTTTCCTAAAAGTAAATATAAACCATGCTCTTCTTTATGTGCTATTTAGACTATCTTTATCTGATGTATTTAGTCATTCTCTACTGCTCAAAGGAAGTGAATAAATCCAGGTAAAAAGAAGATACCAATAATGAAAGATTTCACTTTTCATGAATGTTTTCATAGTAGGCCCTCTTCATTTTAGAACTGTAACCTGTTGGAAAAAAGGATCGATTCCTGTAATTTTATTGCTAGACTGTGTCAAGGCAGTGTATTATGAAAGCTACATTTGAGCAGCACCAATATCGCCTTTTAATGATGAGAGATAGTGTTAGCCTGCTGTACTCAAAAGTGTTCACTCTTTAGCCCAATGTTCTGGCATTATATAAAGCTTTAGAAACCCTGGACATTTGCCTACAATGTCTTTGAAGAAAGCAATCACATTGTGGGCATGGATCATATCTCTCTGCTTACATTTTTATGGTTTTCATTTATGTACCATTGTACTGCAGAAGGGATAGAAGGCAGCTTGGAAGGATATATATAATAAAGGTAGAACCAATCAAAAGATGGATATAGGAATAAGATAAAATGATTACCATTAGTTGGCCAGGAACACAATATGTGGTCTACACACTGTTATAGATGGGTCACAAATTCCACTGAAAGCTTTCTAACCACCAGCATAAAGAAGTGAACCTGGTGGGTATTTTAGTCTATGAGGGCCTAAAGATACAGGCAGGTCAGATTCTGAGAAGTGAAAATGTGATTATTACTAAGCTCAGAGAAAAATTTCTTCCTGGGGATCCCATGTGGACAGTGCGTAATGATATAAATAGCATCATCTACCACATTTTTACCAGTAGGTACAGTTCAGTTAATTCAATATTATAGAAAGTAAACTGTCTAATTAGATGTACATTTTAGAATTTCTGCAAGAGTAGGCCAGGCACAGTGGCTCACGTCGTAATCCCAGCACTTTGGGAAGCCCAGGTAGGCAGATCACCCGAGATCAGGAAGTCAAGACCAGCTTGGCCACCATGGCAAAACCCTCTCTCTACTAAAAATACAAAAAACAACAACAAAAAAGCTGGACATAGTGGCACACACCTGTAATCCCAGCTACTCTGGAGATTGAGGCAGGAGAATTGCTTGAACTCAGGAGGTGGAGGTTGCAGTGAGTCGAGATTGCACCACTGTACTTCCAGCCTGGGCAACAGATTGAGACTCCGTCTCAAAAAAAAAAAAAAAGAAAAGAAAAGAAAGGAATTCCTGCAAGAGTAGTCTATGTGTCCTTCAGGCAGTCCTCGCTGATTGTTTTTGATAAATAATGCCAGTGAGCTCAAGGTTTTTTTGCTAAACAGTTGGCTGGGATGCAGCAAAACAAGGCCAAGATTCTCCAAAGAAAAAAATATTTGAGTCCACTTGGGAATTTCAAGAACAAAATTACAATAGATTTAGTTTTAAAGATCACGGTTGGCTTTATTGCAATTCTAGAATCAGGCAACATTTTATGCCATAAAATACAATAAATTTGCCAGTGAGTTGAACAGAAGGGGTTGGTTTTATAGACAGAAAGGGCTAAGGAAAGCAAAAATGAAGAACAAAAAACAGATTGATTATTTCAAAGTTACTTTCCTTGAAAGGCAGGGACAGGGAGGCAGAAAAATAGAAAGATTGGTTAGCAGCAGGTTACTTTTAAGGATTAAAACAGAGGAAACTATTATGCTACTGATTGAAGATTGAAATTGGCCTATTTGGGAAATTGGCTGCTATCTCTCTCTCCTGCTTTCTTGGAATGTTATATAACAACTTAGTTTCAGTTTGGTGATGTGGAACTTCAGCGTGGATAACTCCATTTTGATTTTTAGTCAAATCTGTTGGGGCCTAATGCAGGAGCTGTGAGGCCTAGTGCAGAAGCTTAGTCCAAAACAATGGCCTCCTATATTTTTTATTTAACAATTTTCCCCTTTCAGTCATGCTTTCACCTGGGTGAGTGCATGACCAAAACTAAGGGCATTAATGCTACTCTTATTATCATGTTTGGTTTCTGGTCTCTACAAGTCATTCATAGGTTATGGTGTACTCATCATCATGCATTTCTTTGAGTTTTTGTCATACCAGCAGAAAAGAGACTCTTTGGTGTTTGATGAATGGCGTGTGCAACCTTTAAAACTTTTCGAGAGGATATAGTGTACCAGAGAAACTACTATTATGACTATCAAAAGGATAATGCCAGGAGTTTGGAGTATGCTCCTTTATCTAGGATCCCCATAAACTAAACCAACTGAAATTAAATAGATCAAAGAATGAGCCAGGCCGGATACTCATTATATCTATGGGTAACAAGAAGTATTAGCAATTGCACAGATTTCTCCCTATTCATTTAGTTGGTAGCAATTCTATCATATAGCATTCCAGGAATGGGTTAAATTAAAGCAGACAGTACTAACTCTCTAAAAGAGATCACTAGTACAATTTGAATAAACAGTTGCATTAGGGATATTAGGGATGTTGCTGAAGTTACCCACTAGGTGGACTAAAGGATCTCAGGTTTTTTAAAGATTCAGATTTGACATAACAGATTCAACATGCTGTCAGATTACTCACAAAAACTAAGGATTGTGAAACTTTAACCATAGCCTTATTCTGCCAAGTGAAAGAAGTAGGCATAAGCAAGGAAAAATTAAGAGGGGTAAGAATATCATAAGAAGTCTTCGTCTGATGGCCTTGGGAAAAGCTGTCCACGGCATGCAGTTAGCAAATTCTCATCCTGGTTTGCAGTTTGAATGTCCCTGGTTGTGGCGTTAGATATTCTGGTGAACTCTCTGTATGGCACACACATCACACACGAGACTTGTCCCTTGAAATTTATATCAAGTTGTCCAGCTTAGCACTTTTGCTCTTAGTTGAAGAGTTGAAGCTAGATACTGGAGGTAGTGCACTAAAAGAATTCAGGATCCAGTCCAGTCTAGGGAAAAAGTGAACAAGGCTACAATCTACTAAAAGGTGTACTATAGTTTTTCTTTTGCAACATAATTTTTCTGTCTATAATCACCCCCATTTCTACCAAAGATAATCAGAGTAAGACTAATTTGTTTGCAAAATAAGTTTCGTCTCATTAAGCTTCACCTGATTATTTGTATATAAGTACAGCAAGAATAACCACACAGTTCTTTTTAAATTTGATTTGCTGGAAATTTTGACAAAGAATCTCAGATTAGACTTCTAAAAACCTCTCATCACTAGGAAGCCAAACCAAGGCCGACATCAGACTTTGTCTATGGTTATCTAGTGTCTTGAGGTTCCTAGGCCTGCCAGGAAGTGACAACTTTTTATTCACTCACTGTAATGCTGTGTGTAAGTCCACTTTGTGTTGCTATAAAGGAATATGTGAGACTGGGTAATTTATGAAAAAAAAAAAGAGATTTATTTGGCTTACAGCTCTGCAGGCTATATAAGAAGCATGGCACCAGCATCTCCTCAACTTCCGGTGAGGGGCTTAGAAAGCTTTTACTTATGGTAGGAGGCTAGGGGAGTCAGTAGAGTCACATAGCGAGAGAGGCCTCCCACCAAGGCCCTACCTTCAACACTGGGGATCAGATTTCAGCATGAGATTTAGAGGGGATAAACATCCAAACTGTATCACACTGGGAATCCTTGAAGCGAGGCATTCTATTAATTCTCAAATATTACATTTCAGTCAAAGCCTTGGTAATTAAACCAGTGTTTCCAATTATATTGTGTAATACAGAGAGCAAATTCTTATTGAGCTTATGAAAATAATCATATTAAGGAGAAAGATGGAATGTTTCAATTTTTGTTTATAAAAGTATACTCTACCAAACCGTTGTGAGCTAGAGATAGCTTTAAAAAATCGTTTTCTTAAATCTAGAAAATAGAACATTAAGAGAACCAGCAATGTTTTAAATAAAAAAGCAATAAAAACCCATACTTTTTCCTTATCAGTTTTTCAGTCTAATGTAATTAATTCTTGCTCTGTTTGATCTTAGTTGATAGTTTCACTAATCTACCAGTTTCTTAGAGTTCTACAAATTCTTACCCAATCCAGTGCTATCTCAAAGTTGTCACAAACCTGTACTTGTCAGAATTTTTTCCATTCTTTCCATGAACTTCTTTGAAGATTATGGTTCTTGCAAAAAGCTTTCAGAACAGCATCAGAATAAAGCAATTAACTGAGGGACAGTAAGACTTAAAATAGCCATCATTGAAAACCTGATGAGAGCCCATAATGATGCAGCTGACAAATTGTGTTATTTCTGTGGCATACAACATTTTAACATAATAACCAAAATTATGATTGATTTCTAGAAATTTAATGCAATTTTGAAAAACCTTTTTTTTTTTTTTAAGACAGGGTCTCACACTGTCACCCAGCCTGGAGTGCAGTGGTGTGATCATGGCTCACTGCAGCCTCTGCCTCCTGGGCTCAGGCGATCCTCCCACCTCTCAGCCTCCCGAGTAGCTAGGACTACACCTGTGTGCCACCATGCCTGGTTATTCTTTGTATTTCTTATAGCAATAGGGTTTTACCATGTTGCCCAGGGTGGTCTTGAACTCCCGGACTCAAGCAATCTGCCCACTTCAGCCTCCCAAAGTGCAGGAATTGCAGGTGTGAGCCACCACACCTGGCCTGAATAAATATTTTAATATCATATCTATACAAATGTAAGGAAAAGACGGTTAAACGTTATCTCTTATTGACAATATTTCCTATATAATTTAACATATCAGATAAACCTAATTGGTTTAATATCTCTCTTTTGGACTTCCAGGTGGCTGTGGTTTGGATGTTTGTCCCCCAAATCTCATGTTGAAATTTGATCCCCAATGCTGGAGGTGGGGCTTAATGGGAGGTGTTTGGGTCATGGGGATGGATCCCTCATGAATGGCTTGGTGTCTTCTTTGCGATGAGTGAGTTTCCATTCTATTAGTTCCTGTGAGAGCTGGTTGTTTAAAAGAGCCTGTCACCTCCCCACTCCTCTCTTGCTCCCTCTGTGGCCATGTGATCTCTGTACTGTGACTCCCTTTTGCTTTCTGCCATAAGTGGAAGCTTCCTGAGGCTTTTGTCAGATGCCCAGTCTTCCAGCCAGCAAAACTGTGAGTCAAGTAAACCTCTTTTCTTCATAAATTATCCAGCCTTAGGTATTCCTTTATAGCAACTCTAAAGGGACTAAGACAAGGAGACTTAGAATTTCATTTTGGGAAGTTTGTCAAAAAGATTCAAACACTTGATCAAAAATAGGATCACATTTTTGATCAAGTGTTTGAATATAATACTCATTTAGCCACAATGATAATTAAAATACTTCAAAAGAAGTTACATAGCTGTAGAAAATCTTAACTCTTATAATAAAGAGGAGACTCAGTTTTCCTAAGTAATTAATGACCTAAGAAAGAAAACATGAAGCACGGAAATTATTTTGACAAAATACAGAATCTTTCTTTTCTAGGCCACATACCTAAAAAGTCTCACAATTTTTTAATAAGAAAAGATCAGTACACGTCAAGAAAACCTTGTTTTAAAATTTTAAAAATAAAGCTTAATTTTTAGAAAAACCTAAAAACAATTCTTTTTTAATTTTAGCCAACTTGATCACACTCAAAATTCCTTTCATAAGATTCATCTTCCATAAATCTTCTAAAACTTGCAAAGACCTCGTGCAGCTTGCTCAAACCTTCACTTCTTTTTCTTTTTTCTTTTTTTTTTTTTTTTTTTTTTTTTTGAGATGGAGTCTCACTCTTGTTGCCTAGGCTGGAGTGCAATGGTGCGATCTCAGCTCACCGCAATCTCTGCCTCCCAGATTCAAGCGATTCTCCTCCTTCAGCCTTCCGAGTAGCTGAGATTACAGGCATGCACCACCACGCCCAGCTGATTTTGTATTTTTAGTAGAGACAGGGTTTCTCCATGTTGGTCAGGCTGGTCTTGAACTCCCTCCCTCAGATGATCCACCCACCTTGGCCTCCCAAAGTGCTGGGACTACAGGCATGAGCCACTGCGCCCAATCTCCTCGTTTTCATATTGAAACAACCAGTCATTCTACCTTAGGGCAAAAATTTACTTTTCTTTTTCCCTCATCTTTCTGACCACACAGAATTGTCATTCAAAAAAATTAGTCTGTTTTCAACTTTCTTTACCAAAAATATATTCTCAGACTTACAACTTTTTTGTATCTCTTTTTCCTACTTAATAGTTCCTTCCTGCCTTGTTTCCATTTTCTTCATAAATCTATATTGTGAAAAGCCTTTAACCTTTGAATTAGCTGAAATAACTCTTTTCTACAAAAATATATTCTCATGACTTTTTATAAATTTTTTCACCCAAAACACATTTTACTTTCTCTTGGTATACTTTGCATATAGAATTACATATATTAATTACAATTTTTAACTTTTAGTAACCTTAATTTCTAGTGAAACCTAGGAAGTAAGCAATTTTGAACTATCATATGCCAACATTTTATAACAACACAAGATGACAAAGTATCTATACTTTAATCATTTTTAGCAATTAATGGGTCAGTATTCTAACTTGGAAATGGCTGACATTTCAGGAATGTTACTTAATCATATGACTTTAAGATTATGTTACTTTAAGATTTTTGAAACTATGAAGAGTTTATTTAAAACCTTTAACTCATTTACTTTCACCTAATTTACTTGTTCTTAAAAATTATGCTTCAATTGGTCGTTAAAACAAAGCTAGCCACTATCTCAAGTTATTTCCTTGTTAACCATTTTTACAGTATGCCAATGTTAGTTGCCACCTAAACAAGAGCCCTAAAGTTAAATATGAGGTTATTTTGTTGGTCAGAAGACACAGTGTTTTATTGAACTAGCCTTATTTACCAAAGATTTACCTGTCACGTGAACTGAAAGGTATTTGAGTTAGTCTCTTAGCCTGTTTTCTTTTGCTATAACAAAATACCAAAGACTTGGTAATTTGTAAAGAAAAGTGGTTTATTTAGCTTATTATTCTAGAGGCTGGAAAGTCCAAGACGGGGCAGCCCATCTGGTCAGCTTCTGGTGAGTGTCTCATGTTGCATCATAACATGGTGGAGAAACAGAAGGGAAAGCAGGCATGGAAAGGGGATAAAACACAGGCGTGACCTCACCTTATAACAACCTGTTTTCCTTTGAGAACTAATCCAGTCTTGTGGAATTAACCCAGTCTCATGAGAAAGACATTAATCTATGTGATTGACCTAATCATCTCTTAAAGGCTTTACCTCCCCACGTTGTTATATTGGCAGTTAAATTTCAACACGAATTTTGGTGCAGACACACAGCAAACCATAGCATTTAGTGCAGTTTTTCTGATGAAATATTATATTTTGTCACTTACTTTTTCTTTAAGCCAATTAATTAAAGCTTTTTCATATATTTTGGTAGCAAAATATCACGTACATATAACACATGTAGACATACAGACACACAGCCAGAAGCAGGTCTTAGAGCTTTTATAAGATTCTCTATTTGCCAGTTTTTCAATAGTTTCTCTTTCTTCTTTAGATTATCAATCTCCTGATTTACCTGTTCTGCTGTTTTAAATTATTGTTAGCTAGGCAACCCTAAATTTGTCATTCCAAAGGCATGACTCTTAGGTGAGACAATGTAGAAAATTTACATCTCAAAGCACACAACTGAGATCTAAACACCATTATTTGCTGAGACAAGGGCAAAGATTAAGACCCCATAAGACAAGATGGGCAGGAAAAGTACTATAAACACAGTTAAGGTTTGTTATGTGAATTTTAAGCCAATGTCTTTCTCACTGTAAAAATTTCTAATGGTTTTAGGTGCAAAGAAAGAGCAGCCCTTAGAAATGGAGATTTTCTTTATAGATGTAAATTTCTTTTACAAGGGGTTTTTAAATAGCCAGCTAAATGTTAGAAAGTTGTATTTTAGAGACCAATTTAGTACAATAGGTGGTCATTTTAGATTGTTTATTAATTGGATCACTGTCTTCAGGGTAGAGCCCTCTAATGGATAGGACAAAGAAGGCATTTTCTTTGCCTGGACTCATGGATAGAACTGGATTTGATATTCCTCACAACTGACATTTTGTTTTTTATTTTGAGGGAGAGACTGTCCCCACAAGTGGAGTTTAAACTGTGTGACTTATGCCTCAGTCTCCTGATCTGTACACTAGAGGTAATAATATCTCCTTCAGAGGGGTATTTTAAGAAGTAAAGATGATACATAGTGTATAGAACAATGCTATAAGTATTAGTTGTTGATGTTGTTATTGCTATTAAGGAGTGTCTTGTGCAAAATAAATATTTCGTTTGAGGGAATAAAACAATTAAAAGAATGGGCAAGTGAATTATTGTTATAGAGCAAAATGACCTAGGAGAGACCAAATACTAGGAATCAGCCATGTATGTCAGATGCTTAGAGTGTCCATGTCAAAGACCTTTGGAAACTGCAGGACTTTTATTCTTACATCAGTCCCCATGAAGTCAGGATCTGTGAAGGGTCTGAGATTTTACTCCCTTTCCTTGTAGTTGCATCGTAGTTGACCCACCTCAAAATGGGGAATGTCAGGCCTGAGAGTCATCAGGGGTTCATTTTCTTTCTTTTTTCTTTTTTTTTAGACAGAGTCTTGCTCTGTTGCCAGGCTGGAGTGCAGTGGCGCGATCTCGGCTCAGTGCAACCTCTGACTCCCTGGTTCAAGCCGTTCTCCTGCCTCAGCCTCCCGAGTAGCTGGGATTACAGGCACATGCCACCACGCCCAGCTAATTTTTGTATTTTTAGTACAGACAGGGTTTCACTATGTTGGCCAGACTGGTCTCGAACTCCTGACCTCATGATCTGCCCGCCTCAACCTCCCAAAGCACTGGGATTACAGGTGTGAGCCATCACACCCAGCCCACGGGTTCATTTTCTAACAAGAGCTCAGCAGCACTTATGTAATGAGTTGAATTGATATCCTCTCAGAATTCGTATGTTGAAGTCCTAACCCCTAGTACCTCAGAATGTGATCTTATCTAGAGATAGAGTCTTACAGTGATAATCAAATTAAAATGAGGTAATTAGAGTAGGCCCTAATTCAGTATAACTGTGGCTTTATAAGAAGAGGAAATTTGGACATATAGACATGCATACCAAGATAATACAATGTGAATATGAAGACAGCTATCTATAAGCCAAGGAACAAGGCTTAGAACAGATGCTTTCCTCATAGCCTTAGCAAGGAACCAACCCTGCAGATACCTTGATTTCAAGTTGCTAGGCTCCAGAACTGAGACAATACATTTTTGTTACTTAAGCCAAAAACAAAAACAAAAATGGGGTTTAATGTAGAATCTCAGAAATCACCACTAAAGAACTTATTCATGTAACCAAACACCACCTGTTCCCCAAAACCTATTGAAAAAAAAAATTAAAAAAATAAATAGATAAAGTAGAAATCACAGTTCTGGTGTCTACCTACAGGATAACAACTGGAGCTTCCCCCAAAGGCCTGTCAATCCTGGTGGTCAATGTGGAGATTATCAGAGGGTACACAGCCTGTTTATAATGTTTTCCCTGGAAATATTTGGGGCAGTCTCTTTTCCAATGTCCTACTTGTTTGCACCAATACCAACAGTTTTTTGGAAACTGTTTTTTCAGTCATTTATTAAAGAAATGCCCCAGAGCAGGCCAAAAGGCCAGCCTAGGTTGTTGGTTGCCATCCAACTGAAACACTTTACTTTGGTAATGGCTTTCAAAAAGTTATTTGCAGTTTTTCCCTGCTTTCCATAATGGACCAGGCAGGGCTTGTCAGGTAATACCATTCTGCATCTTTCACCCATTTTGGGGCTTCTCTGATTCTCACCAATATGTGTATTAGTTGGTTGAGCTCAGATATCCTGGGGATATGTTTCAGTGAAGACCCTAAATTTTTCCTACATTTTTCTATATTTATTTATTTATTTATTTATTTATTTAGAGATGGGGTCTCACTCTGTCGCCCAGGCTGGAGTGCAGTGACATAATCGTAACTCACTGCAGCCTCAAACTCGTGGGCTGAAGTGATCCTCCCACCTCAGCCTGCCAAGTAGCTGGGGTTATAGGCATGTGCCACTACACCTGGCTTCTCTTCAGAAAATATTTGGAGGTCTTCTGTAGGTTTAGGAACTTTTTAAACTATGGCCCTTGGCTCTGTTTTTTTCCGAAGAGTATAAGTCACTCAGGGATTGCTTCCTGAATTTGGGGTGGTTTTTCTTATAAAGAAAGCATTTAATTGTGTTTTCAGAAAAGGGAGGCATTTAAGACAGAGTTAGTAGACTGACTATTCAGGCAAAGACAGAGGGGAGCAGAATAAGTCAGGTTAATGTTACTGTCCTTGGTATGGATGATATCTCACATTTGTTAACTTTTTATTAGCTCTTTGCAATGAATTTTTTTAAAAAGCAATTTTAGAATCCTGTTGTCTGCTTGAGGCTTCTGAATGCCAATTAGAATAACAATCCCATTCTCTCTGCCTAATTATAGAAACTTGGGATTCAAGTACACTTATATGAATGGTCTTGTTCATCTGGAACATTCTGCATAGTAGCCATTGTAATTCTATATTATCTGTAGTAAGATTTGATATTTGCAGCTTCCTGAGCCATAATTCTGTACGTGAAAAAGGCAGGCATACTGGAAGGCAGAGTTGTCAGATGTTTAGAAATTAGGGATCCCATTTTTATGTTGGATTTTGGGTCTCTCAGAGCTAGGATGGCGTTGGCTTTAAGATCTCAGTGCTCAAGAAGAGAACAAATAAAGAGGCCCCTGCAGTAATAACCACTTACTGTGACTACCGTCTAAGAAGCTGGCACTGTGGTATGGGGGTGGGTGTGGCACCCCCATGCCCTCTTTGGGTACATTACATCCCAGCACATCCATGTGTTCACCAACCCCAAAGCTTATCAAATCTTGTTATTCAGAAGTTTTTATGGAGTCTAATCTCCAGTCCTTCCCCCTTCCCTTTCCTGGAGGTCAGTAGGTGACATGGTTTGGCTGTGTCCCTACCCAAATCTCATCTTGTAGTTCCTATAATCCCCACATACGCTGTAGAATGTCTTGGGACAGGTGTGTGGAGTAGAGGGTGGTGCAGTTGGGTTTTAAATCAAATTCACTCTAATTGCAGATCAGGCTGTGTTCAGTTCTAACTAGAAGGTAGGAGATCTTGCCAGTTCTCCAATTTGGCCATTACCAAGGGACCCCGGATAAAGCTGATATATGATCCCTATTTGTCATTTGTCTCTTCCTAATTAGCCATAAGATAGAGAAGAGGTGGGAGGTGGTGATTGACACCCCTAACCACCAGCAAATAGGGTGAGGACACTGAGGCAGGACTGGGCTTTACTTAACATAGAAAGATATGCAACCACATATTTCTTTCTATCTTTTGACTTCACATATAAAAACGACTAGAATTTATTTTCCTATGATAAGTAGTAAAAAAGATGCTTCTGTTTTTCGTTAGAAGTTAAGAGGTCTTCTAGAATCATCAGCTTTGATTACACATTCTTTTGCTCTTATCACTGAATTATATTAGCATAACTGTAACAGAAATTGTTGATATTTTACTAATGGTCAGCCCACTAGCATGGTGGGCTCTAAAATTCCCTCCCTGACACTTTTTGCTTCCATTGTCTTTTAGGGAGCTAATTCCAACTCCAGCTAGAACATGAGTTCCCCCAGGTCAAGGAGTTAATCTTCCTTGTGTCATATTCATTCATCCTTTGCTCATTTATTCATTCCATAAAACTTGTTAGCATCTCCTGTTTGGTAGGCACTGTGCCAGGCCCCGTACATTACATGGTTATATAGCCATCAACATCAGAGTAGAGACTTTAGCCTCACAGAGCTCACAATCTCTTACAAAGCCCATCATGATGAGAGGATTTCAACTAAGTGAGTAAAGCATTGAGCACAGGGTCTGAGACAGCATCAGCCACTCAACACACATCTGTTCAGTGAATGGATAACTCAGCAGTGCTGGAAGTAGCACATAGTTGGTATTCTGAGACTTCTGTATGGGATTGTCTAGACTCCCAGACTAAAATTTAATAGTTAGTAAATAATATTTATTGAACATTTACTGAGTAGGTCACCACGCTAAGAGCTTTATAAACATCATTTTATTCATCACAACGCTTTGAGATAAAAACAACTTTTATTTTTATTTTTTCCAGTTTGTTTTTGTTTGTTTGTTTGTTTGTTTTGAGACAGGATCTCACTCTGTTTCCCAGGCTGGAGTGCATTTAATTTTCATTTTTAGTAGAGACAGGGTCTCACTTTATTGTCCAGGCTGGTCTCGAACTCCTGGGCTCAAGGTATCCTCCTGCCTCAGCCTCCCAAAGTGCTGAGATTACAGTTGTGAGCCACCACACCTGGCCTAAAAACAACTGTTAATGATCATTTTATGGGTGAGGAAACTGAGGCTCAGAGTGTAGTGTCTTTCCCAATCAACTGGCAACTATCAGAAAAAGGATTTGAACCAAGTTGTTTAATTTCAAAACCTGTGAATGTAATCATTTTGCTACATAGCCTCTTAGGGGTCGTCTATTTGAATTCCTTTAAGTGAATCCTGGGCCAGTGAACTTTAAACAGACTGTCAGTCAGGATGCCAAATACTCCACACTGAAAGTAGATAGAAATAGCTTCATCAGGATCACAGTGAAGGTGACATTTTTCAGAGAGCCATTGGTGGTCCTAGAGTATTACTATCTACTAGGATTTACTGGGTGCTACATCCAGATAAGCCAAAGAGGAGATGGCTCTGGGTTGTTATAATGACATTTTCATGATTTTTTCATGTAACATGTCATTTTACACTTTATTAAGTATTCTAATGATTCTGGACAACAGATTTTGAAATGGTACTCAGAAAAATGAGGCAAATTTAGTGTGTTGTTTCCTTTTATGATTCCAATTGCATTTTTTCATGGGTCACTGTGAACAAGGCTTACAATTATTTTTATATAATGACTTTTTCATTCACATTATTTCTGTCATCTCATAGTTTAATGACAATTACTGTCTATTTATATGACTTGTATTTATAAGACTGGTGTTCAAGAGAAAGTTTATTTTTTCTTAACAATAGTAGTAATGGTACATAACTAAGATTGAGGGATCACTTTGTGTCAGGCTTTTCATTAAGGCTGTTTATATGTATTATTTCATTTAATCATCGTATCAACCCTATGAGATAGTCACGATTGTGATCTCCAATTTACAGACAAGGAACCAAAAGTTGTAGAAGTTGAGTGATATAGTTTGGATGTTTGTCTCTCCAGATCTCATGTTGAAATTTGACCCCCAGTGTTGGAGGTGAAGCCTAGTGGGAGGTGTTTGGGTCATGGGGGCAGATCTTTCATGAAAGGCTTGGTGCCATCCTCAGAGTAATGAGTGAGTGCTCACTCTATTAGTTCCCCTGGAACTGATTGTTAAAAAGAACTTGGCACCTCCCCAAGTTCCATTTCTCCCTCTCTCTCACCATGTGATGTCTGCACACAATGACTCCTCTTTCCCTTCTGCCATGAGTGGAAGCAGCCTGAGGCCCTTGTCAGAAGTAGATGCTGGTGCAACGCTTCTTGTACAGCCTGCAGAACTGTGAGCCAAATAAACCTTTTTTCTTTATAAATTACCCAGCCTCCAGTATCCTTTATAGCATCATAGACAGAAAATTGGTACTGAGGAGTGGAGCATTGCAATAAAAATACCTGAAAATGGGGAAGCAGCCTTAGAACTGGATAATGGACAGAGTTTGGAAGAGTTTGGAGGGCTCAAAAGACAAAAAGACAAGGGAAAGTTTGGAACTTCTTAGAGACTGGCTAATTGGTTGTGACCAGACTCCTGATAGAAATATGGATAGTGAAGCCCAGCTGACAAGGTCTCAAATGGAAGTGAGGAACTTAGTGGGAACTGGAGCAAAGGTCACTTTTGTTATGCCTTAACAAATATCTTGGCAGCATTGTGTCCATGTCCTAGGGATTTGTGGAAGGCTGAATTTAATAGTGATGATGATGAAGGTTATCTGGTGGAAGAAATTTCTAAGCAGCAAAGCACTCAAGAAGTGGTGTAGCTGCTTCTAACAGCCTATAATCAGATATGGGAGCAAAGGAATGAGCTTAAGTTGGAATTTATATTTAAAAGGGAAACAGAGCAGAAAATTTTGGAAAGTTCTCAGCCTGCCTATGTAGTAGGAAGGAAAGAGCACTTTTAGATGAAATCCAAGGATGTGGCTGATCTATTGCTTGCTAGAGAGATTAACATGGATAAAAGGGAGCCAGGTGCTAATAGTCAAGACAATGGGAAAAAGGTCCTGAAGGTGTTTCAGAAACCTTCAAGACCACCTTTCCCATCACAGACCCAGAGACCTAGGAGGTCAGAGTGGTTTCGGGGGAATGGCCCAGGGCACCACTGCCCTATACCACCTCAGGACACTACCCCCCAGTCCCTGCTGCTTTTAGCTCCGGCCAGTTATTTCTCCAATTGTCTGTCTGGAGGGTATAAGCCTTAATAAGCCTTAGTAATTTCCATATGGGTTAAGTCTTCAGGCATGCAGAATGCAAGGGTGATGGAGGCTTGGCAGCTTCCACCTAGATTTCAGAGGATATATCAGAAAGCTTCAGTGCCCAGGCAGAAGCTTGCTGCAGGGTGGAGCCCCCACAGAGAACCTCTACTAGGGCAGTGTGGCAGGGAAATGTAGGGTAAAAGCCCCCTACACAGAGTCCCCACTGGGGTATTGCTTAATGAGGCTGTGGGAATGGGGCTGCCATCCTCAAGATCCCAGAATTGTAGACCCACCAGCAGCATGTACCCTCAGCTTGGAAAAGCTGCAGGCATTGGACTCCAACTCACGAGATCAACCATGTGTGCTGCCCAGCAAAGCTGTGAGGACAGCACTGCCTAAGGCCTTAGGAGCCCACCCCTTGCACCGGTGTGCTCTGGATGTGGGACATAGAGTCAAGGATTGTTTTGGAGCTTTAAGGTTTAACATCTGCCCTACTGAGTTTTGGACTTGCATGGGGCTTGTTACCCCATTCTTTTGTCCAATTCCTCCCTTTTGGAATCGGACTGTTAACCCAGTGCCTGTACAAACATTGTATCTTGGAAATAAATAATTTGTCTTTGATGGTACAGGCTCCCAGCTGTAAGTAACTTCCCTTGAGTATAAGATGAGACTTTGGCCTTCTGAGTTGATGCTGGAACAAGCTAAAATTTTAGGTGACTGTTGGGATAGAATGATTACATTTTGCAATATGAAAAGGACATGAGATTTGGGGAACCAGGGAAAGGATTACATACTTTGGATATCATGTTGAAATTTTATTCCCAATGTTAAGAGGTGGGCCTAGTGGGAAGTGTTTGTGTCATGGGGGTAGATCCCTCATGCTTGGTGCCATCCTCCTGGTAATGAGTGAGTTCTCACTCTATTAGTTCCTGCAAGAGCTGCTTGTTAAAAAGAGCCTGGCATCTTCCTTCCCTCTCTCTCCTCCTTCATCTCTCTCACCATGTGATCTCTGCTCATACCTGCTCCCATTGGCTTCCACCATGAGTAGAAGTGATTTGAAGCCCTTCCCAGATGCATATGCTGGCACCATTCTTCTTGTGCAACCTGTAGAACCTTGAGCCAAATACACATCTTTTCTTTATAAATTACCCAGCCTCAGGTATTCCTTTATAACAATGCAAATGCACTAAGGCATGGAGTAATAGCCCAAGGTCACACAACTAGTAAGTAAGTGGTAGATCCTATATTCAAAATGAGGCCTCATTTGTTCCAATATCCATGAGCTCAACTGCTCTCCTATACCATCTTCCTGCCAGGCCACTCTAACTGCAGAGTAAACTTGCATCAGATAAGAGGTTATGCCTTGATTAAGGCCTTGTAGTCCAAACTTATGGGTTTTCCAGTGGGCAAAATTATTTGAGGAAAAGATTTCACATTTTCCAACTTTTCTTCTTTTGAAATATGTGTTAAAATGAGGTTGCTTTCTTAAAAGCAAACTGTTAAAGAATACAGTCAGTAAGCTATAATTAGTATGTATTTTACTAATGCTTTATTTATTTCTAAGATGATCCTGGTCTTCTTCACCAGCCTTCAGTGGATTGTTTCTCTCCAAGCCATTCTGAATTTGTTTTTGATTCAAGTTAGAAAAGCTCCCTGGCTATAGCTATGGTTCTGTGTTTCCAACTGCTTTGCTCTGTGCCAGTGGCTTTGAGTTCTTCAGCAAAGGTACTCTGGCAAACCACGTCTGTCTTACTCAGAAGCTTAAATAGATATTGCAGAGGAGAAGAGGAAAAGAATCAGCAGTGATTATTACTTGTACTTCTGAGACTCTGTTAATTGTAATGTCATGGTTAAATTTGCTTATTAACCACTTTGATTCAGACTCATCTTCCAAATACAGTCCAGAGACAGACTGCTATACAGTTATAAAAGGTCTCCTTAATTAGCTTCCAAGTTCCATTAGAGTTAAGGTTGTATCAGAGCTTAGCATTTTAAGTAACATGTAAATAAATCCTAAAGAAGTTTTATCACACTCACTGTCTGCTCCCTTTCATGCCAATGTCACCAAGATCATCAAGAATCACTAAATTTGTTCTTAGAGAAGCAATTTCTAGACCTCCCTTCTGTTAATTTGTTAAGGGGAGAAATGTTGTTCCTCATTGTTTAAATGAGAAAAAAATTGTCATTTGAGTTATGGGACATTATATAATGTTGTCACAGAGGTGGTCAGGAAAGAAAAGTAACAACGTTTAGGTGTATAGTCTTGAAGCTTTGACTTCCATCATGAAAGATTAACTGCTACAGGAATTTTTCTTTTGCTGTAAGTAATTAGAAAACTGGACCAACTATGTGAAACAGCTTTTCAGACAGTGCACGCAGGAAGTGTAGGACTGATCCCTGAGGGAAGGGAAACAAATGAATTGAGATTACAATTTTCCCAGCTTATTGTCTGGAGGCAGTTTTCAGGCCACAGAGGTGGAGGAGGGGATGCAGAACAGAACCTACTGGTCTTATCAAATTGAGGGGACAAAAAATCAGAGTTTGGGAGAACTAAAATGGTAGAATTTGCAGGGCAGAGTACTGGAGATGAGGGGCTGCTCAAATACAGCATTCCAGAGATATGCAGGATTGTTACTTGAGTCTTTGGGTAGGTATGTATTTGTCTGTGCATGCATAAGAGGAACTACCCAAAGCTAGAGAAAGAACCAGCAGAAAATAAGCCAGACAATTCCCAGAACTCATGCAGAAATGAGATTATATTCCTAAAAGCCAGAAAGGAGAGACCTCACAATACACAGGGCTTTGAGTAGAGCCTCAGAAGAGCCTTGCCTTAGCAGTGAGGGGAAATCACTACTTAATACCAGAAACTTTACACATCATGATCAAATACAGGAATACCTCAGAGATAGTACAGGTTCCATTCAGATTATTACAATAAAAGCAAATACCACAATAAAGGGAGTCACAATTTTTTTTGCTTCCCAGTCCATATAAAAGTTATGTTTCCATTTTAATGTAGTCTATTAATTGCGGAATGGCATCATGTCTTAAAAATATATATGTATCTCAGTTAAAGAATATTTTATGGCTAAAAAATGCTGACAATCATCTGAGCCTTTAGCAAGTCATAATCTTTTTCTTGGGGAGGGTCTCGTCTCAATGTCGATGGCTGCCGACCTATCAGGGTTGTGGTTGTTGAAGGTTGAGGTGACTGTGGCAATTTTAAAAAATAAGACAACAGTGAAGTTTGCTGTGTTGATTGACTCTTCCTTTCATGAAACATTTCTCTGTAAGAAGCAATGCTGTTTGATAGCATTTTACTCACAGTAGATCTTCTTTCAAGATTGTAGTCCTCTCAAACTACCATTGCTCTGTCAATCAACCAAGTTTTTGGACTATTCTAAATATTTTATTATCATTTCAACAATGTTTCACAGCATCTTCACCAGGAGCAGTTTCCATCTTGAGAAACCACTTTCTTTGCCCATCCATAAGAAGCAACTCCTCATCCATTCAAGTTTTATCATGAGATTGCAGCAATTCAGTCATATCTTCAGGCTGCACTTCTAATTCTAGTTCTCTTGCTATTTCTACCACATCTGCAGTTACTTTCTCTACTGAAGTCTTAAACCATTCAAAGTTGGAATCAACTTCTTCCAAACTTCTGTTAATGTTGATACTTTGACCTCCTCCCATGAATCACAAATGTTCTTAATGACATCTAGAATGATGAATCCTTTCCAAAAGGTTTCCAACTTATTTTGCCCAGATTCATCAGAGGAATCACTGTTTTGGCAGCAATAGCCCTGTGAAATGTATTTCTTCAATAATAAGACTTGAAAGTTGAAATTACTCCTTGATTTATGGGTGGCAGAATGAATCTTGTGTCAGCAGGTGTAAAAACAGCATTAATCCCCTTGAACATTTCTATCAGAACTCTTGGGTGACCAGGTGCATTGTCAATGAGCAGTAATATTTTGAAAGCAATCTTTTTTTTCTGAGCAGTAGGTCTCAACAGTGGGCTTAAAATATTCAGCAAACCATGCTGTAAACAGATGTGCTGTTAAGCAAGTTTTGTTGTTCCATGTGTAGAGCACAGTCAGAGTCAATTTAGCATTATTCTTAAGAGCCCAAGGATTTTCAGAATGGTAAATGAGCATTGGCTTTAATTTAAGGTAACCAGCTCCATTAACCTCTAACAAGAGAGTCAGCCTGTGTTTTGAAGCTTTGAAGCCAGAATTAACTCCTCCTTAACAGCTAGAGAAGTCCTAGATGACATTTTCTTCCAATATAAGGCTATTGGATTTAATTTGAAAACTTTTGTTTAGTATAACCATCTTCATCAACCATATTCATAACATACAATGCTGTGTGTTAGCTGTAATAGATCTTCTGAATAACTTGTTGCAGCTTCTACATCAGCACTTGCTGCTTCACCTTGTACTTTTATGTTATAAAGATGGCTTCTTTCCTCATAAGCCAGCCTCTGCTACCTTTAAACTTCCAGCCTCTGCTACCTTTAAACTTCTGCAGCTTCCTCACCTCACCTCTTCTCAGATCTCATAGAATTTAAGAGAGTTGGGGCCTTCCTCTGGATTAGGCTTTGGCTTAAGAGAATATTGGGGCTGGTTTGATCTTCCATCCAGACCACTAAAACTTTCTCCATATCATCAATAAGGCTGTTTTACTTTCTTATTAGTCGTGTGTTCACTAGAGTGGCACTTTTAATTTCCTTCAACAACTTCCTTTACAATCACAACTTGGCTAACTGGCATGAGAGGCCTAGCTTTTGGCCTGTCTCAGCTTTTAACATACCTTCCTCACTAAGCTTCATAATTTCTAGCTTCTGATTTAAAGTGAGAAATGTACAATTCCTCCTTTCACTTGAACACTTGGAGGCCATGGTAGGATATTAATTGGCCTAATTTCAATATTGCTATGTCTCCAGGAATAGGTAGACCCCCAGGAGAGGGAGTGACAGGGAAACAAACCAGTCAATGGAGTAGTCAGAACACACACACATTTATTGATTAAGTTTGCTGTCTTATGTGGACATAGTAAGTTTGAAATACTGCAGGAATTAACAAAAATGTGACACAGAGATACAAGCAAGCACATGCTGTTGAAAGAATGGCATCAATAGACTTGCTTGATGCAGGTTTGCCACAAACCTTCAATTTGTAAAAAAAACAGTGTCTGCAAATCACAATAAAGCAAAGTGCAATAAAACAAGGTATGCTTGTAACTGAAAACCAGTAGTGAAGAGATAATCTGAAAAGCAGTCAGAGGAAAAATACTCATTGTGTATAAAGGAACAAAGACTAGGATGACAGCGGAATTCCCATTAGAAACAATGCAGGCGTAAAGGCATAAGAATGATATAATGGACTTGGGGACTCTGGGGGAAGGGTGGGAGGGGGGTGAAGGATAAAAGACTACACATTGGGTAACGTGTATACTTCTCGGTGACAGGTGCACCAAAATCTCAGAAATAACCACTGAAGAACTTATCCATATAACCAAAAATCACCTGTTCCCCCAAAACTATTGAAATAAAGAAAAGAAACAATGCAGGCTGAAAACATTGTAATGACAATCTTTGTAAGTGCAAAAAAACGAAAAACAAAAAACACTTGCCAACCTAGAATTCTGTATCCAAAGAATATATCTTTTTTTTTTTTTTTTTTTTTTTTTTTTAGATGGAGTTTTGCTCTTGTCACACAGGCTGGAGTGCAGTGATCTCGGCTCACTGCAGCCTCCACCTCCCAGGTTCAAGCAGTTCTCCTGTCTCACCCGAGTAGCTGGGATTACAGGCGCCCACCACCACGCCCAGCTAATTTTTGTATTTTTTAGTAGAGATGAGGTTTCACCATATTGGCCAGGCTGGTCCTGAACTCCTGACCTCAGGTAATCCACCTGTCTTGGCCTCCCAAAGTGCTGGGATTACAGGTGTGAGCCACCACGCCCGGCTAGAATATATCTTTCAGATCTATAGTTTCTTCTCTGAAACCCAGAGCGCCAGATGTGTTTTAAAATTTATAATTTTTCATATTTTGAAAGTAAACGGAGTATGTCAACCATATTTCATAACACACACACAAGTCTAAGATAGCACCCTTTAATCAACCACATTAATATATGTGCAGCAAAACCTAGGAATGTTCATTCTAGATGAGATAAAGTCTAAAACTTTCATATCAAATCAGGTTTTACTGCCAAATTAGTTCAGGCACTAAATTAAAAAAGAATACCCTTGGTTTTCAGAACTTTGGGCTTTCAGAATTGTAAATAAGAGACCTTGTGCTAGTCAGTTTTCTACGTTATGCCTGCCTTACCTCTGATCCTTACCAATCCTTACCTTGTTTGTTATCACAAATAATATGTGACTACAGAAGGCAGCATGGATCATGTAACCAGAGGCCAGTGGGAATATGACCATTTCAGCTCTGCCAGTGCCAGGGACCAAGAATCTGAGACTATGTTGGGATGATTGTACATCCTGGAAGATGCCAGCACAAAATGCTGGGTAAATGCTCATTGTGAATGTCACCCAGGAAGAAAGCAGTGGAGAGGAGGGGATGGACCTGAATTTAACTGAGTTGGAATTTAAAATAATTGAGAAATTACTGGACTTGACTGTGTTTACCCGGATTATCTACTTATAAGAAAATGAAGTTACATTTTTACATAACAGAATTTATAAGTTTTTAAATTATCTACTAAACATTACTTAATGTCATACGGCCTGGTTCATCATCTGTTAAATAGGAAGAATAATACCAACTTCACAAAATTGTATAAGGCTTCAAGGAGAAGATTGAGAAAGAAAAAGAAAACTTCATACACTTAAAAGAAAAATGTAACAGAGAATGTTAGGTAAGCTTGGGTTTTTAAACCAATGAGCTCTCTGTTGTTTTGGCAGAATTACTCTGGCTCCAGTGTGTGAGATGAATTTGAGAAGGGACAGCTGTTAGAAGGAGACCAGTTAGGAGGCTTTGCAATCATTCAGGCAACAGGGAATGAGGCCTTTTGTTAGGAAATTGCAGTGCACATGGGTTCAAGATCCTTTCCAGTGGTAGAAACATAGAAAAGAGTGAGGAACTCAGAAGGAGTCAGAGATGACCTAAGATTCCAAGGTTGGTGATTAAAGAGGACAGTGATGACATTAACTGAGTTGGAAAGTAAGGATGCCAGCAGGTTTGGGAAATAGATAAGTTCAGTTTAGAGTACAGTGAATATAAGGTCAGCAAATGCCTTGGAAAAGAAGAGAACAGTGAACAGTAGTATAATGGTGAAGAGTGGTGTGTGGTGTGGCTCTGCAGGCTGACTCTTTCACAAGTTATGTAAGTGTTCCGTGCCTCAGTTTCCTTTCTGTAGAAATGGTAAAGGTAAAAAGCTTTTTGAAATTTGCCTTTGGAAATATTTTTAATTTAGAATTTTAGCTGTGCCTCATTATCTCTACCTGTCACTATAAATTTTCTGTAGACTAGTGGTTCAAATATTACGTAATTCATGGACTTGTTATGAAGCTTAAATATTAGGTCATCCAGGAAGAGAGCATAGTAGGGCACCATTATTGACTATAGCTATTGCAACCATTTAGTGGGAGGCCGATGCTGTGAATGTGATGGAAAGAGCACTGCTCCCTGCCCTGGGAGACAGAAGACACAGCTCTGAAATATAACTAGCTGGTGGCTTTTAACAAGAGGTTCAGCTGGGCCTCAGTTTGTTCATCTGTGAAAACAAGGGACTGGATAATTCTCTATAAGGCCACTTACATCCCTTAATATTATACGGTTCCCTTGAGGTTAAAAACAAAATTTGCTACAGATAAACCATAATGGAAATAATGTATTCACTTGTAATGGAGCAATAGATTAAGTGCTATTTTAGTATCTGTGTGCCTGGCCTAAGACATATTTTTGCATTTAAAGCACATTAGGAAATTTAGAAATGGTAAAGGTAAAAAGCTTTTTGAAATTTGCCTTTGGAAATATTTTTAATTTAGAATTTTAGCTGTGCCTCATTATCTCTACCTGTCACTATAAGTTTTCTGTAGAGTTTCAGATAAATGTACGGTGTCTTCTCTGCCTTTTCCTGTTATACTTGCTTAGTGATGTCACAAAACAGCTGTCTGGATGCTTACTTCATTTGCAAGAATAGAATAGGGCATTTCATTTGCTAGGATTTCCACTTGTTATAAAGAATCCCAGAGGGCCAGCCATGGTGGCTCATCCCTATAATCCCAGCACATTGGGAGGCCAAGGTGGGTAGACCACTTGAGCTCAGGAATTCTAGACCAGCCTGGGCAACATGGTGAAAACCTGTCTCTACAAAAAATACAAAAATTAGCTGGATGTGGTGGCACATGCTTATGGTCCCAGCTACTAGGGAGGCTGAGGTGGGAAGATCTCTTGAATCCCAGAGGTCAAGGCTGCAGTGTGCTGTGATTGTGCCATTGCACTCCAGCCTGGGTGGCAAAGCAAGACCCTGTCTCAAAAAAACAATAAAAATAAAAATTAAAAATCCCAGTTTCCATAGAGAGGGTACTCCTTTACTATTACTTTTTCTGCCTTCTATAGCAGAGCACAATCCTCTTTCCATTACATTACCAGAAATTTTTATTAATGAAGACATGCTAAGCACATAACCAAAGCTAAGATTTTCATTTTGGCATATTTAGGGAGAAACTATGAGGAGGAGGAGATACAAAATGGCCTCCTCATAATAGCTTACACCTGCTCTATCACTTTACCTTTAATAGGGGTGATTCCATTCACCCTCATTAACTTCTTTTAGCCCTTTTTGGTTTTCCAAATTTGATACCATTTGTATTGAACAGAATAGTCTTTTACTTATGTCCTTCATAAAATGGCAGTATGCAAAATATGATTGAAATAAGGAATGAAGTCCAATAAGTCACTTATAAAAATTAGTCTAATTACGTTATTACCTCATATTCATGCTGAAAACTTTATTCATATGACATGTTTTATGCTCACGTTATATATACATTTGCCAAGTGTTCAGCTGTCAGAAATTAGAGATCAAATACAAAAATTTTGTTACAGTTTGTACTATATATTTTCCAATTCTTTAGGTGGGCAGCCTTCAAATATTAATGAAGAAGAAGAGAGGTTATCAATTTAGTTAGGAAGCCAAATCTTCAGTCATCAAATGGATTACTCAAAAATTTTACTGAATGTGTGTGTGTGTCTACTTGTATGGGGGTGGGGGGATGAGGGGGAGAAGGGAAGAGAAAGATGTTTTGCTTCCTAAAAGAATCTGTGAAGGAAAATCTGGCAGACATTGTAAATCACTTTGATTTTTACATTTTCCTTATCAATACCAATTGAAAAACACCTAGACCATTAACTTTGAATTGTATGGAAACCTCTAAAAATGTACCTGCCTGCCTAATATCACAGAGTACCGTGGTCCTCACTCCTGTTTTTCAGTGCTAGGCCACATTTATTCTGTGGCCTTTGGGTTTGGTTAGATGGCAGATGGCTCCTCATTTGATGCCATGAAATGATGAAATCCCAGCCAATATGAAAACTTTAAATGAAATCTGTTAATTTATGCTTGGAGTCTAGAAGACAATTTAAATATATATGTATATATAATTAATAATGTATTAATGATTCTAAAACTTTAAAAGTAGAAACAGCTTTCTATTCATAGTCTTAACATTGGCTTTTCATATCAAAACCATTTTTAGTTTATCAGGAATCTTGTTAAACCGTAAACAAGGGGACTTGGGTTCTAATCCTGCTTCTGCCTCTGTGGCAGGGGAGAGTCATGCCAACCTAGTGGGAGTTGGTCACCTGAGCTGTATGACCACAGATGGCTCTTGTGAGTTTTACATTTCATGATTCTGTGAACTAAATATCCTGTGCTAGTTTCTTTTCATTTAATTCTCCAGTCCAGAAATTTACCACACATATATCTGCATGTAGCTTTGACATACATTAGGTGATCACTTAATATTTGGTAAAGTAACAATGTGTTTTGCTACTTCAGATGGATTGTAAAATTACTGTAATTTTGCAGCTTTTTATATTGGGGCTATTACTTATTTGTGTTGAATCACATTATTGTTGCTTTAACATTTACTTACTCTCGGTGGCTTTGTGCATCATTTAGAGTTGGTTTTTATGCATTCTCACTAAGGTATTTCAGCAGGGAAGCTGCAGGGAAAAAAAAAACTTTATTTTGCCTAATCTTGGGAACTCTAAAAAAATAGACACAAATATTTTCATAATCATAAGGTAATCCAGGGAGTGAATTTCACTTTTCTCCAGCTTGATTTTGCTAAAAAAAAAAAAAAAAAAAAAAAGACCATTCTGGATACACAGGCAGCTTATTCCAAACAAGTTACCCTGTGAAAAGAAAAGCTTCTCCAACTCTGCTCACTGGAAAACTGCCTGGATGGAGGCAAGCATTTAGTACCCTGAATTTGGAGAGACCTAGACTTTCTTCTAAAGCTCTAAGATGGATATAGAATTTAAAAATTATAAGAAAATAACTTTGCTGTTTGATGAAAGAATTTTAAAGTTAAGACATCTGTTTCCTTTATTTGTTTTCCATTACATATTTTCAGTTAATATCTAAATGGGGGATAAACTACTCATCAGGCAGGTAGTGTAAATAGTGCACTAGTTATTTTTAAATGCCTAATTCCATATGGTATCTATTCAGCTTTACATATTTTCAGTAGTTAACACCCTAATAGGAGTGGCTTAATAAGCCATTTACAATAGAGGCAGTTAATTAGTTATGCTATTAAAAAGCAAACTTTAAAGCATTTAATCCATTGTACATTATTGTTTGCTTTGAGAGGCAAACTTAAGATTTATAAGGTTCCAATTTGAACCCCAGAATAAATGAAGGTAAGGGAAGCCAAAACTTCCCTGGTGTTGAGGAAAAACCTTTGCTTTTTCACTTCGTATGAATAGCAGTATTGTCCACCACCATTAGTACAGGGGCACCAGGGCCTTGCCATTCCATGCTTGGGCTTGTTTTTATTTTTAAGGAATGTTGGAAAATTGTGGAAATGAATGTTTTTTCTTCCCTTTTTTCCTTAATACCTCATGGATCGTGACCTTTTTCTTTAAACTGGTTTAATACGTGTTTCCCTTAAGGTTGGTCATTGACCCAAAAATAAGTTTGAGTTTCTTTTTCCATGATCTCCTCTAAAGAATTCTGTTAATAGCATACTAAACTGGATTACAAACTTACTGAATAAGTGCTTTGAATTCTGGGCAACCTTGGAATAAAGGGCACAGAAAGAGTAATACTGCATAGAATAAAACTGGGCAAGTTGGTATAAAGGAAAGGAATGCAACTGTATGGCTGATGTGATCAACATCATCTAGTAGGTTTATTAGCAATTTAATGGAATATGGCTATTCAAGCACAATAATGGCTTCAGTTGAAATGTCTGTTCTGCTCTTTTTCCCATACACTTTGGAATGAGTAGAATGTGACAGTTGAGCTTTCAACAAGCTTCATGAATTTAAAATCCTTTTTAGTTATAAAATGGGGTACATGGCATGTAGTCAGTGTGGACAAGGAGCTGGCAGCCTCATCTAGTCTTATGGAATATCAGGTGTCTTCAAGATAATGAGGGCTCGAGTTGACCAGGTGCATTCTGGGTTTGCTCTGTATATCCACAGAGAACAGAGGGACCTCTCTCTGTGCAACATCCAATGATTATTTTGCAGTTGTAAAGTTACTTTCTCAACATTTGCTGCAAGACCTAAAAACTTGATATCATCACAGAAGAAAACCTGTACTGATGTCTCAGAACAACTTCTTTTTGGCAGCTAAATATTTTTATTTTGTTCTATCTCTGGTTGATTCATGCATATTTAGAGAAGAAACACTCTGTGAATTGTGATGGAGCTTTTTATCCTCAAATTTTAACACCTATCCTAATTGATCCTTGAGTATTTCTTTAAATATTTAAATGTTTTATAAAGTTCTCAAATTCTATTACCACCATAAAAGTCTGTATCTCTGCTTTGGGTTAGGTCTTGAAGTACTCTAAAATTCAATACAAGGAGCTTTACTTATTTTATTTGCAGTTACCTAACAACAAAAGACTGTTTTCAGAAGATAATTTTTTTCAGAAAATCTAATTTAAAGCAATCTCAATTTAAATAGTATGAATTTATTTTTAAATTGGTTTATAATAGTACCCTGTGTTTTATTTAACTATGTTTGTGCTTATAGTATAATTTTATAACAGTATGAGCAAAAAAAAAATTATCATAAAAATACTTAATAGGAATGTGTTGAAGTTTGTGTGATAGATTATTAACAGTAAGTGTTATCTATGCATGGATGTTGGGATTACAAAGATTTTTAATGGTTCTATTTGACTTATCTATACTTTCTAATTTCTCTACATTAAATTTGTGGGATGGGATATGTTACCTTTTCCACTTCAAGTCCAGAGAGAGTGGGCTTTAAATAAACCTCTCAGAGAGATTAAATATATTTTTGCAGTTTGGAAACACCAAGGATAGGTGTCTGGGAGATACAGAGGATTAGCAGCTGGTGACTAACAGGTTAGGTAGGAAGCCAAGAAAGTGCTACTGTGTTGGTCATAGCTGCACTGCCAGAGTTTGTAAACAAAGGATGTGCAAGTGTTTGCATGGACTAGAAATGGGTCATGTAGGAGAAAAAGTTGGTCTGGGGCTGTTTTGAGTTCAGTCTAAAATAATAGCCCAGGGAAGTATGGGGACTCCAACAGTGAGAGCCTGGATGGAGTAGACCACAGGTGAACCAGGGGTGGATAACCCAAGCAAAAAAGACTCTGGTAATACAGCTTCCAGTGGTCCAGTCTCCCGTATCTAGAGTCACGTTAGTATTTGGATGTTTAGAGTAATGGAAAGTATGCACTGACAAGCTGTGCCCCCTGCCTTGTGAACCAGAATGAGCAATGGTTACTGGAATTGTAGGCAGTAGATGAAATTTTAAATATTCAGGCTTTGGGGTCCCAAGTATCTCTTAACTTCTTCCACCAGTGTCACATCAACCATTTTCCGCCAACCAACCACAGCTCTTTGCATTTTTGCATATTTCCTTTAAGTCTTAAGAGGTATACTTAACAGGCATACTTAAAAAAAAAATTGTTGCAATCTTAGTTTTTTGTGTCTTTTAACTGCTAAATTTATCCACATTCTTTTTGTTCTTAGAGCTGTCTCTTAGTTTCTCCCTGGGTATTTATAAGGATACCGTATTAGTTTATTTTCACACTGCTATAAAGATACTACCCAAGACTGGGTAATTTATACAGGAAAGAGATTTATTTGACTCACAGTTCCGCATGACTGGGGAGGTCTCAGGCAATTTAAAATCATGGCAGAAGGCTAAGGAGAAGCAAGTATCTTCTTCACAAGGTAACAGGAAAGAGAGAGAGCGTGTGAAGGAGGAACTGTTAAACACTTATAAAACCATCAGATCTCGTGAGAACTCACTCATTGTCACGAGAAAAGCATGGGGGAAACCACCCCCATGATCCAGTCATCTCCCTCCCTCAATGCTTGGAGATAACAGGTCCCTCCTTTGATACGTGGGACATGGAGATGACAATTTGAGATGAGATTTGGTTGGAAACACAGAGCCAAACCATATCAGATACTCTTTAGTTCACTGCACAGATTCTAAATGACATTGAGCACTAAAGTATGTTACATTGTGCCCTGAAGACCTGAAAGAGTTAATCTACTTTTCAAAGCTCCTGTGGTACTATCCAGGAGGAAGCGAAGCAACAAGAAAAATCTAGCTAACTATATAACGTCAATAAGAAATACTTCACTTATATATTTGCATAATACTGAAATGCATTTAGTTTTGACAGCATAAACAGAACTGTGTTCACTAGGGACTTATTTCAAGATTTGAATATCAACTTATGTAATATTAAATTTAGTTAAGATACATCAGAAAAATTTTACAAACTATACCCACTATTAAACTAAGTGGTTTTTTGCCGACAGATTGTGTGCTTTGTTCAACTGTAAGCTTTGTACATTTCATAACAAGCACATTCCTGTTCTGAAATGGAATGCACCCGATCTATAATAAATCTGCTTGAGAGACAATGGATCCTAGCCAGCTCTGCCTTGGTTCAAGGAAAAAGACAATAAATAGGGGGCAATGACATTTATGAGAATCTAATTTCATTATACTCTGCCTCATAGGAAGAGAATCTAGGTGGTGTTGAGGTTATTGTACTTCGAGTATTACTCAAAACCAGATATGAAGTACCTTCTGTGTTATATTCCTAATGGTTATTCCTCCAATGAGTGTTTTACTTAAAAATTACTTAATATTTATTGATAAATTAGAAGTAAAAAATAACTTTTTTAAAAGGAGAAAAAAACTATAATGGCAAGAAAAATATGGCTTACCATATTTTTCAAAGTAATTTAGGAAAGGCAAAACTCATTAGCTAGATGATAATTAGTTTTCCTTGGTAGAATATTGACCGGAATGTTTCTATTAGGAAAATACTATTGAACTATTCCAGTCTTTTCCAGCTAAGGATGCCCAGATTTGATAATAGTGAAGAAAAATTCTTCACTATTTTTTAACACAATGTTAGAACACGGACAGTTATCGAAACCAAGGACAATTTCTTGAAACTAGCCATTTTGTACAACGATGGTTGGAAATGAGCCTTTACTTAATATTTATAAGCATCCAAATACTCAGCTGGTGTTTTTTCACTAACATATTTTAAACAAGTTCCCAGAGAAGCAAATGTATGAACATATGACAAAGGATGAATATTTACAAAATCATTTTCCATGCTTCAGCCTGGAATCAGAAGGCAGCTTCTCAGAATTAATTACTATGCACTCTGCTTATCCTGACTAGGGCCTTTCACAACCATCTCTAATGAAGGCTTTAATAACACACAAAAAAGCTAAGGACTAGGAAGGAAAAAAAAAGCAGCAAAATTCCCCCCAGAAATCATCCCAGTGTTCCAAAAACCATCTTGCATATCATGCTCAAACCCAGGGCAATGTAGAACAGTCAAAAAAGCACCAACTTGTACCAGTTGTTGAGAAAGCTCCACAATTGGTGAAAAATTAGCAAATACAATATTTTTAAAAGAAATGCAGCCTTACTTATGCAGCAATCATTGAGGATATACTAATGAAGTGTGTCTCAGTTCAGATATTTAGGGGACCTACTTGAATAAGTGAGTATGAATGTGTTTTAATTAGCACAGCAAACTTTCATTTAGTCCTATGGTGCTATATAGTGTGAATGTATTTTGGACTGACTGAAATGTGTTTGAAAGTTGTTCTTGCTATATAGCCTTGCCTACACTATTGATTTGCTTAATGCACTTCACCTTGTCTCCAATTCAAGTGATCATAATTTCAAAATTGATTTCTGAAATAATAAAATCTTATGCTACTGGTATGGTTGTTTTTTGTTGTTGTTTGAGACAGAATATTACTGTGTTGCCCAGGCTGGAGTGCAGTGGCTATTCACAGGTGTGAACATAGTGCACTGCAGCCTCAAACTCCTGGCCTCAAAGGCTCTCCCTACCTCAGCCTCCGAAGTAGTGAGGCTTCAGACATGTGCCGCTGTGCCCAGCTTTACTGCTATGTTTTATAGCATCTACAAAACTGAATTTAACAAGAAAATGTACAAGCAAGTGGCAAGAAGTAGCACTTGATGACTTCACTACCTGTTACCTCTGGAAAGTTCATTACAATCCATTTATTTGTTTCCAGACCTTTTATCTAGATGGCATTGGTGCAATCATAATGAATGTACATTAAGTAGCTCTTCCTGCCAAAGGGGGATTTTTGCATCCATTGCTGCAAACAGCTACCAGACTTCACAACAGTAATGAATGAGCAATGTCTCCTGGAGTCTTTTTGTTAGAATAGTATTGTTAATATTAATGGACAAGGCAAGTTTCCTCACATCACTTCCTGCGGATCATGGTTTGAGTTAGTTCTTCTGATATCTCTTAGATTTAAGTACCTTTTTGGTACCTTAAGTACCTTTTTGGGAGTCAATAAAAATTGACTCCCAATTTTTATTTCTGGTTCTGACTACTCCCCTTGATCTCTCCATCTGAATATCTAGAAGTCATTTCAAACTCAGCATGGCCACACAGTTCTTCAATTTTTTTCTCTCCAGCCTTGCTCCTCTCCCTGGAATTTTTCATATTAGAAATCAGTACACCTATCCACTCAATTGCTCACGACAAAAATCTAAAAGTCACCCTGGGCCCTTCCTTTCCTTCACCCCCACATCCAATCCACCAACTTCCGTCAACCCTCCAAAACACATTCCAAATTCAGCACTTTCTTTGTCTCCACTATCACCACACTTGTGCTCACCACCATTTTCTTTCACCTGGACTACTGCAGTTGCTTTTTAACTAAGTTCCCTGTTTCCATTTGTGCCTTCCAATCCATTTTCCACAAAGCAGCTATCCAGAATTTGTAAATTAAATTATATCACTCCCTTCCTGCAGACTCTCCAGTGACTTCCAATAATACTTAAAATTCCAATTCTTTATGTGAGTTTACCAAGTTCAGCTAACCCGATCTGGCAACCCCAGCTTTATCTGGTAACATGCCATATTAGTTTGCTAGTACCACTGACTGGACATCTTAAATAACAGAGATATATTTTCTCACAATGCTGGAGGCTAGCAGTCTGATATCAAGGTATTGGAAGGGTTGGTTTCTTCTGAGGCCTCTGCCTGGCTTGCAGATGGCCATCTGTGTCTTCACATGGCCTTTCATCTATGTCTCTTTATCCTAGTCTGCTCTTTTTATAAGGACACCAGTCATAATGGATTAGGGCCCATCCTAATGACCTCATTTTAACCTGATTATCTCTCTAAAGACCCTATCTCTAAAGGCAGTCACATTCTTAAGCCCTGGGAGTTTTCAACATATGAATCTTGAGGAGACACATAGCCCATAACACTTGCCCTCTTCATTTTAGCACTGTGCTAGCTGTCTTCCTGTTCCTTGAACAAGTTAAGCTTGTTCCCACCTTAGGGCCTTTGCACTGGCTCTTGTTGGAACATTCTTCCTATGGGCAACAGAGTTGGTCCTTTTGGTCACTCAGATATCAGCACAAATGTCACACTTTCAGAAAGGCTGTTCCTGACCTTCCAAACTACAGTAACTACCCTAGCCATTTTATATCACATCTCCTGAATTAAATAACTGCATAGCACTTACCACTAATGTTTTTAATGTTTATTATTTATTGCCTATCTCTCCATATCCTCACCAGAATATACACAGGGCTCTTCTCTCTTCGCTGATGTATTCTCGGAACCTAGAATAGTGCCAAGTATATTGAAAATGCTGAATAAATGTTTGTTGAATGACTAAGCAAATGAACAGAATTACTGGAGATGAGTGGCGGTTAGTGATTATTGGGACAAATAGGCCAACGGTAGTTTTCTCACCTGCGGGTTTTTAGAAATAAAGATGAATCTTCCCACCCTTGAAATGTCGTTAAGAGTTGTTTAAAAGAGGTCACAGAGGTTGTATGGCTCTTGCCGTGGCTATGCCTTGTCTAAACAAGGTGGATATTTTTGCCGTATACTTGTTTATAACATTTCCAGAAATTCTGTCTGACTTACAAAGTTGTTCAGCTGTTCATTCAGTAAACATATACAGAGAGTCAACTAGGGGCCAGAACTTGTTAATAGAATGCCCCGAGCCTGGGCAGCATAAGGAGACCCCATCTCTACAAAAAAAAAAAAAAAAAAAAAAATTGGCCATTGGGCACACACCTGTAGTCCCAGCTACTCAGGAGGCTGAGGTGGGAGGATTGCTTGAGCCAGGGAGGTTGAGGCTGCAGTGAGCCATGATGGCACCACTGCACTCCAGCCTGGAGGACAGAGTGAGACCCTGTCTCAAAAAAAAAAAAAAAAAAAGAATCCCCTGGGAGCCATGGGAGCACACAGAAGGAATCTCTGACCCAGCCAGGACCTACATTTGGGCTGGGAGCAGGGATATGCTGGAAGGCTTTTAGGGCAGCTTAATGCCTACAATGTATAAATTGTATACTGAACATACAAAATATTTCCCATACATTAATCTGTTTGTGTCTGGCAGCATGCGATTCCTCTGAATTCACAGAAAATTATGAACACTTCGAGTACTATTTCTGGTGCTTATTTTGGATCATGTGCACAGCAAATTTTTATGCTTCTCAACATTCAGGAAAATTAGTTAGAATTTTATAAACTTGTCAGTTCCCTGGTTTTTAGCCTACTAAATTTTGCAGGTCTTTTGGCAGCTGACACTTATTTTAATTTGGTATTTGGTGATAAATCATATTTTTATTTGCCCCCTGCAGACAGAACGTCAGTGGCTTTTAAGTACTCAATACATGTATTGTATCATTATTGTCAACAAGGAATTGAACCGCTTGAATTAGTACATTATATATCAAGAGAGCTGACAAGACCAGCAGAGCTCCTGCCTTGTTTTTCATTTAGAAAGCTAAATGTCACTTCCAGCCTTCTTCCGGGAAACTGTCTTGTAGTGACATCGTTATGGAGGGACCTTTGAACCTCTGGAACTTTCTCAATGTATTCTTCAGATAATGAAAAGGGTCTTTCCCAGTTTTGTCCAGAGTGCTTTTTATTTCTCCTGGCTCTGTGGGTTTGCCTTCCACATTTCTGTTTAATCTTCCTAGATGCTATATGCCCTTTGGATCTGAGCACTGGTTCGGAGATGAAGAGTGTTGAAATATTAATTCAGCTCTGATATACAGAGCTGCAACAATTGCGCTTTATAAACTAACATAATCCTGGGATGCTTTTAGTTTGACAATCTACTGTCTTCTATAGGCAGGATGGTCTTAGTGTTGTAAGTGGTTATAAATAGCATGGTGCATTCCTATAAACAGAAAAAAATCCTCCATTAATAGTTGTTTCTGTATCAGAATTTAATCAGTTTGATAAAGTGGCCTGTTATTACTGACTCTTTGGATACTACTTGTCAATTTTGTTGTATACCTAAATGAGTTACTTTTAGCTGCAGCTAACAGAAAACTCAAATTGGTTAATAAAATGAAAAATCTCATATATTAAGAACTCCAGGGCTCTAGGGTTGGATTTGGCAGCTCAAAATGTCAGCAAAGGCTCAAATTGCTTCCCTCTGTCTGCCCTGCCATATTTGATGATGGATGTGTTCTCACCAGTTCCAGGTACAACATCTATACAGAACAATGTCCAAGGGAAGGAGAGGAATTATGTTTCTTTGTATGGCTCCAGGAACCTCTCAACAGACACCCCCTCAGTGGCCAATATTGGGTCACTTGCACCAGACCCTGGCATAAGAGACAGAACTGCCATGCCTGATTTAGACTGGGAGGTACCTTAAGGAATATGGTGATAATTAAATGACATAATCCATGCAAAATCACTTAGCACAATGCTTGGCACTTAGAAAGAGCTTAATAAATTGTATTTATTATTAATGATAGTGTTATGAGTGGTTAAGAGGTTCCTCAAACCTTGTTGATACTGTGTGTTGAGGAGATAAAGATAACAGGGATCACCTGGGGAAGCCCATCTACTCAAATCCTCAGAGCGCATAGCAGGACCCTACTCATAGGAAGGGAATGGGATAGGTAACTAGAACAGGACTTCAGGGAAAAGAACCAAAGCAGCACCCAGGTATATGGTCAGGGGTAGGACAAAGCAGAAAGAATGACTTGACCCGGTGTCTCAGAGCATCGGCCTGGAGCTTGTTAGATCCTTCTTTTTCAGGTTAAGATCGATCATGGGAATAAATGAGTTATTTTTAGGTGCATCTAACAGAGAACTCAACTCAGATTGGTTAGGGAAATGAAAAATCTCATATATCAAGAACTCCAGGGCTCTAGGGTTGGATTTAACAGCTCAGTCCAACTTAGGGAATGAACCCAAAGTTGATGAAATCTACTATACTGCATGTGAATATAAATAAGAAAACACACAAAGGTTGGCAAATAAGCAGAGCCTGACATCTCTCTTATAGGAAAAGCATTGTAGATTCTCTGTGTCATATACTTATCTCACTACTGGCAAGTAATTAGCATCCTTGGAGAAACTGTGTGATGGGTTCTTCCAAAAAAATAAAATATAAGTATCATAAGTTAGTGTTGAGTTGACACTCACACTCTTTGTTTCCCACTGCATTGGAATCTTCTGTTTGCCTCTGAGGACTCCCATCTTTCTGGAGTTTTTTTAATCCACTTTTAGGTTTGTCCTATCTTGTCTGCATTCATATATCCAGCCTCTTGCCTCTGATTGGATTTGGTTAAACACCAGAATACTTTACTCATGAGTAACCATCTGGGGTATTTTCAGTAAATTCTATGGGAGGAAAATAGGATTACAGTTAGAGTCACATTTATGAATGCCAAAATTTTTTCTGAGACTGCAACTTTTAGAAGCCTAGAGCTGGAAATGACCTCATTTTTAAGCTTTGTGCCCTCCGTTTACTAATATGGAAACCAAAATGCTAAATATCTTGGTTAATTTTTAGCAGTTTCCACTAGAAATAAACCCATATGTTTGGAAATCCAAGAAATCAATGGGAAAAAATGAAATGGGTATGTAACAGTCTGTGGGAAATGTTTCAAGAGATCTTATTCATGTAAAAGTTAAAAGTTCAATAAGAGGGAAAATGAGCTAAGTGGTTATAAAACTTTAACACGTGTTGACCATTTGATAAAATCATGAGTTCTCTGAATAATCACAGGGTTAATATTTATTTGACTTTGATAACTTTTAAAGATTTTCGTGATTAAATAATTTCCAGTTCTGTTGACCATTTTTGTAGGACTAAGGCTCCCATTTGATTTGTTGGTTGTTTTTTTTTTTTTTTTACCAGCTATCAGCCGAGAATTGCTCTCAGTTCCCAGAGGCCACCCTGTAGGCTCTCTTCAGGCAGTTCACAACATGGATGTTTACATTCTTCAAAACGGAAGATCAGAACATCTCTCTGACTTCTTTTTCTCTAACCTTTAAACCCACTTTTAAGGGTTCTCCTTAGGTCAAGCCCACCCAGGGTAATCTCCCTTTGATTAACTCAAGTCATCTAAGTAGATACTTTACACCTGCAAAATTTCTTTACTTGTGCTATGTAAAGTAACCAATCACAGATACGATATCTTCATCATATTTACAGGTCCTACTCACACTCAAAGGGGGAGAGATTTATACAGGACATGTACATCAAGGGGGCAGCAATCATGGGCACCATTTTAGAATTCCACCATTTTATACTTCGTAGTGTGGTAGAAACCCTTCTCATCTCTCTAAATTCATCACTTTTGTTTGGAGTGTATATAATGTCTTGGTTTGGAGTGTGTCTGCATATCCATATGCTTTGGTAACCTCACTATTTAAAATACACTGTTGACTACCTAAAGATTTTTACACAAATAACTCCTCCTCATACTCTGATGAGAAAGTAGTGGCTCCCAAAATTTATTAGCCTTAGTTTCTGTATGCTTAGAAAGGCAAAATTTAGACTGTTTAGAAACCAAATGCAAGTTCAGACTGCTGCAATTTGTAGCCTCTATCCTTCCATTTCTCCAGAATGTCTGAGTCCACATTTTTGTTCAATAAATAAATAATAGTGAACATAATCTGTTTTGGAGAGTACTGTAGCTCCTCACAGTCACTCGATTTCATTGTAGATACCTAAATTTGTTTGTTAGTAACAATATTGTGTAGGAAAGAATAACAGAAACTTCAGAGCAAAGCTAAGTTGAAATCTCAGCTCTCTACTTACTTGCTATGAGACTTTGATCAAATTTACTTACTCTGTCCCAGTTTTCTCATCTGTAAAACAAATCATTCTTGTACTTGCTTCATCAGGTTGTAAAAGTTAAATAAGGTTAATATGAGTTCATAGTAGAGTGCCTGGCACATAGGAAGACTATACAAATGTTTGCTGTTACCATTGCTAACTAAATTCCTTCTGAGAGCTTTGTCCTAAAATTAGAATATAGAAGAGGATCCCAATACGTTTTTATTTAGAAATTTTTAAGACCGGATCATTGAGTATACAAAATGTCTGTTCAATCCTTTTTTGTTGGTAGTTTTGGCTACTTTTAGTAGTCAACACATACAGCCAGGCACGGTGGCTCATGCCTGTAATCCCAGCACTTTGGGAGGCTGAGACAGGCGGAACACCTAAGGTCAGGAGTTCGAGACCAGCCTGGCCAACAGGGCGAAACCCCATCTCTACTAAAAATACAAAATTAGCCAGGTGTGGTGGCACAAGCCTGTAATCCAAGCTATTCGGGAGTCTGAGGCAGGAGAATTGCTTGAACCTGGGAGGCGAAGGTTGCAGTGAGCCAAAATCATGCCATTGCACTCCAGCCTGGGCAAAAAGAGTGAAACTCTGTCTCAAAAAAAAAAGAAAGTAATCAGCACATATGGACAAATTTAGGAATGAACCACTGAACAAACCTAAGGCATCTCCAAATCAAAGGGTAGTAATGAATATGCAGGTTTTTCTTGGTGAAACAGGTTGGTGTGGTTTATATATTCTGTTCATATTACTTAGTGTTCTTAATCACTCTATAACTTAACATCATAAGGCCCTAATATACAGAAATTTCATTTATCTCTGATATGAAGAGATCATGGAATACAAAGTCACCTTGGCACAGGATCTTACAATATCCAGTGGACTTAAATGTACAGAATTGGAAGGCAGAAGGCATGGGCTCCAATTCTGATGTGGGCTGCACTCTATGATGAGACCTCAGGAGAATCTTAATCATACAGTGAAGTGAAAATGAGGATGGGCTCCGGAGGCTTGACTCGGCAAGTCAGTCAACCTCCCTTAGCCTCAGTTTACTCATATATAAAATGGGTATACTAATATCTACCCTTTCTTCTTTTTGGAGTTATTGTGAGCATCACAACAAATATTCCATTTTATTGTCACTATATATTCAGAAGGTGTATCTGTTCCACTAGATTAATTTCACAGAGGCAAGCAAGGGCTGTGGCTTAAAAAAAAAGAATTGTGGCCTGATTTGAAAAAAAAAAAAAAAGTTGACATCCACCAAATATTTGTTGAACTGAGATGTTATTCACATGACAAAATATATGTGAAAGTGTGATACAACATTAAGCAATGTCATAAAATCAGCCAAGTGTACTAGCAAGTGGCCACAGTGACCAAAGATGTGCTGATTAACCAAGAAGTTTAAAGTAGCATAAAGAAATAAAATGTGGCCTTTTGAATATGACTTCAGACAATATAGTGATTTTGATGCATCAGCAAGTTCCAAGCTTCTGTGCCTTGATGTGCCAAGACAGCTTCTTGAGCAGCTTCCTCAGCATTATCTACATGTCACACTCAACATTAAAAGGCAAAACAAAATCAGCAAAAAGTTGGGAGGTGAAACCATCTCACTACCAACAAAGCTATGTTGCTGCTGTTCAACTCTCTGGAGCTAGAGAAGTGTAGGGATAGAATGATTCTATAATTTTAAAGCTCCTGTAATGTGATGAGTTACAAAGAAACCAGGACAACTTAAGCAGGCATTGAAAACAGTGGTGACATTGGTGATAGCACAGCTTCTAGCACATGGCAGAACTGTAGTTGACTGAGACATGTCAACCACAGACAGGCCAACTTTGAGGGCCACGTTTATTTCATAGTATCTAGCAGCAGAAACAGCTGAAGGAAAGCAGCTTGGCTAACAGATTGGTGCATATTCTTTAAGGAGCCATAGCTCAGAACTGTTCACCAGGCCCCACAAGCAGATTCACAACATTTAGAATGAAGATGTGAAACATTCAAAAGGGGCATTACTGAAAATAAACAGCAAAAGTCAATTTTGGAAAGGGTCAACTGGAAAATATTGCCCTGAAATAAAGAGTATTAAACTAACAGTGCTATAACAAGTTATTATGAATATAGCTTCCTAGTAAAACTATATAAGGCTTTATTTTTGTTTTGTTTTATATTAGGGAGAGTTTTGGGTTTTTTGGGAGTTTTTTTAGTATTTTAGGTTTGAGGGAGATTTTGCAAGAACAAAAGGAAAACTGAACTTAAAAGATGTTTTATTTAATACAGAAAATTGTATTTTTTATCTTTTACTTGTTTTTGAAAGGTAGCCAAAATCCAAACAAAGGACTGAGTTAATTTAGGGCAAAATAATAATATCATCATGGCATATGCCAGGCACTGAGCTAGGTGTTTTACATGTATTATCTTATTTGTTACATAATCCCTGTTAGAGAGAAAGCACTATTCCCATTTGCAGGTCAAGAAACTGAGACTCAGAGAGGTGAATTTATCCAAGTCACATTGCTAATAAGTGATAAAGACTTTATTCTAATCCCTGGTTCTTGCCACTCACCATGAAGGTCTAAAGGGAGTGAAAAGAGAAGACAGGATAATCATGAAAACATGATAGGATGGAAATGAGAGCAGTAAAAGAAGGAAAGAAGAGAGTAGAAAAGGGAAGGGTAAGGAAGGAGACCAGGCATTGAGAAAGAGAAAGAATTCTTTAGACTGATTGGGTCCCTTAGAGTGGTAATATTCTCAGTGACCATGATCATTCCATATCATCTTAGCTGATGCTCTTTTGAGTCCTGTGGAACATCTTACCAGACAGGCCCACTTCCCACCTTATGTAGTACTTTCCAAGGGCTATTTCAAAGCAGAGGTTACACAAGAAATTTGCCACATGTCTTGACAGCTTCCAGGAGCTGGAAGGAAATCAGATTTGGATTATCTAAATTTAAATTTAAATGTATCCTCAATGTATGTTCTCTAACTGTATACTGGCTTTGCAAAAAAAAAATCTATAATTTTAATTCACAGGAAAGCAGATGGGATCTGTCATGGAGGGATAAAACACAAGAAACATGTCCAAATATAAGAAAAAACAAGTTTTTTTCTTGTGCACTAATTTTATAGTACAAGTATCTGTCACTGTGTATACACAAGCTGTTATTCATAAAAAATACAATATTTATTCAGCAAATACTGTGTGACTTGTATGTATTTAATGACCAGAAGGAGCCTAAAAAGTTGATACTATAACGAATAAATACCCACTTTAAAGGTGAGAAAACTGAGGCTCAGAATACTAAATAACCTGAGGACACTGGCTAATAAGTAGCAGAACTGGAAGCAGCAGAGGTGATCTGTAGCAGCTGTGACCAGAGAAGAAATCTATGCTGTGATAAATAGTACGAGGAGAAAAATGGGGCAAAAAATGCAAGTATAACATTGTTTTAAAATGAAATGCAAAGTGCATGTAGCATGAAAAGGGAGGGAAGAAAGGTCTTGTAAATCTTTTGAGTAAAGAATGAAAATTACTGTATATACTTTATACTCTAAGGCTTAAATTAAGTAGGTTGTTTTTCTAATTTTCCCTTTTTATTTCTAATTTTGTGGGCTAAAATGACCCATTCAGCTCAGCCGTTGGAATTAATACTGTTTGTCCTGATGGTTTCTCTGAGTAATGCTAAGTTCCACACTGCAGGGTTACTGTCTCAATGAAAGGTGGGTGTGTTATTTGGTCATTTTTTTTCCTCCTGGAAGTTAATAAAGTCAACATTAACCATGGCCATGTAACCACAGAATGGGCAGTTTCTTAAAGGCTCATGGTTTGGATCTTTTCCTGCAAAAACTCCCACTTCTATAGTTATATTTAGTGTTCTAACTGCCTGAATAGCTGGCTTGCTATGGACCCATGTGTCAGGCCTGTTTGCAGCTGAGTTTGTCTGCTTCAACGGAACCTCAATGCCAAGAGTGTGTGGTTCCCAATGGACAGCCTGCCGAGTTCAGCCTCTCATTTCTTCTCCAGAAATCTCCCTCAGTTTAGCATTGCCGATTTGATGCCATATGGCCCTGCAGTTCTCAAAACTGTTTACTTGATGTTTACAATTTTTAAAAAATCTTGTCCATGTGCTTAACTCTGAAAGTAATGTAGTATCATCAACATGTGTGGTATGGACCTATCCTGATGACTGTTTGTATAGATGTGATTGAATTTTTTTAAGGACTGCCCCTGCACAAGAGCTAGTTTTTTTAATGTCAGTGCCGCTGTTTTAACTTAAAAAGAAAAGAAAACCACAAACATTTTATCCTCTAAAACTTTTTAATTTTCAAAGACATAGGACATTTAAAGAGATGTAATGTTTCTGAAACTGGTATATAGTAGACTCCCTACTTCTATTCTCCTCTACCTGTTAAGAATTGAATACAGTTCCTGAGTTGAGATGTTGCATAGTTACATACAAACTTTTCAAACCAAAATTTGTGTTATTGCTCAACTGCTCCTAATCTTTGAAATGTTAAATTATAACAGAAGCAGTAGCATTAGTAATAGAAACAAAAAGTAACTGTACATCTGTTCTCATGATCTCTCCCTAAGCTCAGTGAATTTTCCATGGACAAAGAGGCAGAGATGTCAAAAGGAAACAGTTGTGTTTTCCTGGGTTCATAGTAGCCCAACAAGTCATGGTAAATATTGTGTTTGCTCGTTATTTTATGCTGTAGCAACAATTCCACTTCCTATCACATAGGAAAACCTATTCTGCTGTTAAAAGAGGTCACTGAATGTATTTACTACAACATTAAGACCATTTTGTCCATGGAAATATTTTTTATTGTTCTGAGTCACTCTGGTTTGTGGAATTTTTACATGAGTTCCAGGACAAGGATGAGATGATATATTTATTTTACTTTGTATCCTCTTTAAATGTTTTTTGAATGCATGAATGTCAGGCTTGTTGTCAAAGTATTTCCATATTTTTGTTACTTTAGAAGTAACTCTGCTCTATTTGTGTCTCTTAAACTCTTCACTGACAATTCACACTGTGTACTCAGCATGTTGTATTTTTGGCAGAACTACCTGCTTTGCCCAGTGTGATGTGATCTCTTGTTCCCTTGTCCCCTATTCGAGTCATCTCATTGTATGTCTTTACTATCCTAAAGGTTTTGCAGACCTTTGAAAATATTTAAATTGTTTTGTTGAGCTACTGGAAGGACTTGAATTAAATTGTGAGCTTCAATTTGTTATGCTTCACATTCATTTCTTATATTAAAGTAAGCCTCAACAGAAGTGTTCCTTAATTCAACCCAGAATATCTCTGTGCTTTAGACATGCCCTGAAATCATAGAAATTCCTGAAATCTATTTTCAAATATTCATTGGTTTGATTGTAATTGTTGAACTTGTTAATCACCTCTAAGGAACTAGGTTTTAAAAGATGGGTAATCATATTAACTGTGTGAATATAACTAACACAGTTTACATTTACAGAGAAGCAAAGGATGTTTTGACATTTTACAAAATATTTGAATAGAAAACAGTGATTGTCCTATGGGTTGAGATTTCAAGTTACGAGTTATTGATATTCCTTTCATGTATTATACTGTGTGTGTGTGCAATTCTGACTAAATGACTGACCTAAGATTTAAAATGGAATCTTGTATTTCCTGGCAAGGGTAGGATAATTGGGTGCTTTGCCTCCCACCATCCTTTACTCATGTGCCCTAACTAGTCAGCCTCCAATAGTGTGCTAACTGGTCAGAATTGGGTGCTTTGCCTCCCACCTTCCTTTACTCATGTGCCCTAACTAGTCAGCCTCCAACAATGCCCTAACTGGTTAGCCTCCAATAGTGTGCTAACTGGTCAGACTCCAGCAATATCCTAACTAGTCAACCTCTAACAAATGCCCTAACTTGTCAGCCTCCAACAGTGGCCGAACTGGTCAGCCTCCAGTGGTGCATTAACTGGTCGTACTCCAACAGTGTCTTAACTAGTCGGCCTCCAACAGTATTGTAACTACTCAGCCTTTCTACAGAAAAAAATGACACTGTATTGACTCAATCTTACACTAGAAGGGAACAAAATAAACAATTTTTAACAGATCATTTCTTCTCTTACAAATGATCATGACTGGTCATACATTATATATTCACAAGGATGGGTGTGTATATGAGTGTGGATGTGTGTGGGTGTGTGCACGAGAGCTTGATTTAGTGTTTAGATGTTTTGGATGGTTTTTTCTTGTTAGGAAATTGTAGCATAGTAATCTGAATCATTTTATTTTCAACAGGTTGACATGATGAAAGAAGCATTAGAAAAACTTCAGCTCAATATAGTAGAGATGAAAGATGAAAATGCAACTTTAGATGGCGGAGATGTTTTATTCACAGGTATAGTTGTATTTATTTTTTCTATCCTAGAATATTTTTAATACTTGGCTTGTATTTACTTGTTTTATTATAGTTTTTTGTGGTTTTTTTTGTTTGTTTTTGAGACAGAGTCTCGCTGTCACCTAGGCCAGAGTGCAGTGGCGCCATCTTGGCTTGCTGCAACCTCCGCCTCCTGGGTTCAAGCGATTCTCCTGCCTCAGCCTCCTGAGTAGTTGGGATTACAGGTGTGTGCCACCATGCCCAGCTAATTTTTGTATTTCAGTAGAGATGGGATTTCACTATGTTGGCCAGGCTGGTCTCAAACTCCTGACCTCAGGTGATCTGCACACCTCGGCCTCCCAAAATACTGGGATTACTATCATAAGCCACCATGCCCAGCCTATTGTAGCAGTTTTAGTTACCAAAGTAACAGATGCTAAATGGAGGGAAATTGGAAAATACAGGAAAACACAATAAGAAAAAAAATGACCTTCTATTCAAATATAATCACTTTAGTATTTAGTATATATGTCCTTTTAGTACTTCATATATATACATTTGCATATTTTTACAAGAACATTATTGATATGTACATCACCACTTTGTATCTTGCTTCTACTTTATTCTTCTACAGCATGAATTTATAAGTTGCATAGTTTTCCATTGTGTTACTGTATATCTGGTTTGTATTTAAAGGATTCATAATTCAAGATTAGTGTCATTTACAAATAACTTTCTTTCCAGATGGCAAGGTGGATTTAAATAATTTCTATGCAAATTGACTTGGCTTAATGCCAGATGGATAATAGCAGAACTCAACAAAATATGAACAGCTAATATTATTATTGATCTAACTGGAGTCAGTTTTTACAGTGTGTAATGTGGCTACTAAAGAAACAGTAATTTTAGCATTTAACCTTTTCAACTCATTTATTGTATAATTAGTGTTGTATAAAATCATGTGTAAAATCTGGGTCCCCAAATTCATTCTGGTTATACTGATGAGCAAGATAATCAATAGTAATTTTAATTTATAGTAAGAATTTATTTTCCCAGACATGTCAGAGAATACATTTCACCAATGTAGCCCTGACAGTAAAGGCTGGTCCTCAGGGACTTGGGAATGTGGCCCCAAGTGGCCCACTGAAAGCATGAAGCTTCTTGGAAGTCTAATATTTTGGCTGATGTGAATTTTATATTGAATCTCATATATATGTATAGTCAAGATATAGCCATTTTTGTTTTAATATCAAAATAATGTTTTGCATTACTTACTTTGGACATAATTAATGTTCCTGAAGAAGGAATAGTGTTTATTCTGTGACATTTAAGTAGTTCTTTGCTAAGTGTCACATACTGTCGCTATGGGTGGGGCCACCACGTTGCCAGCTCTGGGGGCGCCATTCTTGTTAGGGATTGTGTGAATAGTATGCCCTGGAGTTGTGTACTGCACCTGTGCTGCCACTGTCACATGCAGTGGTCCATCTCTGGGGTTTGGTTTGCATGCCCACTGAACCCTAAGAACACAGAACAAGGAGTCAAGAACACCTACGCTGCATTCTTAGCTCTGGGTGTGCCCAAGCAGACTCAGGCATTCTTTGAATCTGCCTAGTAAGTTCCCCTTAGAATATTCTTTGTGTCTCCCATTGATGGCACTTTCATTCTTTTTGACAGTACAGAACAACAGTCTGTTTATCTAACAAAATAGGCTTTTGTGAAAAATTAGATGTGTAAATCACACTTCCTTACAATATAACTCTTTTTTATCAGAACATAGCCATGCAATGAATAACTTATTGTAAGCAGGTACTGTTAACATTTGAAATATGGCTTAACCAAGCTATGTTCACAACCATTTATTTTAGCAGCTGAGCCAGAAAGACCCCCTAAAATCTCCTCAGTGTGAAAGTGCAGCTTACACTAGGAGTCTCTTCTTTTGGTCAAAGGTCTTTCCCTAGCATCTCAAGCCTAGTAGTTTTGACCTATTTTCAAAGTAGGTACTAAGCATTTAGGCTTGCCTTTGATACTACCTGTAGACTTTTTTTATTTGTTATATTCAATACTTAAGTTAATGTGTTAATAGTTACTTTGTTCAAAACTGAGATGATGTTGGGATATCTTTACCTCCTTGGCACTCCATTCACACCTAATGGGTGTTCCTGCCTTCTGTTTCCTACTTGTCACTTTTCTTCATCTCTTTTATTTTATTGTGGTTAAACACACATAACATCTGCAATTTTAACCATTATTAAGTGTACAATTCAAGTGACATTAATTACATTCATAATGTTATACAACTATTACCACTCAATTTTTGGATTAGGAAGAGTTAGATAAGAAATAAGGTCTGTAACATTTTCTATGTGCTCTATGTCCTCTTTTCTCTGTAATTCAAAGCCTCATTAATAATTTATCAGGAAATGGACAGAAGGAAAGCTGCTTTCCAAATCCTGTTCCTGCTGGGAAATCTGTCAGTCAGGCAAGCAGCTACTGGCAAAAATTGTTTCAATCCCATTTCTCTTAAATAGATAGCAACTTACCTCTAATTTTATTTATTTTTGTGAAATATAGAGTACATTAAAAAAGAGTTATAAAATGTTTATGTACAGTTTAAAGATCAATAATAAAATGAACACCTGGGTGTCCACCTCCTGACTTAAGAAGTAGAACATTGCCAGGACCATAGACACCCCTGTGGGGTCCCCAGTCAAAACCAGCCTCTCCCCCGGCCTCAAGTAACCACTGTCTTGAATTTTGTGTTAATTATTGCTTTGTTGTTCTTTGAGTTTTGCCTCCATGCATGTATTCCTAAAGTGTATGTTGTTTTAGTTTTGTCTTGTAGTTTTATAAAGCTACAAGATGCCTTTATTAGAGTCACATTATATGAACTCTTAGGTGATTTTTCTACTTTTGATCTAAGTTGATGTGTGTAGCTGTAGTTCATTTTCAATGTTGTGTAGTTCTCTGTGATAAGAATACACCGTAATGTATGTATTAATTTTACTACTGATGTGTTTTTGGATGTTTTCTAGTTTTTGTGGATTATCTTCTGTGTTTCTATGTACATTCTTGTGTGTGTCTCCTGGGAACATATACAAGAGTTTCTCTAAAGTAAACACCTGGAAATGAATTTCAGGTGATAGAGTAAACTCTTTTTCGTGTCACTGAAATGATTATATGATTTTCTTTAATCTGTTGATGTAGTTAATTTCATTAATTCATTTTCTGATATTTGACCAGTCTTGCAACCCCGGCATGAAATCAAATTTGATCATGATGTATTTTCTTTTTAACACAGTGTTGAATTTAGTTCGATAACATTTTGTTATGACTATTATTTTTGTGGCCTATAATTTATGTTTCTTGTTATCCTTGTCTGGTTTTGATAAAAGAGTTACATTAGCCTCGTAGAATGTATTAGGGAATATTTCCTCTTTTTCTATTCTCTGGAATCAATACTATTTGAATTATATATTCCTTAAACTTTGGAAACAGGCTCTTGTGCCTTCTTTATGGAGAAATTTAAAACTGATTTAGTTGATTAATGATTATGTGACAATTTAGATTTTCCTGAGTCAGTTTTGATGCGTTCCATTTTCTAAGATTTTATCTATTTTAAGTTTTCAATATGTTGGGTATAAAGTTACTTATATTTCCTAATATCTGTTTAAGCTTCACAGCAACTATAGCTATATTATCTTTTCATTGGTAATGTTAATTTATGCCTTCTTTCTTTCTTTGCCAGAGGTTTGTTAATTTTATTAATCTTTCCTAAGGACCAACTATTGGCTTGGTTGAACTCTTTCTCTTGAATGTTTCTTTTCTGTTTCTGTATTTCCTTCCTTCACATTTCTTTCTTTTTACTCTGTTCTCTTTTTTTCTACATCTCAAGTTGGAATTTTATCTCATTAATTTTAGCCTTTCATCTTCTCTAATGTAAGCTTTTAAGGCTATGTAACTTGGCCTCCAAGTACTACTTTAGCAGACTCCTTCTTATTTTGATGTGGATATTTTTGTTATCATTTAGTTTTTTTAAATGTTTTGTAATTTCCACGGTGATTTAATCTTTGATTCATTCAAAGGTAATGAGGTTTTTTTAAAAAAACTTATTGGTTATTATTGCAAGTTGGTGGAACACTAACTCATAACTCTAATAATTTATATGTAAAAGAAAGACTCAAGCATTTAGCTTTTCTTTCCTTTATGAATTTCATTTCAAGTAGACCAAATACTTGAGGAGAGATTTTCTTTTTAGGGTTGCAGCGAGTAAATGCAGATTCCTAATAAAAAATAATGGATCTGTGCAATGATCAACAAATGATACTAAAACTGCTATATGAAAGCTTGACAGGAAACTTTATAATGAGGGAATCAGGCTGATGCCACTTGAACCCACAGTAGTCCTATTAAAAAATATATGAATGAGCATCTAATTAACCATCTACATGAAACTGCCTGCTTACTGAAAATACAAAGGATAAAGGAAAAAATTTAAATGCTAAGTTATAAGAGGAAGCAACCAGTCAAAGCAAGAATGTAGGACAGTCAGTAGGAAAAATGGCCTGGTTTCTCCTATAAATGACTGAGACAGGAAGGGGAAAAACAAAAATGTGAATTGGCATAGAAGAAAATGACACAAAAGACATCAAAAAAATGTAGATGTCCATTTCAGTATTTTAGTTGTTTCCATCAGGAAGATTATTTAGGAGATCTCATCCAATGTACTGCCAGAGACAGAAGTCCAACCTACTTTGAAGAGATAAGCAGCATCCTTCTCTTTGTACTTTCCCATCACATCTTAGCCTTTTTTTTCTTTTTTTCAATCAGCCCACATCACGCTCCGAACACCTTAGTCTTTTAAAATGGAAATGGTATGCATGCCACCCTATAAATCTGTTATATACATAAATGTGGAAATTTTCATCCTCCCTTTGTTTCTTGGAAAAGAATTCCACATGAAATGTGAGAAAACATATTCAGAGAGAAATCAGTATTTTTTTTGCCTCAGAGTATTATGTTTTTCTTAAAAGATTTTCTTAAAAGTTACAAATAAATTAATTTATAAACCTATTTTTATCTTGAAAGAATTAAGGAAACTTGGTATTTTTTCATTGTAGCTGACTATTTAATAAAGTGCATAATACTTTTTTCAAGTAAAATACCTCTCCTTGAGTTAAATTTTGATCTTTATATAGTGAGTTTTCTTAAAGGACAACACAATCATACCATTACCCAAAAAACTGTCAGTGTGCCACAAAAGATTCCTGTGTCTGCCAACAACATAAGCCCTTGGATATTGTCATAACATCACCTGACCTATGTCATTTGCCCCTTTAATAAGGACATTATGAAGATTAAAGTTATAATATTTATAAAATCTATCAAGCACTTCCTTCTGCATGGCTACTCTTCTTATACTTCACCATAATACTCTGAGGCAAAAAGATACTAATTTCTCTTTGAATATCTTTTCCACATATTATGTGGAATTTCAATAAATAAAGGGAAGATGAGAATTCCCACATTTATGTATTGCCTAACTCCATACTATAATTATTTGCCTATAACTAAGAGACCATTTTTATCTAGTGTTTTGCCTTCTGAGTAGAAAAACTGCTGAATTTCAGAAAAGTCAAATAAGAAGGAAGTTTCATCCTGCAGAAATTTTGTACTTTGTACATAGGTATCTTTTGATGTTTTGATTTCAAATATATGGATGTGTAGATTCAAAGACACGGCTCTTAGAGGTCAGACCTGAAGACCAGTCAGCACTTAACTCACTTTCCCCAGATTGTTTCCTCAGGCCTCACGTGATCATTTTATAAGAAAAGAATCCGAATTTATCAACAATGTCTAGTACTGTTCTTTTAGTGAAAAAAAAAAGGTAGTATAATAAATTCTCACTTAACAATGTTGATAGGTTCGTGGAAACTGTGACTTTTAAGCGAAGTGACATGTAACAAAACCATTTTTACCATAGGCTAATATAAACAAGAGTTAAGTTCCTCTGGCATATTTCTAGTCACAAAAATATCACCCAGCTTCTAAATCAAAACCCAAAACACTTATAATATTAAGCATTGAAATAAATGTCAGCCATATGCACATTTTTTTAAATTAATAAAAACAAGATAATTGCCCAATTTTTGGCCAATTACTGAGTGACAGCAGTTGTGGTGGTGGGTTAAATCAGGGAATAAATATTTGCAAAGATAAAACTGTAAGGAGCCCCTCCTCCCACCATACAGCTCAAAACAATCACAAATATGGTGGGCTCATTGAGCACTTTCCTACAACATCGTTTATTGTTGTACATTTGTATGATTATTCGATACTTTATTACAATCATTTGTATCCATTCATTTTCTAACGCACTTCTTCCAGTTCAGGGTCATCAAGGGTGGCTGGAGGCTATCCTGGAAGCTCAGGGTGCAAGGCGGCAACCCGCCCTGGACAGGACACCGTCCCATCACAGCACACTCACCCACACACACCCACACTTGCTCAGACTGGGACCCTGTAAACATGAAAATTCACCTGCTGTGCACAGCTCTGGGATGTGGGAGGAAACCCATGCAGGCCTAGAGAGAATGTACAAACTCCCTACAGACCATGGCCCCAGCTCAGAATCAATTTTTTCTTTTTCCTCATCAAAGTTGAGCAAAATGATGTTATTTGAGGAACTGTTTTACTGTTAAATTGTCATTGCTATTACTTAATTTCTGATCAGAGATTATCAATGTGTTTATTGCCTAAATAAAAATTTCATTCCTATTGTAGTAAAATATACATAACATAAAATTTACCATTTTAACCATTTTTAAGTGTACAGTTCAGAGGCATGAACATTCACAGTGTTAGGCAACCATCACCACCAGGCATCTCCAGAACTTTTTCATCTTCCCAAACTGAAACTTCCTATCCATTAAACAATAACTCCCCATTTACCCTTCCCCATGGCTCCTGGAAACCACCACTCTGCTTTCTGCCCTTTTGAATTTGAAAAAGTTTATTCTTAAGGGCAGTAGTTTGAAATCATTTTTTGTAGTCTCTTTAGTGAAGCTGTTCTCTGTGGTAAGAGAGAACTGTGTGATGCTTTAAGGTCATTATTTATAGATAAAAGAAATGATGTAGTCACTGGTGCCACCTGCTCACTATGTTCCATGACATCTATTATAGGCAGAGAATTTTTTGTGGGCCTTTCCAAAAGGACAAATCAACGAGGTGCTGAAATCTTGGCTGATACTTTTAAGGTAGGTAAAAGGTAGTTTATGCCTAGCACAAAGCAATTACTTAATAAATAATCATAGAACCATTGAATCAATGTCATGAGTAATGGTGTTTATGCTTCACTGGCTTTGTACAATAATTCATAATGTTTGTACATTTACTAGAAGTTTTAGAAGCTATAAAATTCAAATTCCTCAATAATTCAGCTTCACTGGGCTACCACAAGAACAACTAAGTTAGCATGGGCATCTGTCTTCTCCCAGTGTATAATTATACAACCACCTGGCAGATGTTCCTGGAACAATCAACAACTTAAAAAAAAATCTGGAAGGCCGGGCGTGATGGCTCACACCTGTAATCCCAGCACTTTGGGAGGCCAAGGCAGGAGGATTGCATGAGCCCAGGAGTTCCAAATGAGCCTGGGCAACATGGTGAGACCCTGTTTCTAAAAAAAAAAAAAAAAAAAAATCTTGGAAACCCAATTGACTCTGTTATGAAATACAGATTTTTTTTAGATTGGAATCAGGGGTCACCTGTGCTCGAGTGCCTTCTGTGTGCTGGAAACTGTGCTAGGTGTTGCACGTACATCCTCTTAAGGTCCCTTTATTCTATTGATTATTAATAGATCGGCTCTCTACACTGCATAGGAAGGGATATAACTCTCAAGATGCTCTGTTCCCCATGAGGATGTGAGTCTCCAGCTGAGCCACTGTTTACACAGGATATTCAAATACACCCTCCCAGAGTAGCCCACTCCATAGATCAAACAGCCAGCAAAGATGTTGCAGCAGTCACACATCTGTTGACTCTGCTGTCTTCTTAGAAGCAGTCTTCGTTTAACTAGCAATATCCAAACCTGTGGGTCCCAGTTTTTCTTCCAAATATTCAAGGTCCCTGTCAGCCTTCAAGAAGTAGGTGTATTTCAGGGAGGTTTTTAATCAGTTTTAGAATTATTCTGCAATACTAAACTGCTTGTTTTTCTATTGTCCACATAGGACTATGCAGTCTCCACAGTGCCAGTGGCAGATGGGTTGCATTTGAAGAGTTTCTGCAGCATGGCTGGGCCTAACCTGATCGCAATTGGGTCTAGTGAATCTGCACAGAAGGCCCTTAAGGTAAATACAAAACTGTGCTCCTTCTAAATGTAGTGGGGGTGCCTGCCACAGGGTTTTTCACATTCTCTCTGCTGGGGGAGTAACAAGCAGGGTTGGCAGGGAGAGAACAGGCAGGTATTTGAGCTTCTGTGATGTGCACTGTTGTGACCTCACATTCATTAGAAGCCAGGAACACCTAAGTGTAGGAAGAACTCTTCACTGGTGAACTGTTTTTAGTTACACACCAGATTTCCTAAAAAAGGCCATGATTCAAAATAATAAACACCAAACTCATCAACATTATCCCTCAGGGGAAAGGAGGGCATGCCACCAGATTGAGCTCCTTGTAGTGTTTTCTCACTTAAGTTGGAGAGTTGGTACACAGGGTTTGTTATATTATTCTTATCCTTTTGTTGCATCTGGACTATTTCAAAATAATCCTTTAGAAAGCCATGGTTCAGAAGTACCTAAAAAGTTTAACTTCTTCATTTGCATTTGGAATAATAACATTTTAAGACCGGAAATTTCCTCATTTTATAGATAGTAGACTTGCCAGAAGAAAATTAGACTTGCCCAGGTCACACGGCTAAATCAAGAGTGGAAGTCATTGATAAAGAAGATGACCTTCTGTTGTTACAATGCAGTGCTTTCCCTTTCCTTCTCTGTAACTTCAACCCCGTGAGATGATCTGGACACCCAATAAGGATAAAGACTGTGTCTGTTTTGCTCACCATTATGCTCCTTTGCACTTGGCCCACAGTGGGCCCTTCATAAATGTCTGATGAAGGGATGAATAAATGAATGAGAGAGGTGGTATTATCTCCATTTTGCAGATGAGAAAACTAGATCAAGTGACTCACCCCAGGTCATAGTGCTAATAATAAATGGTGGGTCAGGACTGCAGCCCCTTCCTCTTAGCTGGTCCTGCACACAAGCATGCATGACTTATTAAAGGGCCAAAGCCAGAAGTTCCTCTTAGTCATAGACAGCAAATCTGTGGGCCCTGAGGCTCTTTCAGGTCTTTTTTCTACCTCAGTGCCAAGTGTGGTGGTTTGGCTGGGAAGCAATCGTTTCCTTGAGCTAAATTTCCCCTCTGTATTATCTGCCACTCTTTGAGCTAGCTCACCTGGCCTTTCTTCCGCCTCTTCCCAAACGGTATCTTTGATTCTGTTTCTAAGGCTTTTATTAATTGTTGCTGAACAATCTATCTCAGAATTTGATTTGTATCATGGTGGCTTTTGTTCGTTTACTTTAGAGAATGTCTTTTGTTCTGCTCCATCTGGAAGTTCATGTCAACTTCTTGCATATAAAAAAAGCTGGTGTCTTGAAAGAAAACATTTGATAAATGGTGTCACTCAGGAGGTCTAGGAAGATTATTTTTCTCCTTAGGGACTGTGGTATCTATCCGTGGTACCTAGGCTGGTCTGCATATGTCTGAGATCGATTATAAGATGAGAGGGTTTAAGCTGGTCTATACCATGCATTTGTGTGTATTAGCAGAAAGAACTTCTTCTGGGTGGACCAACTAGAAAAAGTGACCCCTTCTGCCATTCTGGGTAGACTAGGTCCCTAACTCAAATCATTTGGTCCCTACCTCAATAGGTCTGTAACTCAAATAGTCTAGAGAGACTAACACATAACAAAATAAAAGGTAATCAAATATGACTAATTAGCACTACGTTATATGATATAGGCCCTAACTGCTCTTCAAAGTTCAGAGGAAAAGGGGGCGTTCCCTGAGGCCTAGATATTCAGAGAAACCTTTGTAGAGAAAATGAGACTAGGTGTGAGTCTTGAAGGATGGATGGCATTTGACAGGGTAGAATTCAATGAGAGAAAAGTACAGGTGGGGACATGGCATAAGCAGACTGAGCAAAGTACATTCATGAGATGTGAGCAAACCAGCTCAACTCCTAGAGTTTCTAGTGGGTTTCCAGGGGTACAGGTGGAAGAGGCAGGTGAGATCTGAAGAAGTAGGAACTTAACAGTGAGGAAGACAAGATTATCACCGTGAGGGAGCAATCTAGGTACCAGCAGGTCTTTGAGGAGAAAGCGCTGCATTGTTTCAGAGATGGTGGACCAACATTGGAAAAGGAAGACCCTGCAGTCAGAAAAGAGGACCACTGATGACCTAGGAAAAAAACCCCAAGCCCTAAGTCCTATTGCATGGCTTGGCAACTCACCCCTATTTCTCTCTTCATCTTTCCCTTCCCATGGTCAAATTCTCTCAGACCACATCTGTTAAGGGCATCCTATGAAGACTTTATAGTCCTCCTCCCTGTAGAGTTCATTCGAGTCAGTGTTAATAATGATGTTCCTTTTCTACTTGTCAGAACCTATAAATAATCCTCACTAGCTAGAAAGGCATTCGTTGGAGATTGCATTTTCCATCAGCAAATGTACTGCCTAAACCACAGGCCTGTGGATTTGGTGAATGCCCACCTGCCATGTTTCTAGCATCAAAAAATGTCATGTTACCTTGTAGTGAAAATAAGAGGACAAACTGATCTGGGGAATAATGAGCTCTCCTAAGGAAATAGTCACAGGTTCGAAATGGGTTGGTGAAACTCAGGTTTGCATGAACTCAGCTGCTTTATTTATTTGAGAGCAGTTTGGTTTCTATATTACAACCATCAATAAAATTAATAATGGGGCAATTATTTTTTTCTTTTTTTATTATACTTTAAGTTCTAGGGTACATGTGCACAGTATGCAGGTTTGTTATATATGTATACATGTGCCATGTTGGTATGCTGCACCTATTAACTCGTTATTTACATTAGGTATATCTCCCAATGCTATCCCTCCCCCCTCCCCCATCCCACGACAGGCCCTGGTGTGTGATGTTCCGCATCCTGTGTCCAAGTGTTCTCATTGTTCAATTCCCACCTATGAGTGAGAACATGCAGTGTTTGGTTTTTTGTTCTTGTGACAGTTTGTTGAGAATGATGGTTTCCAGCTTCATCCATGTCCCTACAAAGGACATGAACTCATCCTTTTTTATGGCTGCATAGTATTCCATGGTGTATATGTGCCACATTTTCTTAATCCAGTCTATCATTGATGGACATTTGGGTTGGTTCCAAGTCTTTGCTATTGCAAATAGTGCCACAGTAAACATACGTATGCATGTGTCTTTATAGCAGCATGATTTATAATCCTTTGGGTATATACCCAGTAATGGGATGGCTGGGTCAAATGGTATTTCTAGTTCTAGATCCTTGAGGAATCGCCACACTGTCTTCCACAATGGTTGAACTAGTTGACAGTCCCACCAACAGTGTAAAAGTGTTCCTATTTCTCCACATCCTCTCCAGCACCTGTTGTTTCCTGACTTTTTAATGATTGCCATTCTAACTGGTGTGAGATGGTATCTCATTGTGGCTTTGATTTGCATTTTTCTGATGGCCAGTGATGATGAGCATTTTTTCATGTGTCTGTTGGCTGCATAAATGTCTTCTTTTGAGAAGTGTCTGTTCATATCCTTTGCCCACTTTTTGATGGGGTTGTTTTTTTCTTATAAGTTTGTTTGAGTTCTTTGTAGATTCTGGATATTAACCCTTTGTCAGATGAGGAGATTGCAAAAATTTTCTCCCATTCTGTAGGTTGCCTGTTCACTCCGATGATAGTTTCTTTTGCTGTGCAGAAGCTCTTTCGTTTAATTAGATCTAATGGGGCAATTATTAATTGCTAACTACTAACATAGAAATATAAATACTCCATGTTATTATAGACAGGCAGGAAGACAGATGAATAGAGACCAATGTATCACTTACAAGTGATAAAAGTGTTATTGGTTTTGTTTTTTCCATTTTACAGTTCAAAATACTGAGACCTGATGAAATAATCATTTTGAGTGGGATCTTACAGTTCCAGAAACAAGTTTCCTGGGCCCTGATTCCCCTGGCCCCAGTTGCCCACCCTACTCCATACTGAATCTTCTTTTTTAATTAGAAAACCTTTTCTAATTATTTTGCCATAGATTGGTTCTAGCCGAGCTTGTCTGCTCCTTCCGTGTCTCTCCACCTACCTCCTGACTTTCCATTTTTTACTGGTATCCAGGATCTGAGCAGTCTCAGGAAAGGTGTGAGTTTGGTACCAGATATTTATTTTTTCCCTTGTAAACCTTGATGTCTTAGTTCTTTCCTCTGTAGAGAAGTCCCTGGCCACTTGGGCATCTCTTTAAAGGGCATATTACTTAAACAGAGGTGAATTGTGCCTTCCTGTGCTACACACTGAAAGCTTGATTACTTCTCACCTCTGTCACTGCTCTCTGAGTACTTGGTTCCTTCAGAATCTACTTCTTACATGTTTAGGTAAAGCTGAGAGCCCCAAGGGTTTCTGGGTAGTTTTATTGCATTTGAAATACTTTGTAATGGGTTGCAATCTACTCTTGGTTAATGAAGTGGATTCTTATGGAGATCATCATCTTGCCATTTGAGATTATAGTAGAGTTAATAGTGTGTGCATTGTATATTTAAATGAAATCATCCATCTAGGAAGAGTTTAGCAATTCTCAGCTAAAAAGCCCAGAACACATAAATTCATTCATTCATTCATTATTCATTCATTCATTTAAGATGGAGTCTCACTCTGTTGCCCAGGCTGGAGAGCAGTGGCTTGATCTTGGCTCATTGCAATACTGCAATCTCCGCCTCCCACTTTCAAGAGATTCTCCTGCCTCAGCCTCCTGAGTAACTGGGATTATAGGCACCCGCCACCACGCCCAGCTAATTTTTGTATTTTTAGTAGAGATGGGGTTTCACCATGTTGGCCAGGCTGGTCTCGAACTCCTGACCTCAAGTGATCTGCCTGCCTCGGCCTCCCAAAGTGCTGGGATTACAGGCCTGGCCACCACAACACATTTAATACAGGGTGCCAATCTAGGGAAAGAAGAAAGGAAGACATTGTTACTGCATTTTACCATCCATATGGCAAAGGTACTAGAAGTTAGGTTGGTTTGAACAAATGCTAGATATTTAACAGCAAGTCTGATCCTAGAAATACTATTATTTAGGCCAAATTAGTTTTTAGAGCAACCTGCATTTCCTATAGTTTTTCTCCCAACTTTGCATCTCACCTTCATACCCCTCTACCTGTAAAAAAAAATAATGTAAGACAAATTAATTAGCACACAGGCATTAGACCTGTTTGTACTCTTCCAGAAGGAATGTTTGCCTTCTCTAAAAAGATGAGTACTCCAGTTACTCCAAAGTTTGAACAAAAGAAGCCAACCCCCCAAAGAATAAATATTCTTTTCTTTCATGCACATAGTTAAACAAGAGGCAAAGCTACTCTCCACTGTTACCTGTCAGAATAATAGTTATTTTAAGATGAAGGGAGGCAGTCATGGTCCAGAGGGCCACTTTGTGTGTTATACTTTATATATTACACTTTGTATACTTTAATTTTTTAAAGTTTAGGAAAAATATATATGTTACATTGTTGGAAGTAGGCTATGATTGACTTACAGAAATAATTCTCCAATAACTAAGTGTGCCTAACTCCTAACCCCCTGCTTTACCATTCTACATGATGACTGTCTTTTCCACAGACTACCCTGTTTTTAATTTTTTTAATTAAGGGGGAAAAAGACATAAGAAAAAGTAAATCTATACCACATCTCACCTTGTTCTTTTTCTAGATCCATCCCTGAAATTGCCTTCTTTTCCAAAAACCTGGATTAATTACATGCTATCGTCACAGGAGGACAGATAGTAATATCTGCCTCAGGAGGGACTCACAGTAATTCTCAGTAATGATTTTTAACTTGACCTCATTGGTAGCATTCACTCTTCCAGTCAATTGGAGAAAAAAATTTTTTCTTAAGGAAGGAAAGATGAAGGGAGGGAGGGAAGGATGAAGGGAAGGAAGCGAGGGAGGGAGGGAGGTCAGGGGAGGTGGTACCTTTAGCTAAAACTTTCCTGAAACTATTCAGAGGAGGAAGCTGCTGACCCCACCTGGGAGGGACTGAAGCACTGACCGGCTGTGGGACTGTGCCATCTGCTGGCCGGGCAGCAGGAGGAGCATCCTCACCTTCTCACCTTCCTAACCCCGTGGGAGAGGAATTTTTTGTTGTTTTGTCTTGTTTTGTTTTTGTTTTCATTTTTTTCATATATTACATTTGTGTATATTTATGGGATACAGCTATAGTTTTCTTTGGTGGACTTTTTTAAAATTAGTAATTCTGTTCTTTTGTATCACAATAAATTATTACCTAAAAATACTTTTAATAAAAATACTACAAGGACGTGGTAAGAAAAGAATTATGAGATCACCACTCCATTTTTTGTGCCTTTGTCATGTAAATGGAGCTTAAATACAGTATGTGGTTTTTCAATAGACTTGTAATTTTAAATTAAAATGCTCACAATGCATCTCAATGGAAATGTCTTTTAGGTTTCTTATCTACTTCCTGAAATAACTAACTGAATTTCTAACATTCCTTGAATGAACACAAGAGCTGCTTTGTACCTCATTTAAATTGCATAGCACACAGCCTGTTTTTCTTTTGAATGACTAACTATATAATAGAGATCACTCAGACTGTATTTCCTCTTGTTTTGACTCAGCTGCAGCATTGCTTTTATGTCCAAAAATGTCCATGTTATTTTATAGATGGTCATATAAAAAATGAAGATGGAAAAACCCTTAATGTGTTTGGATTTTATATGTTTTTTATTGCCTGGAATTTCCTTTAATGACAACTAGCAAAACCCAAAAGACAGAATGAGAACTAACTAGCTCATATCAACAGGGTGATTGAAATGGAAAAAATAAAGACTTTGCATTTTTAGTTATTGTTGTCACAGGGAATTATAGTGTGTAGCCACAAGATTTTCCACTTTGAGTCTCTGCTATGAAAGGCATACTGACAATCCCATTGTAGGTTTAATTTTGTCTTATTATCTGGCTGTTGTATTCACCAGCTCCACAAAACAATGATTTTTTAAATCTGCCATGCGTGTATTAAGAAATTAAAACACAAAACCAAATAGCCTCTGAATTTGTAACAACTGTTTATGCTCCTTTTCCTGGCAGCAGTTGCCTCATCTGACAATATTCCCAGAGCTGTATGCCAACAAGGCTAGGGTGGCCAAAATAAAATGTTTTGGCATAATAAGCCAATAAATAATTTGAAGCTATGACACCAGAACAGCCATGCTGAATTTTAGCATTAGTCCCAAGGCAGGAAGAAGTCAAAATTGGCCAAGTAGGAGAAAGGGAATAATGTGCTTTTTTTTCCTTTTGGGCTTTCAAGAAAATGTCAAAGGGAAAAAGGAATAAATTATATTTAAAAGTGCTGTTCATCCTGTCCAGTATATACTAGACCATCAAAAAGTATTAAACTGACTCTATAGGATATTGTAGGGGTAATCATCTGTTGGATGGTTGGCCACATAGCCTTATAAGGGGCCTTTCAACCCAAGACTAACTTCTGAAAGAAAAAGTCTATAAGTGACCTTAAATTAGTGGTTCCTAGTGAGAGAGTGGTTTAAAGTCATCTGAGTAGCTTTCTGAAAACATACTACCCTGGGTTTATCTCAGAAAATTCTGATATTCTGGGTCTGGAATGGAACCCAGGCATCTGCATTTTTTAAAAGCTCTGCAGGTGATTCTAATGCACAGGCCAAGGTTGAGAGCCACTGCTTTCAAGGATATCTGCAACTTCCAAAAGTGCCCAGCTTACAATCCCGAATAATGTGCACCTGAAGAAGCCAACTTTTTTGTCTTACAGGTGCAAAATAACATATCCCGATTACATTAGCAGTAAAAGTAAAGAAAGTATTCAAATTAAAGCCATAGAAAACTAGAAACTTCTTAGGTTTTTCCTGCCTAGAATTAAACATTGTATAAACTTGAAATATAATACCTAACTGGGTAATAATTTGGATGCCATGATTTAATCCATTTGACATGCTAAAATTCCTCATTAAAATATTCCAAGTTACCAAAATCACTAATGTTATCATTTTCTGAGAACAGGAAGCTTGCATTTGACTCATATTCCCATACCTCCTCCTCCAACACACACACACACACACACACACGCACGCACTCATAGAAAAACCTAACAACAGGACCTGATCTTACTGTGTGAAGATATATGCCAAAAAGGGGGGAAAAAGTTAAACTTCACACTATTACTCATATTAGAGAATACCTTACTTTACTTTTTAAAATAATCATATGTTGATTCTACTAAAGAAGCATAATTGCCTACAGGGCCAAAATGCCCATGAGGACAAAGCAGAGAACTTAGAATCCATTTCATGGATTGTCATTCTGGCTCTGCCTCCAGCTCTCCCTATGTGACCCCTATCTCCTATACTCGTTCTCTTCTTGAAAAAACAAAGTTGAATTAGCCTCAGTAGGAATCGAGAGTGTTGTTCCTTCCCATTGGAAATTTTATAACGCCAGTCAAGGTGAAATGCCGTGTTTTAAACCTAGGATGGAGCAAACAACTACTTGGCAAAAAGTAGCAACCATATAATTATAAAGCACTAGTGGTAAGGATTACTTCAGAGTGGGCTCACTGTAGAATCTTAATGTGATATTCTCCTTTCAGTGCCTGTAAGTGATGGAACATCTGGGGTTTTTTTTGTTTTTGTTTTTCTCTTTGTTTTTGTTTTTGAGACAGAGTCTTGCTCTGTCACCCAGGCTGGAGTGCAGTGGCGTGATCTCGGCTCACTGCAAGCTCCACCTCCCGGGTTCACGCCATTCTTCTGCCTCAGCCTCCCGAGTAGCTGGGACTACAGGCACCCGCCACCTCCCCGGCTGATTTTTTGTATTTTTAGTAGAGACGGGGTTTTACCATGTTAGCCAGGATGGTCTCAATCTCCTGACCTCGTGATCCACCGCCTCGGCCTCCCAAAGTGCTGGGATTACAGGTGTGAGCCACCTCGCCCAGCCGGAACATCTTTATATCTGTTTGTGCTTAGCAATGTTTTTATGCCTGTTTGAGGAAAACCACAGAAAGATTCCAACTTCATTCCATTTTCTTAGAAGAAGCTTCAATTACATATATAACTATTCAGTTGGATATCTAACAAACATGATTTTCTAATTCATACATAAAACTCTGATAGGAAAAGCAGCTAAGATTTTCAAAACCTCTTATTACTGTCTCTTCTGCAAAAAGACTTTTAAAACAGCAATTGAAAAGACATCACAGTGGTAAGATTTACTGAGCAGCAACTATTAATATATGAAAGATACTATCCCAAGCACAGGGATACTGAGTCGGATGAGAAATGATCTCTGCCTTCAAGGCTGCTCCCATTTAGCTGGAGAAACAAGAGAGAACATTAAAAGATAAAAACTGTCACCGTGCAACACAACATAAGTGGCTAATAAATGATTCAGGGTCCTAGGAAAGGTGGTAGGAGTTCTGGAGAGGGATTGATCAACCAGAAGCAGGACTCAAAGTCTGAGTGCACCTGAATGAACGTCAGGCATAGCTGGCACAGAAGAGTGGTGGTTATTACAAACAGGACAGCCTGGGGAAGTGTCAGTAGTACCATCAAGAGACAATGGCTGGAATGGGGGCTGGATGCAGGGAAACAGAGAGAGAGGTGAAAGATACAAGTTGGGGCTGCTTCAAATTATCTTGGCCAATGAAATCGGGGTTTTCTTATCTGTGGGCTGTGGGGGACAACACAGATTTTTTTTTAGCAGAGGAGTAGAAGCTGAAGGTGTTTTTTCAGAAAGATCTGTCTGGCACGGTTCCCATAATGATTTAACAGGAATAAGGATTAGGAGTAATAAGACTAGCTGATGCCACTGCACAGCACAGTCTATGAATAAATGAGTGGAGGATCTGGACTAGGAAAGTAGCTGTGAAAGTGGAAAGGGCAGTGCGGAAAGTGAGGCCCACTTAGAGAAGTAACAGAACATCGTGACTGATGGACTTTAAAGGGAGAAAAAGGGACCAGATCAACACTTTGGAAGATAATTACAGAACTCCTGTTCTGTGCCCCTGGGGACAATGATGAACAAAATGACTTCAGAAATAACTACCACAATGGCGTGCCTTTGGTAGAATTTTTGGAAAAGAGTTTAAACTCTCCCTGTCACCATGAATTCAGCATTCCTCATCCACAAAGGAACAAACCATCAAAAATTGGTGGGCAAATGTTGCTGGATTTCACTGACCTAGATTCACATTTTAGGAATAGATCAGTACTCAGATATGACAGCAGCTCTGGTAGGCATCCGATGCCTAAGCTTGTAAGACACTAACGGGGTTGGCTTCCATTTCAGTTTCCATTGGCAGCAGTGGAATCAGTGCTCACTCAAGTCTGGAGTCTCTGTCCTTTACCCTTTTCCATTTATTTTCATCTGTTACTCTCTCTCAAGGCCCACCAAAAAAATCATCTTAAAAACATTTGCATGCCTTCCATCTCTAGCAGTGTCAGATTGTTTCTTGGCTGAATTGATTTGGCAAAAGATTAAAAAAAAAAACGATGATTTCTGTCTCATGGGCTGAGATCGTACATCACAGCATGACCTATGTGATACTCTCAGCCATGCCAACACCAGTACCTTCGGTCTTGAAGGGATTAGGAAACGTGTCAGTTGAGCTGGAAGGAGAAGGGTTTTGAGTTTTGGGTTACTGTTTCTCTGTGGAAATCACATGTATTAAATGCCGTAGGTGTTGATAAGTATCCTATTGCTTGGCTGAAGGTTAGTAAAGCATAGGGTGAAACATAGACACTAAATTAGAAGTGACATTTTGACCGTGAATTATTCTGCAGCCTCTGGGGAAAATTTCCCCACTACATGACACAATACTAGAGTTTGGATCATCCTTAGAAATACTGACATGCAAAAGAAACACATTAAATTTTCTACCACCCTCCTGCAAAACCATCCCACTACCATTGCCCTGCTCTTAATCACTTACTATTTTTCCTTGTTTTCATCTTTCAAAATGTTGTATTTGTCCAATAATCTTTAAGAATATTTCTAAATCTCATTTTCTCAGTTATGGTTCTGTTGCTGCTGTTGGGTCCCCATATTACTCATCACACTATCTGTTTGCAAATGTTAAAGGTAGCTTTGGAGATAGATTACAACAGCCATTCCCTTTATCTCTTCCCGAAGTGGGACCAAGTTTAAACCTGTGACCACATACTCAGAGGTGACTCACCGTTATAGGGTTCCAAAAACAACAACAATGAAAAACAATTAGGAGCTAAATGAAAAGCGCTGAATCTATTAGAGTTTTTGTATGTTTTCTAATCACTTATTTCTTTTTTACCCACACCCTGGAAAACGATAAGAACTCCATAAAGTTCGGCTACTACCAGTCATATTATCAATAGCAGTAACAATACCTGTTAGGTGTGAAGATCATATATATATATATATATATATATATATATATATATATTTTTTTTTTTTTTTTTTTTTTTTTTTTTTTTTTTGAGACGGAGTCTTGCTCTGTCGCCCAGGCTGGAGTACAATGGCACGATCTTAGCTCACTGCAACCTCCGCCTCCCAGGTTCAAGCAATTCTCCTTCTTCAGCCTCCTGAGTAGCTGGGATTATAGGCATATACAACCACGCCCAGCTAATTTTTGTATTTTTTTTTTTTTTAGTAGAGATGGGGTTTACCATGTTGGCCAGGCTGTTCTTGAACTCCTGACCTCAAATGATCCCCCATCTCTGCCTCCCAAAGTGCTGGAATTACAGGCATGAGCCATCACACCCAGCCAGATCATATTAATTTGAATAGTGTAAGTTAGTGGTCCTCAAACTTTAATGTACCCAAGAATCACACACAGTACACATTTAAAATGTACATCCCATTCCTGGGGTTCACCGCTAGAAATTCTGATTCAGCAAGACTGGGAACCATGGCGTGATTCTGATGCAGGTAATCCATACGCTGTGAGAACACTGGCTGTGTCTGGAGTTCACCAGATGTCAGTTCCTACATGAAGGCAGGGAGAGAAAATCTATTCCTAAAGTAAATTGTTATGTCCTTGAACAGAAAATGTCACCTAAAATCATTCAGAATAATGTCATATTGAGTAAAATACCTGGCACTTTAGAGAAATAGCTCTCATATGAAGGAAAATCAGGCATAACTCCCCTAGATTACTGAAATACAGGTGCTTATGAAATGCTAACTTTTCTCTAAAATGCTGTCTTTTTAGAAAGAAATGCCTACAGAATGAAAGATTTTCATTTATCACATTTTCCATATAGTGCCTTTCTCTCTGTTGATAACATATGTATATTAAAATACAATGTATCTGCAGTGAGTTTTTATTATGCTCATTCTCATTAGGCACACAGTCCCTCAGACACAGAGAAAAGTCTGCCTTCCTTCCTAGCTAAGAAGTCCTGTGGTATGATACTAAATACATGATACTAAATTCTACAAGAAGGAATAGTGGCAGGAGGAAGGAAACCCAGATCTCTGTTTGGGGGAGAAGTTTGTCTGGTCCCATCCCTGAAGCTTGTTAGAGAGAATTTGAGAAAGATCTCTGGAGAGCAACCAAAGCTGATGAAAGATGGAAGCTCGGTGACTGGTGTGGATTGCACAGAAGGATAATGCAAAAGTGTGGACTGGCAGCTCTTTTCTCTTCATTGAAAGCAGAGCTCTGAGTGAGTGTGTCTTTTAAAGGAAATTGCATGAGGAGACTTTAGGAGGGTTTTCAGAGTTATTAAAATGGATAGACTATGGAGGAAAGGGGACTTTAACTTTTTGAAAAAATTAATTTTATTGGCCGGGTGTGGTGGTTCATGCCAGGACTTTGGGAGGCCAAGGCGGGTGGATCACGAGGTCAGGAGTTTGAGACCAGCCTGGCCAATATGGTGAAACCCCATCTTTACTAAAAATACAAAAATTAGCTGGTCATGGTGGTGTGTGCCTGTAGTCCCAGCTACTCGGGAGGCTGAGGCAGGAGAATTGCTTGAACCCAGGAGGCAGAAGTTGCAGTGAGCCAAGATAGTGCCACTGCACTCCAGCCTGGGTGACAGAGCGAGACTACATCTCAAAAAAAAAAAAAAAAAATTAGTTTTATTGTGACATAATTTCCTTACAATAAAATTACAGTTTTAAATGGATAATTCAATGAGTTTTGACAAGTGTATGCAGTTGTGTTAAGTCCAATAGAGCTTTAACTTTTCATATTTGAATCTTTTACAAGATGCACTTGTAATAGTGTGATAATTTAAAAACATGTTTTTAGAAGAACTGTTTGACATTGTATAATCACACCTCACCTCATAAAAGCAGCTTACAAAGACACATAAGTACAGCAAAATAACATAACTAAAAATAGAAGGGAAAGATGATATAAAACAAGAAACAAGAATGAGGATTTTAATTGGAGCTGAGTTAGAGAATACACACCATCTATTGATCATATGGTTTTTGTCCTTCATTCTGTTGATGCAATATATCATGTTTATTAATTTATGTATGTTGAACCATCCCTTGCATCCTTGCACCTTTGGGATAAATCCCACTTGATCATGGTGTAATATCTTTTTGATTTGCTGTTGGATTTTGTTTGCTAGTATTTTGTTGAGGAGTTTTGTGTCTGTATTCATCAGGGATATTGACCTGTAGTTTTCTTTTTTTGTTGTGTCCTTGTCTAGTTTTGGTATCAGGGTAATCCTGGCCTCATAAAATGAGTTAGGAAGAATTCCCTCCTCTTATTTGGATCCATTCTCTTTTCTTCTTGGTTAGTCTAGCAGTTTATCAATTTTCTTTATTTTTTCAAAAAAAACAACTTTTAGTTTCATTGATCCTTAGTATTATTTTTTAACTCTATTTCATTTAATTCTGTTTTGATCCTTATTATTTCTTTCCTTCTACTAGTTTTGTGTTTGGTTCTTGCTTTTCTAGTTCCTTGAGGTGCAACATCAGGTTGTTTTTTTGAAATCTTTCTACTTTTTTAATGTTGGCATTTGTTGGTATAAATTTCCCTTGTAACAATGCTTTTTCTTTATCCCACAGGTTTTGGTAAGTTGTTTCCATTTTCACTTGTTTCTGGAATTTTTTTTTCTTTCTTTCTTTCTTAATTTCTTCATTGACCTTGTAATCATTCAGGAGCATGTTGTTTAATTTCCATGTATTTGTAGTTTTCAACATTTCTCTTATTGCTGATTTCTTGTTTTATTCCATTATGGTCTATGAAGAGAATTGTCATGATTTTGATTTTTTAATATTTGTTGATACTTGTTTGGGGCCTAATTTTGATTTTTTAACATTTGTTGATACTTGTTTGGGGCCTAATATCTATCCTGAAGAATGTTCTTGATGTGCTAATAAGAAGAATGTGTATTCTGCAGCTATTGGATGAAATGTTCCATATATTTTTGGTACATTTGGTCTAAAGTGCAGTTTAAATCTAACGTGTTTTTGTTCACTTTCTGTCTTTTGCTGAGAGTGGAGTGTTGAAGTCCCTAGCTATTATTGTATTGGAGTCTGTCTCTCCCTTTAGATCTAATGACATTTGTTTTTTATTTTATTTTATTTTATTTTTGAGACAGGGTCTCGCTTTGTCACCCAGGCTGGAGTACAGTGATACAATCTTGGTGCACTGCAACCTCTGCCTCCCAGGCTTAAGCCATCCTCCCACCTCAGCCTTCCAAGCAGCTGAGACTACAGGCATGCACCACCATGCCCAGCTAATTTTTGTATTTTTTATAGAGACAGGGTTTCACCATGTTGCCTAGGCTGGTCTTGAACTACTGAGCTCAAGTGATCCACCCACCTCAACCTCCCAAAGTGCTGGCTGGGATTACAGATGTGAGCCACCATGCCCAGCCAACATTTGCTTTTTATATCTGGGTGCTTCAGTGTTGGGTGCATATGTATTTAGAACTGTTATATTCTCTTGCTTAATTGATCCATTTATCATTACATAATAACCTTCTTTGTTTCTTTTTACTGTTTTTCATTAAAAATCTGTTTTATCTGATATAAATATATCTACTCCTGCTTGCTTTTGGTTTGTTTGTGTGGAATATTTTTTCTGTCCCTTTACTTTCAGCCCATATTTGTCTTTTTATAGGTGAAGTGAGTTTCACTAGGCAGCATATAGTTAGGTCATGGGTTTTAAAAAAATATTTTTTAATAACCTTCATTACTTTGGATAGGTCACAGGTTTTTTAATCCACTCAGCCACTCTATATCTTTAAGTTAAAAATTTAAGCCATTTACATTCAAGGTTATTATTGATATGTGAGGACTTATTCCTGTTATTTAGTGGTTTTCTGGATGCTTTATATATCCTTTGTTCTTTTCTCTCTCTTACTGTTTATCATTGTGGTTTGGTGGTTTTCTGTAGTGGTAACATCTGAATGCTTTCTCTTCCTCATTCGTGTGTTTGCTCTTCCAGTAAGTTTTATACTTTTGTGTGTTTTCATGATGGAAGGTATTGTTCTTTCACTTCCAGGCATAGGACTTCCTCAAGCATTTCTTGGAGGGCTGGTCTCTTGGTGATGAATTCCCTCAGTTTTTGGTTGTTTGGGAAACTCTGAATTTGTCCTTCATTTATGAAGGATAATTTTACTGGATGGATATAGTACCCTTAATTGGCAGTTTTTTTCTTTCAGCACTTTGAATATATCATCCCATTTTCTTCTGGATTGTAAAGTTTCAGATTAGAAATGTGCTGTTAGTCTGATGGAGACTTCTTTGTGTCTAGATGCTATAGTAATCCATTCTCACTTTGCTATAAAGAACTACCTGAGAGTAGGTAGTTTATAAAGAAAAGAGGTTTAATTGACTCACAGTTCTGCAGGTTGTACAAGAGGCATGGCTGGGAGGCCTCAGGAAACATAATCATGGTGGAAGGGTAAGGAAGCACCTTCTTCACATGGTGGAGCAAGAGGAAAAGAGAGTGAAGGGGGAAATGCCACACACTTTTAAACCATCAGATCTTGTGAGAAATCACTATCATGAGAACAGTAAGGGGGAAATCTGCCCCCATGACCAATCATCTCCCTCCGGGTCCCTCCCCCAACATTGGGAATTACAATTCAACATGAGATTTGGGTGGGGACACAGAGCCAAACCATATCAGATGTTTTTCTCTTGCTGTTTTTAGAATTATTTGTCTTTGACTTTTTACACTGTATTAGTCCGTTTTCATACTGCTTTAAAGAACTGTCTAAGACTGGGTAATTTATAAAGGAAAGAGGTTTAATTGACTTACAGTCCTGCAAGGCTGGGGAGGCCTCAGGAAACTTAGAATCATGGTGGAAGGCAAAGGGGAAGCAAAGCACCTTCTTCACAAGGCAGCAGGAAGGAGAATGAATGCAGGAGGAACTACCAAACACTTATCAAACCATCAGATCTCATGAGAACTCACTCACTATCATGAGAACAGCATGTGAGGAATCGTCCCCGTGATCCACTTACTTCCCCCTGGTCTCTCCCTAGACACCTGGGGGTTATGGGGATTATAATTCACGATGAGAATTGGGTGGGGACATAAAGACTATATTAGACTGTTTGATTATAATATGCTGGGGGAAAGATTTTTTTGGGGTTGTATCTATTTGGGAATCTTGGAGCTTCCTGCTTCTAAATCTCTTGCTAGACTTAGGGAGTTTTAAGGTATTATTTTGTTAAATTGTTTTTCTATGCCATTAAACTTCTGTCACCCTTTGGAACACCCAAAATTCAAATATTTTGTTGCTTTATGGTGGCCCATAGGTCACATTGGCTTTCTTCTTTCTTTTTTTCTTCTTTTTAAAGTTCTGAAATTCTTCTTGATTTAGTATCCTGTTGAAGTTCTCATTGCATTTTTTATTTCATTCATTGAATTCTTCAGTTTCAGGATTTCTCTTTGGTTCTTTTTTATATGTCTATCTCCTTGGTGAATTTCTCATTCATATCCTGAGTTGTTTTTTTAATTTCTTTTTATTGTTTATCTGTCTTCTCTTGTATATCATGGAACTTCCTTAATGTTGTTATTTTGAATTCTTTTTCAGGCACTTCATAAATTTAGTTTTTATTGGAATCTGTCTCTGGAGAATTATTATGTTCCTTTGGAAGTGTCATATTTCCTTGCTTTTTCGTATTTTTGTGTCCTTTCATTGATATCTGTGCATCTGGTGTAACAGTCACTTCCTCCAATTTTTTAGATTGGTTTTCATAGGGGAAGACATTTTCCTGTAGATGGATCTATGGTGTTGGTTGGTTAGGGTACTTTTCTTTTATTCTGGGCATATATAGTGGTGTAGTCTCCATAGGATTTCTTTGGCTATACACCATCAGTGGTGTCTGTGATTTCCTCAGTGGCGTAGGCTGCAGTTGTTAGTGGAGATTATGCTGAGGTTTTCCTGGGGATAGGACGCCAGGTGGGCCAGTCCTCAGGCCCTGCTGTTGGCAGCGGCAGACCAAGCATGCCTGTTCTTGGGTCCCAGGGTGGCATATGTGGGCGCCAGTGTTAGCAAGTCCAGACGGGCTGATTTTGGGGCCTCCAGGCAGCTTTCTTGGGTGCTGGTTATGGCAGCAGTGTGCCAGATGACTGGATGAGTCCTCAGGCTCCCCATGGGCACTCACTGATATTAGCGGTGGCTGCAATGGGCTGGGCAGCCCAGTCCCCAGTCCTCCAGGTAGTGCATGCAGAAGATTGCCAGCAGTGGTGGTGGTGGCAGGCTGGGCAGGCCTATTCTCAGGTTCCGGGAGGATTGCCCAGATGCCAGCTGTTGTAGACAAGGTGAGGCAATCCCCCAGCCTCCAGACAGCATGCTTGGGTTTCAGCAGTAGGTTTTCTGGTCCTGTTAGGCCCCCTGATGGCATGCATATGCACCTGGGTCAACCAATGGGGAGGGGCAATCCCTAGGCCCCCAGGCAATGTGCTTGGGCACTGATGGAGGACAGGGGTGGTGCCAGGCCAGGCAGGCCTATTCTCAGGCCCCCCATGGGGCCCATGGGCCCAGGCTGTGGTGAACAAGGCAGAGCAATTTCCAAGCCCCAGACGGTATGCTCAGGTGGCTATGACAATGGTGGCAGCCTGACCTCAGGACACATGCTAGTGTGAAGCAGCCCTTCTACTGTGGGAACAGGGTTTTCTCTCATTGACAGTGGCCCCAGGAAGTCGGGTTTCATGCTCTGGGAAACACATGCTTCAGCTCCCTTTGTCCCAGGATCACCCTCCCCAGTGTGCAGTACAATGTGTGGGCTAGAGTTCTGGAGACCCTGCCACTCTACTGTGTCCAACCTGCATTGCACCCTGCAGCCCTCTGTTAGTGGGGCTCCAGGGATGTGAAGATACAGGGGTTGCTGGGTCCCAGGGCACAATGCAGTCTGGTGGGAAATGGGCTTTCTAACTGGCTCTCTATCTGTCCAGAACTAAGTGGGTACATGGGACCCGAGTGGGCTCCATCTCTGGAGCAATGCTGCCACACGGACCCCGGGAATACCAGTTTCAGGGTCCTTGGGGTTTGAGAGACTCTTATGACTAGGATTTCAGGAGTCAGCATGGGAACATGTACCACTGGGAATCTCTCACTTACCCTTTCCTCTCACTAGGGACCCTCTCTGGGCTCCCAGCTGATTCCAGCCAGGCTGTCTACTTTGCCTCCCTCTCCTTCAGTATCTCAGGTGTTTTCTGTCACTTCTCTGCTGAATTCCAGCATTCTCTCTTAGATGTCTATTCAAAGTATGATTATCTACTTGCTATTTTGGCTTTTCTTTGCTGGGGAAACAGGTGTCCAGTGCCTCTAGTCAGTCATCTTAAAGCCCCTCTCAGGCAGTGTTCCTTTTGAACTAGTCTGTGGAAAGACTATAAAACATGAAAATATGCTATCAGTTTTAGAATGTTATCCATAGCTGTATTGGCTCAGCCTTAAAAAGACCTCCAGGGCTTGATGCTGGTATGTTGTCAGGCTTTCAATACACTCTTGATGGATGGATAAATAAATAAATGATTTTAGATATGCAGTAGCAATGAAGAGTGTACTTGGGCATCATATATTGTATCAATAGACCATAGTCAGTTGTTTTTAATACTGGTTTAGCTTTGATATGTTAAGATGGGTACATTATGTTATATATATATATACATATATGAATATAAAGATCAATTATGAGTGACCCAAAAATGTGCTTTGAATATTCCCTAAACATCTCTAACTACCTTTTATATACCTTTGCTTCAGAGTTTGACCAATAAGTTCTAAATTGTTCCATGAAACAACATAGCCCAGGATTTTTTAAAACATAATTACCATTATACAAAGAAAGCATGAGTAAGAAGCAAGAGAATGGAGTGGGCTTTCAGTCGTTTGGATGAGAAAATTCCCAGAAATGTTGGGAACTGCCGGAAATGCCTGGTTGTTAATGCAACTTGCCATGCAGATTCTCTTGGGCTGAAAGCCAGACAGTTCCCACTCTATTTTGTGACAGCTCCACCCTGGGGAGCAAGGCCAATTCCTCCAACCAGCAGCTGCATAACAGACCATGACAGTGTGGCCACAATGATTCTCAGAGCTATTTCCTCCCTACAGCTGCGTGCCTTCTTCGTTAAGGAGTTGCCTATGATAAAAGTGAGGTTGACTGTCTTTTTACTGCTAGCATACTCTTCATGTGCTTGTCCTGCCTTAAATGATAGATTTTCATCTCCTGAAGGCATCTCTTTCCCTTTCCCACCTCACACTGCCATTGTGCTGAGCCCGAAGGGGGCGTACCATAAAAGATTGTTGAACAGAGCTGACCACCAATTGATCTAATCCCCATAATAATCACTCAAATTAGTTTCCATAAAGTGGAATCATTCCTTTGGCAAAATTCAGAAAGGGCATTCGGAACAGCAACTTGACTTCTCAGATCTTTCCCCCAAATCCTGTAGAACTCATTTGTATCATTCAGAGTTGAGTCTGGGGCCTCTCAGGATATCGAGTAATCTGCTCTTAGGGAAAGGAATTTGTGGTGACGTGTGGAGGGTTTAGGTGTGTCTCCTTTCCATTCTGGCTTGAGACACAGTGAGAAGCAGGAAGTACAGTCCCTGGGGTTGGAAAAACACTACATACAGCACTGGAGCAGTACCACCTCCTCCATGCTTTTTTAGGAAAAAATGTTGGAACAGAACTAAACGGCCCAACAGCTGCATTCTCGGGATATTTGAAATGGTGCTCGTCTTTTAACAAAGCCTCTGTGCATCCACAAAGGGGAAACAGAACCTGTTCCTTGGCCTCACTGTTGCTCAGTCCTCAGGAGTCTGAGCTCTTTGAGGTAATGCCCTACCAGACAGGATGTGTGAACGCATCCTCACAGTGCCCATTAGGGTGTAAAAAGGGAAAGATGTTCAAGAGCAACACAGCCTTCCTGCGTCTTTCTCTGCATGTTCCCTGCTGAATGGCCAGCACCCTGTCTTGTGTACATGCATGTGTCTCCTGAACCCAGCTACAAATAAATGGTAAGCTTATTCAGACAATAACAACATACAAGAGAAAGGAAAATAATTACTCCAACAGGAAAGGAGAAATCTTTTCTTTGTCCCAAAAGACAAAATCTCTTTGTGTTTATAATAAGCACCTTTAGCATTTTCAAGGGGGAAAAGCATATTTCTTGTTTGTTATCTACAGTTACCACTTCATACATACCTTTCATTTAGAAAGGCTACACCTGACATAACTTTTGTAATTTTTTTCAGTTAAGCAGAACTACTCACTGCTCCAAATGGGGCCTGTTCATTATTAAAAGTCATTTCTTTGGGCATATTCTTAAATCTGTCTTAAAATGATAACCGTGGAGTCTTGATAAATTAATTGAAAAGCTTCTCGTAAGGTAGCTTTGTTGGGGTTTTGTTAAGACATTTATTTTAAGAGTAACTCTCAGTAGAATTTATCAGTGAATTACTTCATATATTCTCAGCATTAAATTATTTCCCCACTAAAGATATTATAATTCCTTTCCTCCCAGTAATGAAAAATTGAAACTGTCCTCAAATAATTCTAAAGTAGGTACTGGCCTTTATGTTAGTAAGTATAGGAATGTCCCCACCAGAAGCTTTAAATGATAAAAAATAAGGCTCAGAAAAGGAAGAAGCATTAAAGAGTGAAGAGTGATTACAGTTTCAAATACATGCCAGTAACTGAAGAACAATTCAAATAGGAACCAAGTAGGGGAGAGGATTGTTCACTCAAGGAGGTGAGGTTAGGGCAGAGCATGGAAACAGCTGAAGTCAACTGGACAGGCCCTGTCACTTCAGTGACACGTGGTACTTTCTGAGATGGGCACAACCTTGGAGATTTTAGTTTGTTTCCTCACTGGTAAACAAGAAGTCAGCACTGATAACAATCCCTGAGAACACTTCCTCTGGAATGTATGACATTCCATGCTTCTGCTTTGTAGTCACCACCGGACATGCATGAGTCACGCTGAGAGGTGGGGAATTTGCCCAGACCGCTAGATCCAGTGAATAAAGTCAGGCCTAAGAGATGTAGTCTTGCCATGTTTCTTTCTCTTTAAATTCATCTGGTACTAAGAGACATGGGTGATTTATTTATCTGTGGGTAAAGAGTACAATGAAGCATCTGCAGATCACAAATTAAAATGGAAAGCCAACTGGCAGTTATCTGGTGATTGTGAGTGGTGGGAGCACTTAGCCTGAATGTGTGGGCCAAAATATGCCACACACAGTTCTCCCAATTGCTTAGAAAAGTAAGTCAATGGGAGTAATAGATTTTCTAGATTTTGTTTTGTTTGTGTCTAGGTTGACCAGGTAGCAGTGGTTGTGTATACATGTTGTAAGGATCTCTCTGAGGTCCTCAAACCACTGGGGTCCTACTTAGTAAACCTCTGGCTCAGAGAACTGCCTCCCCAGTTGTCTGGAAGAAATTCTGAACTTCTTGGGTAAACTAGGTCCAATTCGTGTGACAGGATGACCGTCCAGTTCTGACTGCAAACATGAGCAGACTGGCCATCTTGGTCCACCCTCAACAGCACATAATAAGCAGAGATTTAGACATAGTGGAATCCCATTCCCTGCACCTGGAAAAAAGCACATTTGTGAGACTGACCAAAAGCTATTGTCTAGAAGCTTCACAAATCCTAACTGCCACCTTGCATATCGAGGCAGCCCCACTCTACTATGAAGAAGTCAATCTGCCCATTGGGTTTATGGACTATTTTACTAAATTGGGGTCACAACCTGACAGAGGCTTATGTGTTCAGTTTGACATACACAAAAGTTTTTCTTTTCTTTCTTTCTGTGAATGCCCTTAGGTGCCACATACTCTGCAGGTAATTCCAGATCCAACCCCCTGTTGTCTTACTTTGTCATCCAGAGTCATTTGAGTTAGGACCACAGAGTATAGTGCCCTTCTGTATGGCTTTGAAAAACAGACAAACCTTGGCCTCGTTGATTTTAGCCATGTTTTTTCACATTAAAAATAATGAATTGTATTTCTATTTCTGGACATAGACCATACCTTGTTTCTCTGAGGGAATTCAATTGTTTACCCATGTGATTGACCACACAGTTCATCACAGTGCCCTCCTGAGGTTCTCTGTAGCTTTTAAAAAGGTGAAAGGAATGAAGAAATGAACCAGTTAGTGCAAACATATTTTGGTCACCTGCTATATGTCAAGTGACTTGCAAGAAACAAAGAGGGAAGTGAACCGACTTTTATTACACATTTAATATCTGCTAGAAGCTTGTGCTAAGCATTTTATGTACATTATCTGTTTTGGGGTTTTTTTTAAATAATCTTCAGAGTTACCCTGTGGAGGATAGGTATAGCATTCCCATCCCATTTTACTGCTGAGGGAATTGAGGCTCACAGGGCATATGTGACTTTCCCAAAGTCACACAATTAGTGTGTGGCTGAGCAAGGCTTCAGACCCAGACCTTTCTGACTCTGAAGCCCATGCTCTGTCCACCTCATTATGCCTGGACCTGCATTCAAGGAGGTAGCAGTCTGGTTGAAGAGAGCAAAACTGCACAAAAACTCATAGTAAAATTTGTCCTTATTCCGAAAACTTTGGGAACTTTGTAGCAATTATCTCTCTAGGGGATCTAGGTAGAAGGGATGCTAAGCCTGCAACACTACTAGATTACATGTTAACGTAGGCCTTAGAAAGAAGGAAGCTGAAGAAGTAATTGTGAGAATATGGTAGGTCTAGTCTTTTATGGTTTTTAAGACTAAGGATTAGACTGCAAGACAGATTATCTGTGGCTCAGGCTGGAGTGCAGTGGCACTATCTCGGCTGGTGGCAACCTCTATGATCTTCCCACCTCAGCCTCCTGAGGAGGTGACTACAGGTGTGTGCCACCACACCCAGCTAATTTTTTTGTAGAGACAGGGTTTCGCCATGTTGCCCAGGCTGGTCTCAAACTCCCAGGCTCAGGCGGTCTTCATTTGTTCCCTCACACACAATAATAAATGGAAGCTGCTATTATTGTGTTTTGGAAGCAGCCAAAAAGAAAATCTGCATAAGAAGAACTAAATTGCAGTTCGTAACAAAAGAGCTACTTGGGTCTGTTTTTTATTCTCTCAAGCTTCTTCATATTATTTCTGGGCATATCCATTTTATAAAGAGGGCTAAATTGAATATGTTGTTAATTTTCTTAGAAAAGTTAATCTTTAGGAGTGTCTTTAACTTCTTAATTGCCCACATGTTGGATTAGATCTAAGGTTTCTAATCAGGACTGTAAAGAAAGACACACTCCATAGGTGATCCCCTCTATGGGTCTATCCCTTCAAGAACAATTTAAATTCAAAAGTGCAAGAGAGATGTCCAGTTAAGTCCTTTACCTATACCAGACGGTAGCAGGTCATAACAGGATTACATACAAGAAAAGAATTAATGGTACTGCCAGAGAATGAATAGTACGTATCAAGTGAATGTGAAAAAGTAGGTGTTATGTAGTTTGTAGGAGGTAGTTTCCTGCTGCAGAAGTTGAGAAAGAGCAAAGTGAGATGATTAAGAAAAGTTTTGAGTTGCACAGATCTGGGTTTTAATCTACCTATGTGACCTAAAGCAAGTTATTTGACCTCTCTCAGTGCAGTTTCTTCATCTGTAAAATAGAATTTTGAGATTAGATAATAAATGTAAAATGTTTGGCATGGTGCCCTGCTAGTTCTTATTGTAATATAATTATCTATTTTTCTCTCAGTTTCCTCCACTAAACTGTAATCTTGGAAAACTGGGTCTGTGACCTGTTCATCTGTATGTCTCAGCCTTTCATACAGTGCATAAGCTCATCCCCATTCCTGATGTTTCATTCCATGTGAAGGGTATTCCATTATGGGATTGCTCTTGGCCTCTCTCCACCCTTGACATATTCCACACTAGAAGTGAATGATTTACCTGACTGGTGAGTCAGGAAGGGCTTACTATGTGCCACTCTTAGGAATGAATTTTCTACAGGAAGCATGCTGTCTCTCTTCTGCTTTTCGTACCATAAATCTTACTATCCAGTGCCCCCATGACTGAGTGGGCATGTCTGCCTAGTAATATGAAGCACATATCCATACAAACACTGAAAAGTAAAAGTAGATGGGACCATAAAGGTAGATTAGAACCAGATTGTGGAAAAGATCATGTTATACCTTCCTAGCATGATATTTCAGCAGATTCCTTAAAACTGTATGGATATTGATAAAGAGTAGAAAGAGTCTACATGACTAAACCCCAAATAATATTTGTTTTTGTGGGTTTTTAATTTGGATATTCTTGTTGTTAGGGGGAGGAGTGTTGTTTTTTGATAGTTTTGATTATGTTGAGGAGGTAAGGATGAGGTATCAATATTTTAAATTTTGTGCAGAGTTCATTTTTGTGTTGTTTTTAAAGTTATTTTATGCTAGGATACTAATAAGTTCATCATTTGAAGAATAGACCTGCCAAGTAGGTTTTTTTTTTTTTTCCTCTCCAGTTGTGGTCCAGGGAACCTCTGCCTCAAAATTATCTGTAGGGCTTCAAAATGCAAAATTGCTATGCCTCACCCAAAATCTGCCAAACCAGCTTTCCCTAAGGGTGAGGCCTGGGAATATGATTTTCTTATTCTCCCCAGGTGGCTTTTATGCTCATTGTATTAAGGCCATCATCTGCCAATGAACAGGTGAATTCAGTTTAAAAGTATATGGAAGAGCAAAGCGTGTGTGTGTGTGCGCGCGCGCACGCACGTGCATGCACACACGTGTGGTGTTACTGATTAATCAGATTCACATTATTGACTATTCTGATTACTGGTATGGCCCTTCTTTCCTATAGAGGAGGCAGCCCTGCTTACTCAGCCAAAGATATCAAAACCCCTGCTGGGCCTTACATGTGGCCATTTTGCATCTTACTGATAGGTCTTACAAACAAAGACTAGAAAAATAATAGACGGTTTTAAAACCTTAAAAGAAAAGAGAGACAAACACATACTTTTAAAGAGCAACAAAAACCCTTGCAATTCTTCCAAAGACTCATAGCTTAATCAAGTTTTCCATGTCTGGTTCTAAGTGACTGGAGGTAATAGATGGGAATTTGAACAGAGGAACAGCCTAAAGTGTCAGTTCCAAGCTTGTATCCTACCGCACTGCCTTCCTTCTGTTTGAAAGTGTGGGGAGTTACTCTTCTTAGGCCTGCTTTGTTTCTCTTTATAGATCATGCAACAGATGAGTGACCACCGCTACGACAAACTCACTGTGCCTGATGACATAGCAGCAAACTGTATATATCTAAATATCCCCAACAAAGGGCACGTCTTGCTGCACCGAACCCCGGAAGAGTATCCAGAAAGTGCAAAGGTAAAAAAATATCCCTTCTGGCCACGGCAGCTGGGTCAGCCTCCCTGGGGATTTTTTCATAAAGGAGTGACCAGTAGGAGCCTCCTTTTCCTGTATACATATCAAACAATTAAGAAAAGAAAGGATAATACAATTTAGGGCACAAGGAAAATGTGTTTCACTTTTCTCATTCATGTCATTGTTCACTAATGCATGCATAGTAATTGAGATGATCATGCAAGGTATTCAAAGCTTTTCAAATAAATACTCAGATTTTCAAATAAGTAGTCACCCAAGTCTATGCCCCAGCTCTGATTAAATGTACTTTCCCACCCTCAGATACTCATTAAGCATAAAGACCTACAATTAGATGGTCAACGGTATCATTGTTTTCTGACAGATCTGAGCTGTCCCTCAGAAAAGGGCAGCTTTTCTTTTTATTTATTTTTTATTTATTATTATTATTATTATTATTATTATTATTATTATTATTATTATTATTATTATTTTTGAGACAGGGTCTCACTCTCTTACCCAGGCTGTAGTGCTGTGGCACGATCTTGGCTCACTGCAGCCCCACCTCCCGGGCTCAAGAGATCCTCCCACCTCAGCCTCCTGAGTAGCTGAGACTACATGCATACACCACCACAACCTGGCTAATTTTTGTATTTTTAATAGAGATGGGGTTTTGTTATATTTCCCAGGCCGGTATCAAATTCGTGAGCTCAAGCAGTCTGCCCGCCTGGGCCTCCTAAAGTGCTGGAATGACAGGCATGAGCCACCATGCCCAGTCCTTTTTTTTTTTTTTTTGAGACAGGATCTTGCTCTGTTGCCAAGGCTGGAGTGCAGTGGCATAATCATGGCTCACTGCAGCCTCAAATTCCTGGGCTGAGCAATCCTCCTACCTCAGCCTCCCGAGTAGCTGGGACTACAAGCATGCACCATTATACCTGGCTAATTTTTTATTTTTTGTAGAGACGAGGTCTCCTTATGTTGCCTGAGCTAGTCTCAAACTCCTGGGCTTAAACGATCCTCCCACTTCAGCCTCCCAAAGTGCACAGGCATGAGCCACCACACCTGGCCATTTGTTTCTTTAGGTAGAGGAGTATGAATGACCCAGAGTGGTGGGTGTTCATTGTCAGGGCTGCAGAAAGAAGAAACTGCCCGTGCTAGGTAGCAAAAAGCTCTTCATTGAAAAGATAGAGCAGGTAGTAGTATGGTACACTCGAAATCAGCCAACTGGTCGCTCCAGGAGTCTCTGTGTTTGTGTTCCAATAAGGGAGCTCTCTCTGGATCTGGAATGCTTTTCCTGGTCTAAGAAAATCTCCCTTATTTTTCAGCGAACTCTGCCAGTCTCATCTATATACTTTAGTAATTTCGATTTTACCCTACCAAGCAAACATAACAGTGCTTGTCCATAGATTCTTCAAGTGTCCATATCTTCTAAGCACTCAGCATCTTATCTCTGCCTGGAGGAACAAGATATTTATACTGTGCATTACAGAAGAGCCTTTAGTAATCATTGATCTTTTTTTTTTTTTGTCTTAAGCTTCGCAAATATTAGAAAATATTTTATACTACCTTTTAAATATGCAATATTATATAATTACTAGGTTCACTCTCTAATCACAGCCTCTTTCTGAGCAGATAAAAAGAAAAAGGTGAGGGAATACATAGATAATTTTTTCTATTTCCATGGCTGAAAGTGTGAACCTGAGGAAAATAGAGTACTCCTGACCCAGAACTGGGGCTTACCCAGCTCTTAGATGCGTAATGGATCTCATACTTTAATGCACATCAGGGTTGCTAAAAATGCAAGTTCCTGGACCCCCACCCTAGAATCTGCAATATCAACAAGCACCCAGTCACAGAACTCACTTTGAGAAATACAGGTCTGAATCATTCATCCTTCTTTAGCCACATTGATCATCTGACCTACCAGATGATTATTCACTGCCCCCCTGATTCAGCCGTGTGTCTCTCAAAAATAACAATAGTATTAATAATATCCCTGTTTACTGAGGGCTTCCCCGGTGCCAGGCAGGGTGCCAGGCATCCCAGGTATATTATCTTATTCAGTCCTGGTAACAGCCCTATGGGGGCAACATTACTATTCCAGTATTACAGAGAAGTAAACCGAGGCTCAGAGGGAATGTCACTTCACTGAAATAATTCTTTAGTAGGTTGACAGAACTGGGTTTGGGACCCTACTCTGGCTCCAACACTCTTAATTAACCACTGTGCTGAATTTTAAGAAACGCAGTGCTTCCTAAAGAAGCACAGGAGATTGTTATTAGGCAGTACACTTTCAAGTGATTCTGTTTTTAAAAATATGCTTTGTTTGATCATCACAGAAAAATCTATGAACTGTTAATTGAAGTTTTGACCTATGCTTTCTATTAGTGTCAAAAGATGCTAATAAAATCCATACCTGTAATTTAAAAGCAGTTTAACCTGAAATACTTAAGTTATATCTTGTCAAATTTTTCCAGTGGTGTTGGTAAGAAAATAAACCTAAAGTATAGTTGAGAGGGTTTTAAACTGTGAAGAGAAGGCCTAGTGTGGTGGCTTATGCATGTTTAATACCAGCACTTTGGAAGGCCAAGGCAGGATGATCACCTGAGCCCAGGAACCCAAGACCAGCCCTGGCAACATAGTGAGACCCCGTCTCCACAGAAAATAAAAAATAAAAATTAGCCAGGCATAGTGGTGTGTATCTGTTGTTTGTCCCAGGTACTTAGGAGGCTGAGGTGGGAGGATCACTTGAGCCTGGGAAGTCGAGGCTGCAGTGAGCCATGGTCGCGCCACTGTACACCAACCTGGACGACAGAGCAAGACCCTGTCTCCAAAAATATATAAATAAAAATAAAGTGTGAAGAGAAAGTAATATTCAGACTGACACATGGTCACCAACTTCCACTTACCACTTAATCTAGCAATGACAATGGCAGAGTAAAGGCATTTCTAGCAAAACCACATTTCTGACACATCTTTGGCCTTGAGGTTAAAGCACAGAGCTAGTGGTTAACCAGTTCCCACCAGCTCTATAGGGATGACTGTGGGCATGTGTGTGGTTGAGACTGCCTGTGTGTCTTGGGATTAAATGAATGAAAAGCCTAGATGTACAAATCAAATTGATTCTCCACTTCTGAGGATGGTAAAACATAATCCTTCTTTTCTTCCTTTTCCTTGATTCCCACTGTAGGTTTATGAGAAACTGAAGGACCATATGCTGATCCCCGTGAGCATGTCTGAACTGGAAAAGGTGGATGGGCTGCTCACCTGCTGCTCAGTTTTAATTAACAAGAAAGTAGACTCCTGAGCTGCAGAGTCCCCCCCGGTAGCCGGCAAGACTGCACAGGCAAGGCCGATGACTCTGTGCCCACTCCTGTTGTTTTCCTTGACAATCTACTGTGCCACTGTGCTACTAACTCTTGTTTACAAAATTTGATTCTAAGTTGAATTGCTTCATTCAACACCCCCACCCTCCCTCCCCTCGCGGTGGTACCTAAGCTGTGGATTTGCTAAATGAATTAAGCAACCTAGAAGATACAGAGCTAATGAATTATCAAAATGTGATTAATCCTAGTAAGGAAACACTCATTTAGTGTCTGTATTTTTGGTGTGAAAATTATTTAGTTGCCAGTATATTCTGAAGAATGTCTTCTTGATCAGTCAGATAAGCTTGCTTTTTTTTTTTTTTTCCATGAATCATGTTTGGTTCCTGTGAAAGTCCCTGGTCCAGGGATCCTCCTCCTTTCTCTTTTACTTCTGAATTCTGAAATTCAGTTAGTTACTTTTGCCTTTTGCTCTTCTATCACAGCCACCTTGACTTTGGGTAAAACCCAAGGTCTTTCCTTCTGGCTACCTTCCTGCAGGTCCACCCTGTCTGCCATTGGTCTCCTCTGCCTCTGACTACATCTGCCACCAACAACCCTCCCCTCACCCCTGCCAGGGGCAGACAGGCTTCTCAGCAGAACCGTGACTGAAATCAGAGCTGCTGTCTGGGGCAGTGTTAACTACACAGAGGCACATCCTGACAGGGTTTGCCCCAGAGATCTAAATTCCAGAAGGAGGGCACCACACCTAGGAAGGTAAATCCAGTATCAGAAGGTTGCTAAAAGATTAAAGATCAAGAAGCTTGGAAACATCCCATGGGTACAATGTCTTAGAAAGTCTTTAAGTCACATACCATGAATTTTTGCTTCATTACTGACCATATATGACCTTGGAGGAACTCTTTTTTTTTTTTCCTTCAACTCATTTCTGTTTCCACCTACCCTGACTCACCCTATTTCCAGTCTTCTACCCCTTGCAGTTATCCTAGTCCAGCAAAGTCATTTCTTTCAAAAGAGACATCATGTCTGAAAATGATTACTGGTAGTCTAATATGAGCCAGAGTAAACAGCTCCTCATGGTCAATGAACATGTTCAGGAAGCGATCACCTTGATGCTTGAACCCAACCCCAGACAGTGGACAATTCTACTTTGAAATATCTGTGAATATTTACTGTGGAATCCAATTTAAATTTCTTTCTTCTCTAGCCTTTAAATTACACAACTTTCAACTGACACGGGTCTCTTACAAAGAACAATGCGGCACTGAAGGAAGAGATGATTCCTTTACTCAAACCTGCAGGAATCAGCCTATTAACAGGCAGGGGAAACGGTACTTTCCAATGAATGGTAACTGATCCAGGCACATTATCACACTTCCTAGTCATCTCCACCTTTCCTGTATTGCCTGTGGCTTGTTGTTTAAGATTAAGAATCAAAGAGATTAAGAAGTATCACTTCAGGTCTTGCTCTGCTCACTTCTGTGTTTGCAGTCAAATTACTCCTTATGTTGGTGACCTAAAGAGAATTACTTTCATTCATTTCATTTCCCGCGTAGCAGATGGAAGTGAGAAACCTCTGAGAAAATGAAAACATCCTTAACCACTATCTTTCCCTTTTATTTGATTATTTTATGTCAGAAATTTGCAGAAGTTTTTTTCTCCTCCTTCTCTTCCTTGTTGCTTAACTTTTTAATTCATGCCATATGCAGATATCCAATTATGTGCATCCTGTGAATAAACCATGTCTTGGTCACTGTCATATTTTGAACCATCTCATCAGAGATGAATAATATATTTTTACCAGAGAGAGAATGAATGTTAGCCACATGCCCGAGTTAACAAAGAAAAAATGTTCTCAAGGTTGTCCTTTTGGGTTAAATCTGGCCCTTCCTTGGCAAAAGCAAAAATTCTCCCTGTGAGAGCTTAACATCTCAAATACAACTACAGGAAAAATGGCCCAATCTGCCAGTTTAGGCTTATCAGCATATAATTTTTAATATCTTTACTTCTATCATCCCAAATCAAAGAACTCTTCTCTATTATGTTTAATCAATTGCAAGCAAATAGATTTTTCTTTGTAACAATTTGTTCTGCAGAAGGCCGTTTTTCACTTTTCCTTTCTTTTACTTCTTTCTGTCTTTCCTTCTCTTTGTCTGGAGAAATCACTTAGACTCTGTGTGCCTCTTCTACATTGCATTCTGCTCTGCTATGTTACCTGCTAGGCTGGCTTCTTTGGACTCCCTATGTGATTGATGATGTGAAAACCTAAATTACTTGCAGCATAGTATTACTTCTTTGATGTTCTCATTAGCATAATGTTATTTTTGAAAAGGAAAGATACTATCGCATAAGTTTTCCTTGTCTGTTGTGATATACACCGATGGATAAACTAATGGAAACTGCTTTTTGACATTAAAAGACATGAGAAATTATATTTAACTAAGTAAAAGTTAAGTCAGAATTACTTGGGTGATGTGATTCAATTTAGTTAAAGGATGATATAGAGAAAATACATTATTTAGCATTATTTCTTCAGCTATAATGAATTGCTATAGAAATCAGGCAGATCTTTCTAATGTGTATTGATTGGTCTTTTCAGCTACTCTGAACAGATTACTAAGGCCATCTCCTCATCTCTACGGGAGAAAAATAGTCTGTAGATGAATAATGTAAGGTAAAGAGTTGCATGTCAGTCTTTGTAATTATTTACACTTTAACTTTCTCCAGAACTCAGACATGATTTCAACATGGTGTTAGATTTGTGCATTTTATTTTCCTGACCACCTCATTCCAGCCAATGTATGGTTATCCACTCTGTGTGCCAAAACCAATCATGCCTTTCACGGCCCTTTAGTTCAGAGAAGTTCTGCACTGATTTTTAGTCTCTTGATGTCTCAATCTTACATGTATACCAATCACAATGGAATAAAGTGTTGAGTTGTACTGTGATCAACAGTGTATGTCTCTTTTCTTTGCAACAGAAACTGCCATGGGGAATGAAGTCATCATTTCTTTGCTGTCAGTCATGGGATATTTTCTCTCTTGTCCTTTAGGCTATGAACTTAGAAAAATACCATACCTGTAAATCAACTGCCATCAAAGCTTGGGTTAAAATAATATTTGAAGTGATACTTCATACTTCAGGCACTTAAAAAGTGTGCATATTATGTACACTAGGTCAGGAGAGCTTGAGTTCCCCTGTGCCTCTCCTCAAACGGCGTCCCTTCATCCCTTTCACTGTTAACCATATTCAGCACATAGTCAGTTATGTGGTTCAGTTATGGAGGCAGGTAAATGATTTTTTTATTTGCTCATTCATACAAGAGTTTGTCTTTGTTTTATAGTAAGCATCTTTTAGGAAATTTGAAGGTTTTTTTAAATGAGGCTTTTTTCAACAAGTTTTTTCAATCTGTATTGTTTTCTTTCAATGATTGTAAAAATAACTGCTTACTGTTAAAATCAAAACACAACACAAAAAACTAAATAAATTTAAAAACTACCCCACAATTTTATCACCCAGAGATAACTATTATTAACATTTCAGAGAATAATCACAGATCTGTAAATAGATAGCAGTATAAATATGCAATAATTTTACATAATCATGCTGTTCTGTAGTCTGCTTCCTTCGACTTAGCAATATTGTTGGCCGCTTTCCATCTCAACAAATGTAGATCTACATCATCAGTTTTAACAGCCCTGAATATTCTACAACACGGTTATTCAAGCAGCTCGTTCTAAATTATACATAGTGTTATGTCACAGATAGTCAATATGCCCACATTGCTATTAGCCAGGGGTCTTCAGTCTATCAAAAATGCACCGCTTCTAAGCTTTCACCAAGCCCCAGAGCTAGTTCATGTGGCATATTTTTATCATAACTGAATGGGCTGTGCGAATGCTCCTCAGATGCAAAGACCAGTTCTAAAATTCCTTGGGGATGTCATTGATTTAATCACACCTTCTCAGTTGGTGTTGCATTGATTATCTCTGCATTATTTAGATTGTCACTGGCAGTGATGCTAAAAAATGCCAAATGCCACCTTGCAAACCTACTGTGGGTCCCAGTCGGAAATGGAGCCCTCCACCTCAGTGCCAGATATACTGCTCCTCCAGAGGAGAAAAGGAGATACTTCTTAAAGGAAGAGTTGGCAGGGGTTCCCTGACTGACCTTCCTCGCCACCTCTGAAAGAATAAGGGGAGAGGAAACAGAAAAATACCCTCCGTAGCAAGCTATAGATTCTGGAAGTGGGAATTTTGCTCACTGAAGAATGCTGGTCATCAACGATTTTAGACAAGTGAGCACATATTTAACAAGTGCCCATACTCTGCCAGGCTCTGGAGTACAGCTCCTATCTTTCAAGAACTGATGGTTTGGGAGAGGCAGGGAAGGATGACTACACAATTACACAAATGATTATGATACAGCAGAATGTACGAACTACAAAAGAACAATGCCGTGTCTGTTCCCAAATCAGGGAGACCAGACATAGGAATTGGGGTTTAATCTGGGCTTGGAAGGACAGCTCTGGCTTCAATAGGTTGAGATGGGACTACAGGTTGTCTAGGCTGAGGGAGCCGCAGAAGCAAAGGCATGGAGGTGGGAGAGCATCGTGTTCACTTCAGAAGCAAGTATTTGAGCCCCTGTTATGTGCCAGTTAACTTTGCTAGGCCCTGAGGATACAGTGGTGACAGTCCCTACCCTCCTGGAATGTACATGCAACAGGGAAGACTGACATTGAACAAGTTAGGGCAAGGGGAATGAACATTATTAAAGGAGAATAGGGTGCTTAGAGCAGGCCATAGGGGCAAGCAAGCGGATTTATTTGGCTGAAACACAGGGTAAGTATAAGAGCATGGTGAGACAACATTGGTTGGAACATTGAGGGCCTTGCCTGCTGAGTTAGGATATTTGGACTGAAATTGGCAGTCTGCCAGGATCCCCTGAAGACTTTTCAGTCAAGAAGTGATATTATTGGAGCTTGATCTGGCAGCATTATATAGGATGACTGGGAACTGAGAAAGACTGGTGTTTCGCCAAGCTTAATTTCTCCAAGTTTAATTTGTTATTTAAATATCTCTTCTTACCACCAAAATGGAGCCTGAAAGCCTGGCAATTAAGTCTCTTTATATTTGCTTTCCTGAAGAACAGATTAATAATACCTTCCCCTCCCAACTCCGAAGGGACATTTTCAAGGCAAATGCGATAAAAGAACTGAAGGGTTCTTTGAATGAAAGAGATAATGTAAATATCATTATCATCATCATTATACTTATTAACTCCGATCACAGCAAGCTTAGATCCCATCAAAATGTCATCTTCTATTTGAAACGTCAATCACCTACTCCAGAAATAACTCGGGATTTTCATCACGGATGCCTCTAAGCTGGCCTGACAGCTTCCGTGGTGAACTCACAGGTTTCCCTGGTAGCTGACATGGCTGTGCCACAGACATACTTGCATTAGGAAACTGGTGGCTAATCGGAATGTTCCCTGTCTCCCTTCCCCCTCCAAACCCTCATTTCTAAGTTAGTGAAAGCTAGGCCACTTATAGCACAAGATAACTGGGGTTATCAGGCTTTTAGGAGGATGGATAAGTGCCAAATATATTACTGTCACCATAAATAAATAAAAGATTCAAACAAGTATGAACTTGGTAAAATATTGCCTGAGCTGGCGTGTGACATGAATGCCTAAAAGCAATGATGGGTCTCTAGGTCTTGGGAGGCCCCCTCTATTTATAAATGGAAAGTTTAGTCATTTTGGCTATGAATACTGAGAAAGAGCTTGAGTGAATTGACACAGGCCTAAGGAGGTAGCTTGCTGCCCCAACTTTATTGAAGTCTAATTGACAAATAAAAATGGTATATATTTAAGGTATACAACTTGATGCTTAGAAAGACATTGTGAAATAATCACAGTCAAGTCAATTAACATAGCCATCACCTAACAGAGTTATCACTTTCTTTTTTTTTCTTTTTTTTGTGATATTTAAAATCTTTCCTTTTAGCAAATTTCAAGTATGCAATAGAATATTGTTAACTATAATCACATTGCAATACATTTGATCTCCAGCATTTATCTATCTTGAAAACTGAAACTTTCTGCCCTTTAGCATCTCCCCATTTCTCACTTTAAAAGCACTTTAAAAGCAGGAACTTTAAATTCCTGCTCATGGACAAGAAAGCTTATTTATTAGCTAAGGCTTTGAGGTAAGAACTCAGAGGATGACCATTCAAAATTAAACTAGGACCCTATATGCTATAGGTTGAAGGTGCCTCTATCCCACCAGGGTACAAAGACTGCATATTTCACATTGATGGAGGAAAAGCTCAGGAACCAAACAAGTTCTGATTTCAAGCAACAGTCTAGCTGTGTAAAAGGAGCTAGTGGAATAAATACTGATTCACAGGGCCACAGAGGCTTAAAATTCCAGGGAAGGATGTGAGCAAAGTCATCATTTTGTTTACAGGGGACCCGGATGAGGGTATGAGGTCCCCTAGAGTTAATGCTAAGACAGTAACATGGGGTTTGCTTCTTTCCAGGCTTGATAATAATTGGGAGAGACAGAAGGAATGTTGTTAGCAGGGCAAGATATAATAGTATCAAGGAGTCTGTTAGGAAATAGAATTCATTCCCACTTGGTTCAAATAAAGAGATGACCTTAATGAAGGTCTGTTTCAGAAGTATGGGTGTTAAGGGTAAAAACAAGGGGTGGTAAGACACCCGGAAAACAGATGTCAGCAGCACTCCTAGGCCCAGCAGGACAAGGACAGAAAATTGTGCTGCAAAATATAGGACAGAGAAGGCAGGGCCACAGACCCAGCCAGAGAGCAGAGAAGAAGTACCTTAACCTCTTTCTCTCCTAACTCTGATCTGCTGGTGCTCCCCATTGGCTGAACACAACCGCAAGATGCAGCTGGGGGCTCAGGGGATGCCTCCAGCCTAGGAGGTCAGCGTTCTAAGGCAGAGAACTGGCAGAGAAGGGCAGAGGATGGATCTGGAGAGTCAGAGGATATCAGCACAAGGCCACTGTGAAAATGAGCTCTTAGCCTATCAGACAGTGGCCATAACCAACTCTGTAAATTTACAACTCTCTGTAAATTTAAAAATTTATTATTTCAGTTATCATTTAATAACTTGGCAGATTCCTTAGGCACATGCCAGTTCTGTGGTCTGGTCCTCCCTCCCTCAACATCAGAAAATAATTGGAGCAGAATCAACACCAGAACATGAGTATGCACGGCCTGAGGGTGAAAGAACGTTGCATTCCAGACCCATGAGTCCCGGACCTCTTTAGTAAGCACTGTGTTATTTCTAAAATTAGAGCAATCTCTTGGGCACCTGGTATCCCAAAACAGCTAGTTGCCTTTTTGTAGCATGCCCATGACCTTCTGGTAACATAAAGTTGTTTAGGATCCTGAAGTACCTCTTTTCTGTTTCCTTTTGTCTGTACATCCTGCTCATCTTGGCAGGCACAGCTGTTTTGGTTTTACTTGGTCATATTGCTTATGGGGATAATAGTCAGTCTAAACTAATAGTAGTGAATTCCCCTTTCCTGGGGTGTTCAAGTAGCGTTTGAAGGACCATGTGCAGGTGTGGTCCTTCTATCCACTAACATCTGATATACTTAACATCCATACCAAGGTATTCCTTTCCCACCCTGGAATCTTTCAGTAGGCCTTTGTACTATATTCTGATTCTGGGTGACTTTCGTTTCCCCTCTACTACCCCTAGTCTCCCAAATAGATGAACATTGCCCTCATCTAGTGTTTTAGTTCATTTTCTGTGGCTTATAACAGAATACCACACACTGGGTAAATGATAAACAATAGAAGTTTATTTGGCTCATGGTTCTGGAGCTGGGAAGTCCTAGAGCATGGCACCAGCATCTAACAAGGTTCATCCCATGGTGGAAGGCGGAAGCAAGTGCACAAGACAGAGGCACTAGGGATCAGGCTTACCTTATAACTACCCACTCCCATGATAACTAACCCACTCCCATGACAATGACATTAATGCATTTGTGAAGGCACCACCCTCATGACCCAATCACTTCTTCTTAGGCCTCACTTCCAAACACTGTTGTTTTAATGATTAAGTTTCCAATGCTTGAACCTTTGGGGAACACATTCAAATCACAGCATCTACTAAATGACAGTAGTAAGGGTTACAGCTTCAATATGGTAGCATGAAGAGCTCTATGGATTCACTCCCAAGTGAAACTGGCAATTCCTCAAGGATCTAGAACTAGAAATACCATTTGACCCAGCCATCCCATTACTGGGTATATACCCAAAGAATTATAAATCATTCTACGATAAAGACACATGCACACGTATGTTTATTGCGGCACTATTCACAATAGCAAAGACTTGGAACCAACCCAAATGCCCACCAATGATAGACTAGATAAAGAAAATGTGGCACATACACACCATGGAATACTATGTGGCCATAAAACAGGATGAATTCATGTCCTTTGCAGGGACATGGATGAAGCTGGAAACCATCTTTCTCAACAAACTAACATAAAAACAGAAAACCAAACACCACATGTTCTCACACATAAGTGGAAGTTGAACAATGAAAACACATGGACACAGGGAGGGGAACATCACATACCAAGGCCTGTTGGGTCAGGGCGTGGGGGGAAGGACAGCATTAGGAGAAAGACCCAATGTAGATGACAGGTTGATGGATGCAGCAAACCACCATGGCACACGTATACCTATGTAACAAACCTGCACATTCTGCACATGTACCCCAGAACTTAAAGTATAATAATAAAAATAAATAAATATTTAAAGTCTCTGGAAATGGTCATAAATGTACATAGCAAATGAAGAAACATTTATTCAAGAAAATCTATTAAAACTTGGTAAGATCAGTGAATCAGTGATATTTGACCCAAGACCCACACCCTTCCTCCCCGCTCACAGCTCAGTGAGGCAGAAGCTCCACACCTTAGGGTAGAGCTAGGAACACAAGGCTCCTTTTCCCCACAGATCCTAATTGAAAGTCAGTCTTCCTGGGGAGAGACAGGATGTCAGCATTGCTTATCCTGCCATTCCCACTCATGACCTAATGCTGAGACTAAGTTCTGGGTGAGTGTTGCCAGGAGGGTCTCTTTTCTTCCTCCAAGCCCAAACTCTCAGGGGACAGAGGCTCCACTCTGAGAGCATGGTACCAATATGATACAGGGAGCCTGAATGTCCTTGTCTTGGCTCATGGGGCAGGAGTTCTAGCCCAGAGAAGCAAACCAAAAAGACCTGAGTCTGTTGCCTCCTCTCTACCTGGCACTGAGAAACAAAAACAAGGTTGTCATTCAGAGAGAAGTGAACCATATTTTCCCTGCCCTCAATCCCGCAGAGGATGGCTCAGAGATTTTCCCCAGGGGGACAATCAGGCTGTGGAAGGAAGAGCTCTGAATCCCTCCCTAGAGAACTGACTTCATTTGCAACAGAGTGTGAAGTTCAAGTCTAAGTGTGCTCTCAAAAACAGTTGTGGTTGTGGTGAAAGGCAATAGAGAGGAAATTGGTAGATTCCTTGGAGGTAAAGGCTAAATTGTAGGCATCCAGATCAGAGAGGAAGAGGTAAAACTATCTCTATTTAACATGCTTGTCTATATGGAAAATCCTAAGAAATCCACTAAAAATATATTAAAATTAATAAATGAGGCTGGGCACAGTGGCTCACACCTGTAATCCCAGCACTTTGGGAGGCCGAGGTGAGCGGATCATCTGAGCTCAGGTTTCGAGACCAGCCTGGGCAACATGGTGAAACCCCATCTCTACTAAAAATACAAAAAATTAGCCTGGCATGATGGCACACGCCTGTGGTCCAAGCTATTTGGGGGGCTGAGGTGGGAGGATGGCTTGAGCCCAAGAGGCAGAAGTTGCAGTGAGCTGAGATCACACCACTGCACTCCAATCTGGGTGACAGAGTGAGACCCCATCTCAAAAAAAAAAAAAAGAATTCAGCAAGATTTTAAGATAAAAGATCAATATATTAAAAATTGTGTTTCTACACATTTGCAGTGAACAAATCCAAAAATAAGATTAAGAAAACAATTCCATTGATAATTGCATCCGAAAGAATAAAACACTTAGCAATAAATTTAGTAAAAGTCCAAAACTTATTCTCCGATAATTACAAAACATTGTTGAAAGAAGTTAAATATCTAAATAGATGGAAAAACTGCTTATGTTCATGTATTAGAAGGCTTAATATTGTTAGGATGACAACACTCCTCAAGCTGATAAACAGATTAAATGCAAGCCCAATTAGAATCCCAGCTGGCTGCTTTGTAGAAACTGACAGGCTGATTCTAAATTTCACATGGAATTACAAGGGGCCTCAAATAGCCAAAACAATACTGAAAAGAAGAATAAGCTTGGGGGACTCGCACTCCCAATTTCAAAACTTTAAAAGCAACAGTAATCAAGACAATGCAGTACTGGTGTAAAGATAAACATATAGATGAATGGAATAGAATTGAAAGTCCAGAAATAAGTCCATGTCTCTATGGTCAACTGATTTTCAACAAGGGTACCACGACTATTCAGAGGGGAAAGGACAGTCTTCTCAACTGCTGCTGGGACAACTGGATACCCACATATCCAGCAAAAGAATGAATGAAGTTGGATCCTTTCTTCACACCATATACAAAAAGTAACTCAAAATGAATCAAAGACCTAAATATAAGAGCTAAAATATAAAACTCAGAAGAAAACTTAGTGATAAATTTTCATAACCTCAGAATTGCCACTTACATATGACACCAAAAGCACAAGCAACAAAAGAAAAACTAAATTGAACAACATCAAAATTTAAAACTTGTGCTTCAAAAGACACTGTCAAGAAAAGGAAAGACAGGCACAGTAGTGCACACCTATAGTCTCAGCTTCTCGGGAGGGTGAGGCAGGAGGATCCCTTGAGCCCAGGAGTTCGAGGCTGCAGTAAGCTATGATCTCACCATTGCACTCCAGCCTGGGTGACAAAGTGAGACCCCATCTCTTAAAAAACAAACAACTGAAAAGATAACCCACTGAACCAGAGAAAACATTTGCAAATTATATATCTGATAAGGGACTTCTATCTAAAATACATAAAGAACTCTTACAGCTTGATAATAGAAAAGACAGTTTGAAAACAGGCAAAGGATCAGAGACATTTTTCCAAAGAAGATATACAAATGGCCAACAGCCACATGAAAAAGATGTTTGACATCATCAGTCATCAGAGATGTGCACATCAAAATCACAATGAGATATCACGTCATACCCACTAGAATGGCTAGAATCAAAGTCAGGTAATAGCAAACATTGGTAAGGAGGTGGAGAAATCATACCCTCCTGATGAGAATGTCAAATGCAGCCACTGTGGAAAACACTCTGGCAGTTCCTCAAACACCTACACATTGAGTTACCATATGATCCAGCAATTCCACTGCCTGGAATATACCTAAGAGAAATGAAAGCATATGCCCCCACCAAGGCTTGTACATGAATGTTTACAGCAATTATTTAAAATAACCAAAGGGTGCAAACAACCCGTGTATACCAACTAATGAATGGATAAATGAAATGGATGCCAACTGATGAACAGATGAACAAAAATATCCATACAACGGGATATTATTCAGGTGTAAAAAGGAATGAAGTACTGAACATGCTTCAACATGAATAAACCTTGAAAACATTATGCTAAGTGAAAGAAGCCAGTCACAAAAGACGACATATTATATGAAATGTCCAGGATAAGTAAATCTGTAGAGACAGAAAATAGAATAGTGATTGCTTTGGAGGGGAGGGTGCAAGGAGGGAGGAGAGGGAGGATAAGGGACTGATAACTAAGGGTAGAGGGTTCTTTTTGTGGTGATGAAAATTGATGTGGTTATCGTTGCATATATCTGTGAACATGCATAAAATCATTGAATTGCACATTTTAAATGGGTGAAGTGTTTGGTATATGAATTATATCTCAATAAAGCTGGTTTTTAAAATGACAGCAATAATCCTCTTTGTCCTCTTCATATCTCAAAGGGTGGTTGGGAACATCAAATGAGAGGATTTATATAAAAGTACTTGGTACTCTATGCAGTGCTATACAAATGTAGCCTATTATAGTACTGAATGGGATTAATCAGCTTTTCACCAGCACCTGTCAGTACAAAACTCCGAAGCTGCCATTCCTAAAACTACCTTCGCCCCCAATTAGAATTCCTTTTCTTTAGTGGTTAAAACTCATTGACAGAGCCCAACCCTTGAAATAGTGCTGCATAATAATTGCTTATGGAATGCTTCTTACCTTCATAGCCTTTAGAAAAAAAGAAAATAACGTTTCTTTTATATGTTTTCCTAAGACTCAACTCAAGTGTGTGTAATTACCACACATACCAAGCTCCTCATTATGTCAGCCCTGGAGCCCACGTGGCCATTATAATAATTTGCTAACTGGCAATTGTTCCTTTCTTTTCACAGTCCCAACCCCAGTCTTACATTTTGGCCATTGCTCTGCCCTTCTGAACTGGGGTGAATAGCAGTGTGAAGGCAAAGCGGATGAGAATGAAATATGCTCCAAGTGGCAAGTTTGAGAGTAGTATAGACAGAAGCTGGTCCTTGGCCAGGTGAGCCTATGAGTGCAACACCAACGCGGCATTTACACCTAGGACAAGGAGGGGCGGAACAAGTCCCCTATGCAAAACTGAGGCCCAGAGAGACTCAGTCACCAGGAAAAGTCACACCGCTAGTGGCTGTGGCACTAGGGCTCAAACTCTGTGTTTGGCAGCATTACTCTACACCGCCCATTGAAAAACAGGTGCCCTACGAAAGTTTCAAAATTACTGCACATCAAAGTATCTTCAAAATGTATAAAATGTTTCCTACCTCTGCTTTTCCATATGAATGCCGATCCGACAGTGCATGTTGCCCCTTTTCCCCAGAGGCATCTTTTGATTTAGCCTCAAAAACAAAGGAAATCCGAATATCCATGTTTGCCGACCTTAGCTTTTGCAGAAAAATTGTGGAGTAACAGCGCCCTCGGGTAGTCACTGGCGTTTTCTCAGCAGGCCTTTGAGCGCGGAGAAGTGAGGCTAAGAATGCCGCCGCTGCCCCCTGGTGGGCTTTGGACGCCTGGGCCCTCCTTACTGAGTAAAGGGCGTCTTCCCAGCACCTGCCTGCCTATGGGCCCGCGGAGTCACCTGGGAGACCCATTCCCAGTCCTGGCCTAGGCAGATCCTGAGGCGGGGCCTCTCCCACCTCAGCTGAAACCAATTAGCTGAAACCAAATTTGGAATCAAAGCCCTTGGCAGGGGGTGTTTTAAGATCCACACACGCTGGGACTTGGGAAGGCCTGAAGGCTTCGTGGTCAGAAACCCCTGCTGCCACCTATCTCTGGGCCCAAGCCTACGTTTCCTCCCCTGGAGCAGCGGCTCTTTAGCTAAGGGATTGTTCCCTTTTTGGAAAAAAAAAAATCACCAAGCTCTAGGGTTGAGGTATGAGTAGCAACACTCTAATTAGTTATTTATATCTTAGTGTGAAATACGTTCATCTGACCCTTACCTGCTAGCAGGTGTTTCAGGGGAAAAGAAAGAATCTAAGAATAATGAGAGCCTACAGTAGGCATGGAAGGCAAGGGGAGAGAAAGGGAGAAGAAAGGGAGGAAGGGCAATGGGGAGGGGAGGACAAGGGAAGGGAAGCGAGGGGAAGTGAGGGGAGAGGAGGGAAGGAGAAAGGAAGGGAGGGAAGCAGAGGACAGAGGAGGAGAGAGGAGAGGGGTGAGGAGGAGCCCAGCTAGACCCTTCTGCAGTCTCACTCAGTCCTCATTGCCCTAGTCTAGGCTTCAAATGCGTAAAGAATTTGCAAGTGCACTCTTGTTCAATTCGCAAGACATTTCAGGGCTCCCACGGACTCCCACCATTGCTTAGTGTATTACTCTGAGTTCTCCAGAGAAACAGAACCAGAACCAATAGAAAAAATATATATCTCATATATATGAATTACTATATATGCAATATATATGACTTACTATAAGGAATTGGCTCATGGGATTATAGAGGTTGACAAGTCCCAGATCTGCCGTCAACACACTGCAGATCCAGGAGAGATGATGGTGTAAGTTCCAGTTCAAATCTGAATGCAGAGGAAGACCAATGTCTCAGCCCAAAGGCAGCCAGGCAGAGAAAGAAAATCCATCCTTACTCAGCCTCTCAGTCTATTCAGGCCTTCAACAGACAATAAAGTCCACTCACACTGGGAGTGGGAGGGCTCTGTTTTCCTCAGTCCACTCATTCACAGGTGATCTTAACCAGAAACACCCTCATAGACACACACAGAAATCACCTTAATCAAGTATCTGGGCACCCCATGGCCCAGTCAAGTGCACACATGCAATTACCCTCCCATTTGGCAGTAGCAGCACCTGTCGGCCACGCTACCTTCTGGTTGCTTGTGCCAGGCTGCTCTCCCACTAGACAGTAGAGGCTGAGGGCAGAAACAGCCTTTTCTAGCACAAGATCCCGGTATCTAGCACAAGAACTAACATAGGAAATGGTAAGTGCTCAGGATGTTTTAAAAGTGCAAAAATGGACAAATGAACAAATGCACATACCTAGGTCCAATATAAAGAAAATATAGGCCAGGCACAGTGGCTCATGCCTGTAATCTCAGCACTTTGGGAGGCCAACGCAGGTGGATCACTTGAGGTCAGGAGTTCGAGACCAGCCTAGCAACATGGCAAAACCCTGTCTCTACTAAAAATGCAAAAAGCAGCCGGCCATGGTGGTGCATACTTGTAATCTCAGTTAGTTGGGAGGCTGAGGCAGGTGGATCACTTGAATCCGGGAGGCGGAGGTTGCAGTGAGCCGAGATTGCGCCAAGCCATATAGTAGTTGTCTCATTATACATCTATGTCCTTTATAGAGGACAGTGAGCTCCTTGAGTTAGGAGCCAAGTAGGTCACTGCATCCCCAGTGCTAAGTATGATGTTTGACACATAGTTGGTGCTCAGTAAATATTTGGTGACCCAGAGATGAATAGACCTGTCAGTGAGGGAGAGAATGAAGCCAGCCAGCTGTCTCACCAGAGATGGGGCGGGCTCAGATTCTCATTTGGAGCTAACTGAGAGTTACTCTTACCTGTGGTCAGGATCAGAGACAGGCTTTTACAAACTGGTATCACTGGTATCCTGATATTCTCTTCAAACAGATTTGAGAAACCTTTGTAAAATTCCAATCTTGCTGCCTGTCACCACAGTTATCCAGAAACTGTCAAAACCAATAGGACTCCTTGGGGGGAAAGCCAGGAAGGCTGTACAATTACTGCTGTCTGTCAGGAGACTATGACAGCACCTTGGGCCCTTCCAGGGCAGGATGAAAGTTCTGATTTCTTCCTACTGAAGGTAAAAACAAGAAAAAAAAAAAGTTCTGATTAGGTGGACTCTGTCACACCTAGCAAGCCTGCTGGGCTGACTGGAGAGCTGCCCTAATGCTGGGAGACAGGTTTCCAGAACAATCTGGAGCAGAGTGAAGAGATCCGGCTCGACTTCATTGTACTTACCTACTAAAAAGTCTCTGCTGCTCAGAAAATGCAAGAAAGAGAAATCTACCTTTTGGGTTTCTGTGCCTCAGTTTTGCTTGTAAAAATATTAACAATGGGCCAGGCGCGGTAGTTCATGCCTGTAATGCCAGCACTTTGGGAGGCTGAGGTGGGCAGATCATATGGTCAGAAGAGCAAGACCATCCTGGCCAGCATGGTGAAACCCCGTCTCTACTAAAATACAAAAAATTAGCCAGGCGTGGTGGTGCGTGCCTGTAGTCCCAGCTACTTGGGAGGCTGAGGTAGAGGAATCGCTTGAACCCTGGAGGCAGACGTTGCAGTAAGCCAAGATCGCGCCACTGCACTCCAGCCTGGGCGACAGAGCGAGATTCTGTCTCAAAAAAATAAAATAAAATAACGAAGGCCCCAGGGAGAGTCACAGGTGAGTGAAGAGAAGCTGTTGGGTAGGTACAGAGCTTTCACAGAAGCTTAGGGAGCACAGCAACCCCCAGCTCCTCAGGTGGGAGAGAAAAGCAAACCTCTGGTTAGCCAAGTTTTCTGCCAGCTCACAGAGACCGTACTGGGTAGCAATGAAGATGTGGGACCTAGAATCAGAGCTGCTCTCAAATCCTGGCTCTGTCATTTACTTGCTTGGCCCATTACTGTGGTAGCACCAAAGGGAAGCTTGGAGGGATGTTAAACAGCTGTGACCTCCATGAGTTCCCAAGCTGTCCCAAGTGATGATAATAATCATCATCGTGATGGACAGTTCTCACACTTTATGTAAAGTATAAATATAACCATATGAGAATTTTTTGGTATTTTTTATCACAATCTAAGTTAATATGTGTGCTTTTCATGCAAACACAGCATCAAGGCAATTCCCTGAGCAGTGCCCCCACCACCCCATCACCACGATAAACCCCTCCTCTATGTGAATTCTGGAGCCAACACTGGCAAATCTCCATTCCTCTCTAAACCTTGGTTTTCTTCTCTGTTACAGCAATAAAGGCTAATATAGTTATTGAGTACTTTCTGTTTGCCAGGCACTGAGCCAGATGTTTTTATGTGAATTATCCCATTTAATCCTTACAACAACAGTATGAAGTAGGTCCTTACCATTCTGTGCTTCAGTTTCTCAAAAGATAGAGACAATAATACCTACCTCCTGGGATTGGAGTGGGGGCTAAAAACAGAAGATGCATGTGGGATATCTGGCCCTGGTGGTGCTCAATGGTACAGTTCTAACAGTTGTAATGATTACAATGATGTTGGAGAGGCTGCAGGTGAGGAAGTGAAGCAGGAAGAGGAAGAAGATGAGGAAGATGAAATCATGGTTCCTGGTGGGCAGAGATGCCAGCGTATACTTAGACCCTCCCTCAAGTGCTCATCCACAGATGCTGTCCCTCCTGACCATGAGACCTGAAGTGTCTCAGCAGCGTCACCATGCTTGGTTTTATTCATCCACACTCAGCTGAAGTAAAGAGGGGGCCTGCACAGATCTATAGAGTAAGTGGGTCTGGCCTTGATGTCCCTGGCCTTGGCTGTCAACATCTTATTTCTCTTTTGGTGACACCCCCTCCCCTCAGAAGGGCCCCTCCCTAAGCAAGTTACTTACAAAGAGTTAGAGGGAGAGGGAAAAAAAGGAACAATCCAAAGTAGCCCAGGTCTAAGACTCCAGAGAGAGCCACCAGGTCAGGGAACATGGGAATGAGGTATGAGGTCTGAAGGCCAATAATGTAAGGACACAACAGTCTGGGCCATGTGAAAAGGGGCTAAAGGAGTGTGTGATCGAAATTGGTCATTGTCCAGCTATATCCACTCTCCCCTTCTTCCTTTTAGTAATAGGTTCTTGAAATTTTACCGTGCACTTGGCCACTCAGCTGAAGACTACATTTCCCAGCCTCCCTTAAGGCTAATTTATAGTCACAGGAGTAAGTTCTAGCCAATGAGATGTGAACGGAAATGACATGAACAGTTTATAGGACACATCCTTAAAACAGAAGCCACATGCCCTTCCTCTCATTTCCTACCTCCCAATATGCAGAAACCCAGACCTGGTCCTGGTAAAGCAGCTTCAGCCAGGAAGACAAAGGCAATCCCATGGGGTTGGCGAAACCACAAGGAACCAGGCTTCCCAGTTCCCCTCACCCTGGGATGCTCACATATCTTGGAGTTTTTCCTTTAGGATTTTATAAACATCGACATTGTTTGCTCTTTGCATTAAAGCAGCATAACACGTGCTCATTTGCCAATTGTCCAAAGTGAGTCTAAAATCCAGGTCCAAGAATGAGAATCCTCTGGCTAGAATCCCAGTCAGCATGTTACCAAATCCAGAGAAACCTTGAGGGCTTCTCTGAGGGGACATGGGACTGGTTTTCAGGGTTTCAGGGGAAAAAAACATAAAATTCTGAGGCTCAGATGCAATTTCTGAGCTGAGGTGCAAGGGGAGGTGAGCCACTCCCATGAGAAAGGGCAGAGAGACCCTCTCTCATCCCCAGATTGCTGGGATCAAGTTCAGGCCAATGCAGAGGACTGGCCTGAACTTGATCCGGCCAAAGATCCAGTGTGCAACCGTGGGACAGCTCATTCCTGGGAAAAACAAGACCCAGCTTTCTCACCGTTGTATCCTGGCTTGCTCACCATCACATGGCCTGGCACACAGAAGGAGCTCAATAAATATTGATTTGAATATTGACTGAATGAAGAATAAGAATTGTACATTTTGAGGTCTTCAAAACAACAACAGTTCTGGCAGCAAACACCAAGAGTTAGACACTCTAAAGGAAAGACAAGGGTTGGCCCTGCTTGGCCAGCTTCTTCATGGAACATCCCTCTGAAAACCCAGGGACTGCAAAGGCTCTTTAAAAAACAGACCTCTCTTTCTCTCTTTCTCTCTTTCTCCCTCTCCCTCTCCCTCTCTCTCTCTCTCTCTCTCTCTCTCTCTCTCTCTCTCTCTCTCTCTCTCTCTCTCGGCATCCCTGGGCCACTTCCCAAACTGTAGCAAACGGGGAGTTTGAGTACATCAAAAAGCCCATGGATTTGGAAAAACTGATTTAGGAAGACTGACTAAATGGAACTGCCTTCTTTCACCACTCATTCATTCACGCAACAAAACTTTATTGAGAAAAGATTATAGTCTCTCTCCCCATCCTGAATGAGCTCATGTACTGTCCCAGGCTTTTCTCACAATCACAGCCTCTGCCTACCTCCTAGCCTCCCCCTCAAAGAGTGGGTAGGCCATGGGGAGCACAGCCAGGATGCCAACAGCTAGGAGCTACTTGAAGATGGAAGCAGAGACACAGTAATACCACAATCCAGGGTTGGAATGAAAATGGATTTCCCCCTGCCAGAATTGTCCTCAGCTACAAACCAACCTTGCCCCTTAGGCCTCCACTCCCCTCCTTCCCATCTGCTGAAGGATGAGTGGGGCTGCCCTTACTCTGAGGTGGCACAATTCAGAGTCCAGGCTGCTGCAAACCCCTGCACATGCTGCTGGCTGGAAAGTGGATGCAGAGATCAGATCAGAAGGCTTTCCTTGTTGGAGCCTGGACACAGGTGCTCATACTACCCACTGCCATTTGGAGTGCAGTGGTTGCTGTCTCCCAAACCCTCCTTGACCTTGGGCAGATTGGAACTGGGCAGTGAGTGACCTGGGGACCCGGGAAAGGGAAAGACTGGAAGGCAGGGGAACCAGCCCTGTGCCTGGGGGTTGGGAGAGGAGTGATAGAAGGGGTAGGAATGGGACGTAAAATACCTAGGAAACCCTGCCTATTAGGGAACTGTGTCTGAAAGCTTTTTATCAGAAAACCAGTGTGTATGACAATGACGACGGTGACCATGAGCGTGATGTAGGGCCATGCGTGGTATCAGGAGAAAGTGATCATGATCCATCCCTCAGGACAGCCAGCAATGAGGAAAGATGAACTAAAACCCTCACTGGTTGTTTAAAGAAAATACAGATTTAGTTCTTGCTGGAGGAGCTGCTTATTTGTGGTTGACCTTATATTTGCAAAAACCAGGATGCATATTAAAAGAACACGTCAGGCTTTTGTAAAAAAATTTTATTTTGAACTTGTCTGAGACTTGCAGAAGAGCTGCAAAAATAGTACAAAGAGTTATCTATATCCCTCATCACGTTCCACTAATGAAAACATCTTACATGACCATAGGATAATGATCAAGAATGAGAAGCTAACATTGATACAGTATTATTGACTACACCACAGGCCTTATTTGAATTCCACCACTTTTTCTGCTAATGTCCTTTTTCTGTTCCAGAATCCTAACCAGGACCCCACATTACATTTAGTTGTCATGTCTTCTCATCCACTCCAGTCTGGAACAGTTCCTCAGTCTTTCATGAACTTGACACCCTCGAAGAGTACTGGTCAATTCTTTTGCAGATTGTCTCTTCATTTTGTAGGATGTTTTCTTATGATTGGAATCATGTTATGCATTTTTGGCAAGAATATCACAAAATTGATATTGTGTTCTTCTCATCACATCAAAGTATTCATAATGTTGATGTGTCATTACTGGAGATGTTTACATTCATCACTTGGTTAAGCTGGTGTCTGCTGAGTTCTCCACTGTAAACCTAACTATCTTTCCATTTGTAGTTAGTAAGTAGTTTGGGTGCAATATTTAGATTTTTAACAATCCATTATTTTCTATTGATCATCCTTCTTAACCTCCGCAGGTGTCTGATTCTCCAGTGTAGTATTCTGGTTAGCTTGAGTAGGTCACAGCCCCTTGACCCCAGATTGTCTTGAGGTCAATGGTTTTAGCAATGCCCAATAAATATTCAATGGGTATAGGTGGAAAGTTCCACATGAGACATAACCATAAATGCAATGTACAAGCCTTGTCTGGATCTTGGTTCAAACAAACCAATTGTAAAAAGACATGTATAGCAAATTTTAATATAGACAGGATATTGAATGATACTAAGAAATTATTGTTATTTGCGTTAGTGTGATCATGGCATTATGATTATATTAAAAATATCTTTTTCTCATAGAAATATATAGTGAAGTATTTACAGTAAAAGTGATATGATAACAGGGATTTGTTTAAAATAATCCAGGGAAAAAATATGTGGAGAGACACATGATGTGAGAGTGGCAAATGCTGATCACTATTGAGGCAAATAATTGGCACATGGGGTTCCGTTATATTTTTCTAGTTCTGTGTATTTTTTTAATTCCCAAGGTAAAAAGTAGAGGTTTAGATGAATTAAAAAGTGATTTATCTCAGCTAATCTGCCTCAGAAAATACCACACTCATATATTAGTGTAATTTTATTCTGCATTCTGTGAAAACTGGACACTTCCCATACTACAACAAAAGCAAAAAATGATCCCATTCTCAGGATCTGGGTGATTGCTTGCTTTGGGTTCCCAGCCCGGATGACACTCCCCTTTTGGTGGCTTTTTCTCAGGGGCACTCTTTCATCCTTGTCTTCAGTAAGTATTCACCTTTCTTGCTGCTAACTCCTTTCTTTTTTACCTTTTTCTTTTTTTATAGAGAGATAAGGTCTTGCTGTGTCACCCAGGCTAGAGTGCAGTGGCGCAGTTACAGCTCCCTGCAGTCTCAATCTCCTGGGCTCAAGTGATCTTCCCACCTCAGCCTTCTGAGTAGCTGAGACTACAGGCACATGCCACCACACCCAGTGAATTTTTTTTCGGTACAGATAGTATCCTCCTACATTGCCCAGGCTGGTCTTGAACTCCTGGCCTCAAGGAATCCTCTCACCTCAGCCTCCCAAATTGCTGGGATTGCAGGCATGAGCCACTGCGACCATCCACCAACTCCTTTAATTCATCTTAATGTCTGTCCTGTTCCTTCTAGAGATTTCAGAGGCCATTTGACCCCAGAGTTGGACTGGGTAGGAAAGTTAGCCTCTTTGAGGCTCAAATTCTTTATTTATAAAATGAGGCTAGCATAGACCTACCACACGGGTCATGAAGAGAACTGCAGAGGATAACATGCATGCTCCTATTCTGTGCAGGTGTGGTACATTGGGGGTGCTCAAGAAATAGAACTTTTCTTTCGCTGTGGTCATGCCTGCCCCAGAAAACCCTAGAAAAGGCCCCAGTCCTGGCACAGCAAGACACTTAGGACCCAAAACCTGGACATGAGACCTGGACAGTGTGACTTTGCTGAGTGGCAGAATTGTTGCCTCACTCGGTAGCATAAGTTGTTTTGGAATTTGATGTGGTTAGAGATATAAACGGCAATAATCTGACAATTCTATGCTCTTTCTGACCTGGCAGATATCTCTGAGACCACCGTAGATGATTGTGCAGTACATATACCTGTGATACACAGCTGCACATGGTGGTCCCAGACATCTGCCCCCCCAGATGTAACTCACTTCCTGCCTTCCTCTCTCTATCCCCCTCTATTCTTTCCCATCCTTTTTCCTCTTTTCACCCTTTCATGTAAATGGAAATCACAGTAACACTCTGAGATTGTAACGTAGGTCAAAGTAGATGTGTCTAAAAGTGCTTTAACTCTAAAATGCTATATAGAAAGTTATGCTTTATTGTTTCATTTTTCAGAGCAAGAACTATTAAATATGTGTTAGATGCCATCAGTTAAAGTGCTGGGTTGGTTTATTTGGCGGGTTTTGGTTCCGGTTGCTGTGCACATTCCAGTCCCTAAGGCAATCAGTGGTATTTTGAGAACCTAGCTGGCATCCCTGCATGACTGGGATAGAGACATACTCTCCCGAGTGGTGACCCTCCTCCTGGAGCATGCTAGCTAGATCTGCACAGGTGAGAAGTGGCTCAACTACAAATTAACACCTGGCATTCAGTGTGTCTGCCCTTGTAATTCTTGCTGTGGGGATTGTATCAGAAACCACGCGTGTTTCCTTTGTCCTGACATACAAGACTTGTCTCTCCAGATTGGCAGGTACACAGGCCTCTGGCTGAACCTCAATTTCAACAACTCTGGAAGACCCTTTGAGGTGCTCCCCAGGACGCTGTTGGAGTCTCAGTAATAGGGTTTCACTTCCCACCCTGATTTCTGAACCTATTGAGGAATAAGATAAAAGACCAAGTGGTTAGAGGCCAAAATATCACATTCACCTTGATAAAGTTTAGGTTGGAAGGCCCAGCTTGTATCTCTTGGCAAATGGAACCTGAGTTTTAGGTGCAACCCTTTCATGGGAGTGCTGGGCCAGGGAAAGCTTCCACCCTGGCCAGAGCCTGCCTGGAGGAGCTGAGCAGAGCCTGTGCTCACAGCACATGAGTGCTCCCAGGAGGAGGACATAAGGTTTTGAGCCACGCTCCCAGTTTTTCCTCCCAAATTCACCAGGTACAGAAGGAACTCTGACAGGGACCAGTGCTAGCCAAGAACTCTTCCTCTCCCACAAAGTCTTCTCAGGGCAAAATGTTTATAGAGTGACAAGTTCCCTCAAGAGGAACATCTGGTCACCCTCTAATCTATGCTATTCTGACAGAATAACTAAAACATGCTCTTCCATGCCCTGTCTGGTGTTTACCACAAACCAAAGCTATGTGCTGGCATTCACACCTCCCACCACTGCAGTCACTTCTTCCGTTTACCTAGCATCCAGCACCCACTCACCACCCGCTCTAGTCTGACAGCCCACAGGGTATTGTGGCTGGAGCCTAGCATTTCCTTTTCAACTGTTTAAGGGATGCAACCTGCTTCTCTTTTGTTCTTACACAGACGCATTCTGTGGGCAGCTTCCATATCTTTGGACCTCAGTGTCATTAAGTATCACATGGCCTCACAACAACAAATGGAAAACCTAATCCTCGTGTGTGTGTTTTTAAAAGTCCGTTCCATTTAAATGAGTCATACCATTAAGTCAACATACAGTTTCGCTTTAAACCCTAAGTCACTTACATAAATCCCCAGGGGTTCACTGTGACCCTGTGTAAGGCTTCTTCCTTTTCTGTAAACTTTCGTTCTTGGATTACACATTTCCAGGGATGACTGCCAACTCCGTCTTTTGCCTTCAGTCCTCTGAGAGTGTGTGTGTGTGTGTGTGTGTGTATTTTATGTCTGCATCCTCGTCCTGCAAATAAAAGCCACCTTTCCTGTTTTCTCAGCGACTTGAATCAATTCCAGTTTTCCATTTTCCCATTAGTGTTTGGTGTGTGTGCTTTGCTGGATTGGTCAAAGAAGCTCCCCACTCTGCAGAATTTTTGAAGGCTCCTAAGGTAGAGAGCATTACATTGGAAAGAAATGGGGCTTTCTGATTCTTCAGAGACTCAGCCTTCTCCTTTGAGGACCCAGCTGCTGGTCAGGTGTTTAGGAGAACCCAGCAGGCAGTCTATGCTTCCATGGTCTTCCCAATAACACTTTATGCTTCCTTCTACTAAGTACAACCATCTATATTTTAATGACTTGTTTCTCTTTCTCCTTCCCTGCTCTGTGAATTTCTCCAAGGCAAAAACTCTGTCCTAGCCAGTTATGATGGCTCACGCCTATAATCCGAGCTACTCAAGAGGCCAATCACTTGAGGCCAGGTGTTCAAAACCAGCCTTGGCAACATAGTGGGGCCCTCATCTCAAAAAAAGAAAAGAGAAAAAAAGGCCTGTGTTCTATTCTTCTTTTGATCCATTTCAGTTAGCTCCTGACTCTTAGTGCCAGCTCAGTTAATATTTGAGAAAAGGTAAAGGAAAAGAAAGAAGCAAGGGAGGCCAGAAGGGAGAGAGGTTCCAGCACCCTCGAATATGCTGGCACTCCCTCTAGAAAGCTGCTCCTACATGTTTCCCTGTGGCCGGCTCCTCCTCTCTCTCTCTCATTCCTATGTCCATTCAGCATCACCCCCTCAGAATGTCCTTTCCTGACATCCTTCTTAAAGAAGCCACCACACAGTCACTCTCTATTTTACTTTCCTGTTTTATTTACTTCATAGCTGTTTGTGATCTGAAATTATTTAACTGTATGTTTATTTATTGTCTGACTCCCTCCACTATGATGTAAGCTCCATGAGGTACAATAGTTTTAGGATCTTAAATAGTGCCTAGCACATGATAAGTGTCTAACAAGAGTCAATTGAGGCTGGGCGCAGTGGCTCACTCCTGTAATCCCAGCACTTTGGGAGACCAAGGCCAGTGGATCACCTGAGAACAGGAGTTTGAGACGAGCCTGACCAACATGGTGAAACCCCATCTCTACTAAAAATACAAAATTAGCCAGGCATGGTGTTGGGTGCCTGTAATCCCAGCTACTTGGGAGGCTGAGGCGGGAGAATCGCTTGAATCCAGGAGGTGGAGGTTGCAGTGAGCTGAGATCATGCCATTGCACTGCAGCCTGGGCAACAAGAGTGAAACTCAGTCTCCAAAATAAAAGGCCGGGCACGATGGCTTATGCCTGTAATCCCAGCACTTTGGGAGGCTGAGGCAGGTGGATCACCTGAGGTCGAGAGTTCAAGACCAGCCTGACCAACATGGAGAAACCCTGTCTCTACTAAAAATACAAAATTAGCTGGGCATGGTGGTGCATGCCTGTAATCCCAGCTACTCGGGAGGCTGAGGCAGGAGAATTGCTTGAACCCGGGAGGTGGAGGTTGCAGTGAGCTGAGATCACACCATTGCACTCCAGCCTGGGCAACAAGAGTGAAACTCCATCTCAAAAAAAAAAAAAAAAAAAAAGAGTCCATTGAATGAATAAACAGATAAAGAGAGAAAGGTAGGCAGGCTCTCCTCTCCCTTTTGCCCACTTGAATTGACACCTTAAAATGTAGACCACCACAGACAAAAAAGAAGCTGTTCTTCTGTCCTTTGCTGACCTGTCTACCTGGCTCTTTAACATGGACTGCAGGGCCCAGAAGACATCTTTACTGGGAGAACAGTTCAAGATGCAAAAGAACACTGTCAGGAAAGTGGTGATGCTCACGTGCAGAGCCCTTCTAGAAATGGTTCCAGCCACACCACCTGTGTTCACTGTACAGACTGAGCTTCTGAAAGGATGGCAGGGAACATAGGTTTCACAGACACCCACAGGTATTTAAGCACAGGTGAGGGCTACTGTTGATATGTCATGGCACCTGGAAACATGTGGCACTACAAGACCTCAGGAGAGAGCCAGACTTGGCCAGCCAGGGGCCAGGGGCTGCCGCGCTGCTGCTCTGCCAGCTGCACTGTCCTCATCTCTCCTCTGTGCATCCATTTCCTGCTCTCTCACTGCAGACCTGTGCACAGGAGCCAAACACGCTGCTCGAGAACCTCAGAGGCCCATTTCCCAATTCCACAGGGGGAAACCTGGTGAGTCCAGCTTGGGTCCAGTGTCTACATCTTGTCCACTCAACTATGAAGGGAAGAGGGTCACACTGTATAGGTGTGGCAGCTGATACAGGGTTCAGAAAAAGGGGTATGTAGTTGGGGATCACCCAAAAAACATTTACCATCTTTACCTTAGTCAACAGATGGTGTGCTCAGACTCCAATATCTGAGAAGCAGTTTATTATCATTGCCCTTTAAATGTCCAGATGTTTTCCATTTGTCTTTTCTGTCATTAGCCCACAATCACCTGGCAGTGGAAGCGTAAAATATAAGAGGCTGCCCTCTGAAATATTTGCTGGGTCACTAAGGGCATTAAACACTTGTTTCCAGTGTTAGGGAAGCTAAAACAGAGGTCGTGGGTCAATGACAGAGCAATGTTTTAATGTCTACATTGGCCTAAGGAAGCCAAATGCTGCAGAAATCCTGTGGGCAGTTTTCCATCTTCCTCCTCTTTCATCAATGTCAGGGCCTGAGAAAACTCTTGGCATGTATCCACTTAAGTCCAACCACTTTAACAAAACAAGATAGAGTATATTCTGAATGCAACCCAAACATACCTCTCTGTGGGTAATTATGAAGCCAGCTCAAGCAGCTTTATGCCTCCTGCGATGACTATTTCTGACTCATTCCATTGCTTTTCTGACTTTATAGCCCAGGTGTATGTGTTATAAGGTGACACTAGGTGAGATCATACCCTGTTTTTTTTAATACTTGGTAATTTTCAACCAAATTTATGTTTAAGAAACTGTTCCTTTGGGAGGCCAAGGCGGGCGGATCATGAGGTCAGGAGATCGAGACCATCCTGGCTAACACGGTGAAACCCCATCTCTACTAAAAATACAAAAAATTAGCCAGGCTTGGTGGCAGGCGCCTGTAGTCCCAGCTACTGGGGAGGCTGAGGCAGGAAAATGGCGTGAACCCGGGAGGCGGAGCTTGCAGTGAGCCGAGATCGCGCCACTGCACTCCAGCCTGGGCGACAGAGCTTGACTCCGTCTCAAAAAAAAAGAAACTGTTCCTCTGTTGAGGGAATCCTGTTGATGGACTGGAAGAGAGATGGGAGGAAGAGGGGCATAAAATAATGTGGCTTCAAAGAGAGATGTGGCTCTGCACATTAAAGTAAGAAACTGGTTTAACTATGGACAGAGACACATTTCCAAAGATGATGTCTCCTTCGGAGACATATTCCTACCTGAAGAATATGAGAATATGTAACCCAGTGTGTCCACCACTGCCTTGACTTATTGAGAGGTTTGGGGCCAGTTCTGTCTGGTCCCATCTTGCCCGGGTACTATTCCATGAAGACCCTCTAGGAGACCAAGTCTTCAATCCTGGGGCTTCTAAGTGCCCCGGACCGTTGGAAGCAGGGACTTTTCACATGGTGTGTGAGGGGCAGAGGGCTGAACAAAGCCCTAGGGAACAGGTGGTTGTCTTTGGGCCTTGCTAGTCATCACTGTGACTGCAGGCCATGAGCAATGTTCACCACAGGCAAATGGGACATCTAATCTAGGTCCTCAGGACCAGTGGGGGTCTCCAGGAGTGTGGAGCTGATGGGCTACAGTCCATAGAGGACAACTATCTCTCCTTCTGCCCTTGGGGTCCTTAGCATCTCCCTATCCCCCAGTCTGTGGACTCCTTAGTCTGGAGAGCAAAGCTTTCTTTGCAATTTTGCAGTTATGCAGCAGGCTGTTTCTGTCTTATACCTGCACGGTGACTTTTGAACTTAAACACTATAAATTTGGCTAATTCTCTGCTTCAAGAGCGACATCCTTCCCCTAAAGCAATGATAACTCATATCTAGTCTTCTGGGCTGGGAGGAAGATCATTAGAGTGCAAGTGAAGAAAATCAGAGAGCACAAAGCTGGAAGAGGTGTGCAGGCTGGGGGTGGGTAAGAACACAGAGTGAATTATTGAAAACATTAACCCACTTCATATATAGGATCAGGTATTGCGCCTGTATATAAGCCTTGTTATTGTGGAGTTGTGTGTTCTCGTTCACATGATTTCTTGCTGGGCTACAGGACAGACATGTGGACTTCACATGGAGGAGAAAGCAGGAAAAGTAGCTGGACTTGGCTTGGTTCAGCAGAGTCTGGGCTGAACTGTGGACGTCCTGCTGCAGAGTTGAGTGGGGAACCTGGATCTTGGGATATGTACCAGGGTGGGACAATTCTGAGGATGTTCTATACCAGCTCTGTCCAATAAGAATATGCTGAGAGTCACATATGTAATTTCACATTTTCTAGTAGCCACAGTTTTAAAAAGCAAAATGAAACAGGTGAAATTAATTTTAATACATTTGTTGAACCTTGTCTACCTAAAATATTATATCAATGTGGTAATCAATATAAAAATAATCAATGATGTTTTACATTATATATATAATTTCTAACAGTACATATATATATATATATATATATATATATATATGTACTGTTAGAAATCCAATGTGTATTTTACATTTGGAGTGCAACTCAATTCTTACTAGCTACATTTCAAATGCTCAGGGGTCACAAGTGGCTAGTGGCTACCATCTTATAGGTCAGGGAAGCTCTATACTATTTCTCACAGGTTCCCAGTGGGATTGAGCCCCAGTTGCCCACAGTGGTAATCTTCTGATTGACGTCCCCTATCTAGATTTCCTTTCCTTCCCTGAAGGCCTCCATTCCCTTGCCAATGCTTCCTGGGATCATCCTTCAAGTGAACTACTTGCTGTCCACTCCTTCCCTCCAAGTCAGCTTCTGGGAAATCCAACCTAAGATATGATGTTCTAAGCCCATAAGCACTAAGGATAGCCACATCTTCTGTTAGTTAACTTCTTGTCACTGTTGAACTTTCTATTATTTTTACATGGAGTAAATACTTGCTAAAAGTTACAGCAGGGTGTATTCTGCGTTATGACAACCTAGGGGGTCTTCCCATTCTGGGGCCTGAATAGCAAAGAAGAGAACAATGTCCACTTCCCTCAGGCCAAAGTGGTGGGAGCAGTAGCAGCGCCCAAGGAGATAGCTGTGCTTAGCAGCGGGGTGACCTCTCAAGTGTCACCAACAGCAATGTGCCTGGGCATCAAGGAGCCTGGGGCAGCAGAACACAAAGGACTCATCTTGCTTTCACTTAAGATGGCCCTGGGGACCCTCGGATAGGCCAGAGGATAGTTTCCAATCACCAGACCAAGAGGAGGAAGTACCAGCTACCACAATTTTATATTTAAAAGGAAATTTAAATTTTTGTAGGTATAGATGGTAAGGTCGGGACACCCTGGTCACAAGTGAATTAATTCTCTTTTTTGTTTTGTTTTGTTTTTTGAGACAGAGTCTCGCTCTGTTGCCCAGGCTGGAGTGCAGTGGTGCAATCTCCACTCACTGCAATCTTTGCATCCTGGGTTCAAGTGAGTCTCGTGCCTCAGCCTCCCGAGTAGCTGGGACTACAGGTGCACACCATCACACCTGGCTAATTTTTTTGTATTTTTTTGTTGAGACAGAGTTTCACCATGTTGGCCAGGCTGGTCTCGAACTCCTGGCCTCAAGCGATCCATCCACCCGCCTCGACCTCCCAAAGTGCTGGGATTACAGGCGTGAGCCACTCTGCCCAGCCACAAGTGAATTAATTCTCAATCTGCTGTTTCAGTCAGGATGACTTCAGAGAATCCTCTGTCCATGCCTCTGAGAACAACAAAGAAAAACAATGACCAGTTGAGATGCAGATCAGCTCTGGCACTGTTCATAAATTCTCCTAGAAGAAGCGCTTTCCAAGGAGTGGGAACATGACTTACAGTGATGCCAAACAACACCTGACACATAACACAGCCCTGTGGGGGTGTGGAGCAAAGAAGAAAGAGCAGTTTCATGTCAGCAAGCACTAAAATATTTCTAGAAGAAACCTGACCCCTAAATGTCTACGTCTACATATATTAACAAAATATTCTGTGATTTATTTATCCAATGAAACTGGAAATTTCCTTCCTGCTCATTTGTACTTTGTCTCCATTTCTCTTATGCAAAATGGAATACCCTTTTGAGAATCTGGATGATTATTGCCGGGCACATTTTCACTGGAGCCAACATCTCACCAAATAAAGGCCAATATATTTCAACCTCCATCAGCCAACATAATAAATGAACAAAATATTATACAGAAGATGAGTCTAACCTTGTGGCCTTATTTCCTTACCTCCCAAAACCATATGCCTCATCATCTTTTCCAAAAAGTGAATTTATAATAACAATAATAATAACATTTCATTTTGGCTTCCTTCCACAACACACTCTACTGAAATCACTCTCTCTAAAGTCACCAGCAACTCCCTATGCTAATATCAGGGGTCTTCTCTCAGTTCTCTTCCTACTTGAATTTTCTGCAGCATGCAACATATTGAACAATCTTTTTTTTTGTTCACTCCATTGCAATAAATATTTATTAGTACCTACTGTAAGCCAAGCACTGTTGTAAACATCTTCAGTATATTAGAAAATAAAACAAAGACCTCTGCCCTTCTGGAGCTTACACTGTAGCATAAGAAGACATCATAAACCATAACCCTAAGGAAATGATAGCGTATGTTAGAAGGTGGAGACCAAACTGCCCTTTTGGTGTAGAAAGGAATGTCTTGGGCTTTGGAGGCAGGAGAGCATGATTCAGAGACTGGAGATGACAGAAAGCTGTGGGGTGATATGAGATTTTCTCCAAAAATATCCCCAAACAGTCTGTGGCTTCCTAAGCATCACAAAATGCCAATGTGACTAGACGTCTTATAGAAAACAGAGTTGGGGTGTTGCTTCCTGGCTGGCTCTGGCAAGTTCTGTGGATTCCCTCAAATCCACCTCTCCGCGCTCTCTCACTCCTGCCACTGCACTGAGTTCGGGTCCTGAGTTCTGCCTGGATGACCACCTCAGCTTTCAAGCTGCAGTCCTTTCTGGAGCCCCAGTCTTAAACTATCATCCACTTCACTCCCCATAGTGCTGCCTGGTGGATTGATTGTCCCCTAAAATACAAATCAAATCCTGGCACTAGCTTTTTCCTGAAGTAGACATCCTAAATTGGCAATATGCTTTCCAAAGAGCCCCTAATAATATACACACTGAGAGACACACGCTTATCTGCTGAGAGAAGCATACCTAGAAAAAGCACAATGGAATCCATTTTTCTCATGAAACCAGAGCAAAATGCTACTCCTATTAAAGAGGGTTGACATGCTTTTCATTGCTTTAGGAATTACCCGTAGTTGAAATAAACAGCAAAGATTCTAAGGAACTGTAGGTCATTGACAGAGGTAAACTAATTTTAACAGCAATCCAGATAATCACGAGTGGTTGGTTTGGGGGCTTTAGAGCTGTCACCAAGCAGTTTAAAGCACAGGAAGCAAGCTCACTGCCTGGAAGTTGAGCTGCAAATGAATCCCTAAATTTGGCATCTTGATATGGGTGAAAGCAAACTAGGTACAAGATTGCCCAATCAGAAACACAGAATCAACTCACTTAGCAATAGCGAGTTATGTTTCTGCTCTGAAGGTAGGTCAGCAGTGTACAGGCATTGCCCAGAGGAAACTCACCCAGGGAGGCAGTCTGGGCCTGGGTTTCCTCAAGGAAGCATGGTTGAAGGAAGAAACTGCAGTGTAGCTGAAATAAATCAAGGTTATCATCAAGAAGATGGTGCTGACAAGTTTCAGATCTGAAGGATGAATTAATAATGATACTAAGTCTCAAGAGTAGTGAAATCGTGATCACTGCTCACATCTCCTGCCTGCATGGTATATGCAGAAACTAAGCACTCTCCAGCCTTTACATGAATCAATGAAATAAGATGTTGCTATTTCTTTTTCTTTAAATGTCAGTGTTTCCCAATATTCCACCTTTACCCCTCTTCTCCTATTTAAGCTTTTTCCTGGGTGGATGAGGAACCTGGGGCATGAAGCATTTAGGTAACTTGCCTGAACCCGAACAGTGAGTAACAGGACTACAGGGAGTGACTCAAGCCCAGGTAAAGTAAGGCTGAAAACCAGTGAATGAGGCGTGAGTCAGAAACCACAAAGACGGAGGTCAGGACGGAGGATGGGGCAACGAATGGGTTGGTGCAGGTGGATTAGAACTAAGGCAAGGAGGAACTACAGAACACTGAATTTTCCTTTGGCTGTTTCCTGGTGTATTCCAGAAGTAAGAATGGTTGTTGAGAGGAACCACAAAAGTAATAGAAAAAGTATGCTGACATAAAAGGGGTTAAGAATGACCTCCAATTGAGGCCAGGCGCGGTGGCTCCTGCCTGTAATCCCAGGATTTTGGGAGGCCAAGGGGGGCGGATCACCTGAGGTCAGTTAGAGACCAGTCTGGCTGACATGGCGAAACCCTGTCTCTACCAAAAATACAAAAAAATTAGTCAGGCATGGTGGTGGGCACCTGTAATCCCAGCTACTTGGGAGGCTGAAGCAGGAGAATCACTTGAACCCGGGAGGCAGAGGTTGCAGTGAACCAAGATCGCACCACTGCACTCCAGCCTGGGTGACAAGAGCAAAACTCCATCTTGAGGAAAAAAAAAAAAAAAAAAGAATGACCTCTGATTCAGTCACTCATTCAATATGTATTTACTGAACACCTACCATATGTCAGGCTCTGTTCTAGGAGCAGCACTGAAAAAGTAGATAAAATACTGGCCTCACTGGAGTTACACCCTAGTTGAATAATAATAGATTAAATATTAAACAATAAAAATAATAGATTGCATATGCCCTGTTGTCATAGGCAGCCCTTTCCAAGGCAAAACCCCAGTAAAACCAGACTAGGAAATTAGAGGAAGAATAAAGGACAAAAATAACAACTTCTGACCCTTCAGGCCAAGCTCTTCCCCTGTCTAGCAGAGATGCCCAAGATACAAGTGGCTCTGGCAGTGTGAATACAGAGGCTTAGAGCTGGGCACACTCAAAATCACTAGGCCAAGCCAAGCACCATGGCTCATGCCTATAATCCCAGCACTTTGGAAAGTCAAGGCAGAAGGATCGCTCGAGCCCAGGAGTTCAAGACCAGCCGAGGCAACAAAGTGAGACCCCCATCTCTACAAAAAATCAAAAAATTACCTGGGCATGGTGGTGTGCACCTGTGGTCCCAGCTACATGGGAGGCTAAGGCGGGAGAATCACTGGAGCCCAGGAAGTCAAGGCTGCAGTGAGCCTTATTCACACCACTGCACTCCAGCCTGGGTGACGGAGTGAGACCTCGTCTCAAAGAAAAATAAAAATCACTAGACCAATCACATCACCTTCTGGTTTTTGAGGGGTTTTTTAAGAGACAGAGTCTTGCCCTGTCGCCCAGGCAGGAGTGCAGTGGCGCAATCATAATCACGGTAGCCTTTAACTCCTGGGCTCAAGGAACCTTCCCGCTTCAGCCTCCCAAGTAGCTAGGACTACAGGTGCAGACAGGGTCTCATTATGTTGCCCAGGCTGGTCTCAAACTCCTGGCCTCAGGTGATTCTCCTGCCTTGGCCTCCCAAAGCACTGGGATTACAGGCATGAGCCACCATGCCCAGCCACCTTCTCATTTTTTAATTACCTTCTATGACTCCCTCACCACAAAACACACACACACACACACACACACACATATATAGTTTGGGTTGTGCTTGCTTGAATACCTTGCAGGAAAGAAAACATTACTTCCCAATGCAGCTCACTCTAAAGAAGTTTAGGTTTTGTTTTGTTTTGTTTACCTTATATTGACTCTGACATTAAAATTTTTTAATAACCTAGGTGATAGGTCAATAGGTGCAGCAAACCACCATGGCACATGTCTACCTATGTGACAAACCTACACATCTGGCACATGTATCCTGGAACTTAAAATAAAATAAAATTAATTTTTTAAAAATCATTTTAAAAATCATTTTATATTTTCAGTTTGGGGTTATCCACAAATTAATAAAAATACTTTCTGGATAAGTGGCTTTCAAACAATGCTCTATAAAGCCCTTGGTGCTTTGAGGAAGGACTCAGAAGTAGTGGGGCAGGGTGGGTGGGCAAGACAGAAAACTTCTACAGACCCGGTAGACAGAGCCTTGAGTTTCGTTTCCACAGAGAATTTTATTGGAAGAAAGGGTTGCACAGTTAGAAAAACATTTGAAAACCCCTGTTCCAGATATTCATCCCACAAGTCATTATTACAAATGTTGAATCAAATAGAGGTGAGAGCAGAGCATTAAGATACATTTCCCTGCATACTGATGGCAATCACTGTGTCTTCGGTATGGCAGGAAAGCCAGTTGCGAACCAATCTCATTGTTCCACATGGACCCCCAAGGCTTAAGAAAGACCCTGTAAATGTCTCCCTGAAGCTGTCAAGAGTGTGTGTTTCTGAGTTTCACCATTCGTTGCGATCACTGCTTTTCAGCCCTGGATCTGCATTAGAATCAACTGGGAAGTTTTAAAACTACCACTGCTCCTCGAGAAATTAAATATCGTTACCACGCGACCCAGTCATTTCACTCCTAGGTATATACCCAAGAGAAATGAAGACCCAAGTTCAAATGCCTGAAGGCCACATCCCTATATACCAGCTGGCGAATACTGGGGGAGGAACTAGATGTCCCAATTTGCACATGAATTTTTATAATATTATTCATAACAGCCATATAGCCATATGAATAGCATTATTCATAATGGCCAAAAATATGTGGAATTAATCCAAATCTCTCTCAATTGATGATTGCATAAACAAAATGTGACATATTTATACAATGGAATATTATTCAGCCATAAAAAGAAATGAAGTACTGATTTGTGCTACAGCATGGATGAACCTCGAAAACACTGTTAAGTGAAAGAAGCCAGACACAAAAGGCCATATATTGTATCATTCCATTTATATTAAATGTTCAGTATGGCAAATCTATAGCAATAGAAAGTAGACTAATGGTTGTCTAGGGATAAGAAAGATGAGAGGATTGGGGTGGTGGCTACAGATACAACTATCTTTTTGGAGTGATGAAATATTCTGAAATTGATTGCGGTGATGGTTGCAGAACTCTGTGAATATACTTAAAACCACTGAATTGTATACTTTAAATTGTATATGTATAAACATACACTTAAATTGTATGGTATGTATATTATATCTCAATAAAACTGTTACCACAAAGATAATAACTACCACTGCTTTGGCTTCCACAGAATTTTTGTTGGTAAAATATTTTATTAAAGAACAATTTAAATATATATAAAACAAGTGTTATGGTTTGAATGGGTATCTTCAAAATTCAGGTGTTGCCAATATGACAGTATTAAGAGGTGGGGCTTTTAAAAAGTGATTAGGCCATGAGGGCCCCTCCCTTAGGAATAGAATTAGTGCTTTTATAAAATGGCTTCACGTAACGAATTCATTCCTCTTGCTCTTTTTCTACCTTCCACCATATGAAAACTTAGCATTTCTCCTCTCTGAAGAATGCAGCAATAAGGCATCATCTTGGAAGCAGAGCGCAGCCCTCACCAGACACCAAATGCTGGTGCTTTGATCTTGGACTTTCAGCCTCCAGAACTGCTTGAAGAAATTTCCTCTGACCTCACACCCTTGGGGCTAGTCTGGAATACAGGCCTTTCCTTCATATTTCCAAGACAAAGCTCTGTTTGCTTCTGTGATCTTTGAGAGTGAAGGCACCTCTTCTTATTCATATTCCATTCTTGGTCTTTCTATATACAGTGTCCCCTTAGCAGCAAATACCTCCTTTAAATGGAGGAAATTCTCTAGCACATACACTAAAACCATGGCTTCTCCCTAGTGAGAGGGCTGGGCCTTGGAAAGCAATAGAGATGATGGTGGAAGTAACAGCTCAGTACTTATAGCTAGCAGGCACACATCCTCCTCCCTTCACTGTGGATTTTTCCAAAGAATTTTTTAAATTGATCTAGGTGGGACTTGGATGTCCATTCCCAAGTGATTCTATTAAATAGCCTAGACTGAGAACCACTGACTCCAGTCATGGGAATGGGAAGGGAAATGATTGATTTTGAGGGATGTCACCCTCAAAGAATATTAAAGGAGTAGCTCTTGAAAGCCTAGATGTTCCCACTCTAGGCTTTCAAGAGCTACTCCTTTAATATTCTTTTCTGAGGCTGGGCACAGTGGCTCATGCCTGTAATCCCAGCACTTTGGGGGACCAAGGCAGGTGGATCACTTGAGCCCAGGAGTTCAAGACTAGCCTGGGCAATATGGTGAAACCCCATCTCTACAAAAAAATACAAAAATTAGCTGGGCATGGTGGTGCATGCCTGTAGTCCCAGCACCTTGGGAGGCTGAGGCGGGAGGATCACTTGAGTCCAGGAGGTTGAGGCTGCAGTGAGCTGATGTCATGGGATCCTGTGGGTGTCACTTCACCAGCCGGAAACCTGTGTGGCCAGTGGCGCTTTTGCCTGAGTTTTTACTTGGGCCCGCTGGGCTTGTTCCACCCAATCAGCCTGGCAGGCTGTGCTCAGCTTGCACTACTGGCCTGAATCTCATGCCTGCCAAGGGAGAGCCAGGCACAGAGCAGCAAGGGGTGTGTGAGTGAGCAAGCATGGTGCCCGGCCACTGAGCACAGCCAGGCACACTGGCTGTGGTGGGGCAGGCAGTTCCAAGCACCAGCACAGGCGCCAGCTCCCTGTGAGGCTGTGGCTGGACCAGGTGGACCACAAGCAGCTTCCATGGCTGGCACTGAGGAATGCGGTGGAACTTGGAAGCTTGGAGATGCCAGGAACCACAGAGCCCTAGAGAGGGTGTTACAGCCCTGGCTTGGGGAGCTCCTAGGTCTGGGCTCCCAGAAGGGCTGCAGCTCTTCTCTCCTTCTTGTTGCCCACAACGTGGTAAGCAAGAGGCGTATTTCAGACCCATTTGTGTTATAGCTCTTTTAGCCCAGGCATTCAGCGCATCCTGAGTTCTTGTCCTGTGTCTAGGAAGAATGAGGTATGCAGACAAGTGGAGGGTGAGCAAGTCAAAGAGGAGTTTGATTGAGTGACAGAACAGCTTAGAGGAAACCACAGTGGGTAGCTCCTCTCCACAGGCAGGTTGTCCCAACAGTGTTCAGCTCTCAGCAGAGGAGACCCTAGAGTGGGCAGCTCCTCTCTGCAGCTGGTAGTCCCAACTTATGCCCAGCTCTCAGCAGAGAGGAGATCCTGGAACAGGTAGCTCCTCTCCAAAGGCAGGTCATCTGGTCATCGGAGCCTGGCTGAGTCCAGGGGTTTTTATGGGCTTCAGAGGGGAGGAAGTACATGCTGATTGGTTCACAGGTGGCAATGGGTGGGCCTGAAAATAGCACCATAAGTTCCCATTCTGGCCCATCAGCCCCACCACCAGGCTTTAGGCCATCCCTGGCTTGAAGGTGAGGCTTCACCAGGGACCTGCCCCTTTCTGCCCAGGAGCTTGTCTGCCTCCTGCCACTGCCCAAGCTATTTGTGTTGAGGGGCTCCTGCAGGCCCATGCTGAGCCACCCTCAGTGCTCCCTCAGCCTCCCTCCTGTGCTCGTCAGTGCCCAAAGCCTGGAGGGGAGCCAAGGCGGCAGGGGTCTGGCATGTCAGTGCTGCTCTGAGCATGCATACACCTGGCTGGGCTGCAACAGGGCCTGGGCTTGGCCTCAACTTTGCTCCAAAATCAGAGTGGGCACCGGGAGTGGGGAGAGACCAGGCAACAGGAGCAGGTACTTCTGAGCCTGCAGGGGCAGGGGGGCTTCCCTGGCCCCCAAGAGATGCCCGGGTCCACAGCCATGGCTGGATGGCTGCAGCTGTGCCTGAGAGGGCAGGGCTCCTGCCTGATTCTGGCCCCCAAGAGCACAGGGATGTCCAGGTCTGGAGCTGTGCCTGGGCAGCTGCAGCTGCACCCAGGGAGCACAAGGCTCCTGCCCTGCCAACTTGGAAGTGGGCAGGGCTTCCACAGTTCCCGGCTCCTCCCAGCCCTGTAGAGCTCGCAGCCCTGGCCACGCCTCCCCCACTGCAGCCAGTGTCATGATAGCAGCCACTCCATAAGGGCCACCCACGCCATCACCAAGATTGCAACACTGAACTCCAGCCTGGGCAACAGAGCAAGACCCTGTCTCAAAAAAAAAAGTTATTTTCTGGAATTATGCTTGCCATCAAACCCCACCTGGAGTTTGCAAATATCATCTTCCTCTTTCTGAGACTTGCATTAGTTAACATTGCCAGTCTTCAGCTACTCTCATTGTTGCACAGTGCCCCTCATGGATCCTAAGCTGGAGCAGATACACCCATTTGTGAGGCTCAGGATATAATGATTCAGAGAATGCTCAAGCATCCTAGCTTCTCTGAATCATTATGTCCTGAAGCACTTAGCTCAGTCTACAGCTAGTAATTAAGAACACTGGCCTTATTATCAAGGCTGAACTGGAATCCTGGTTCTGCTACTTGGTGGGAGAATGACCTTGAGCAAATCATGTTTCTAAGCCTTGGATTTCTCATCTCTAAAGTGAGGATAATAAAGCCTACCTGTAAGGACTGTTATAGGCATTAAATTCCCACCACAGATGTAAAGTGCTTGGCTCAGAGTGAATGTGAAATAAACTGCTAGTGATTATTTCTTCCCAGGGAGTTGTAAGACTGGGAGATCTAGCCCCTCCTCCAATATCCCCCTGCTGGTATATAGGTATGCAACCTCCAAACATTCAGGACTCATAGCAGGTGCCTGCCTGCACTCTTCAAACCAGTCCTCTAGGGGGAAGGCAAAGGGAATGATCCCTTATCTCTGGTTCCCTCATCAGCCCCAGCAATGTCCTAGTCTTGGGGTACACTAGCAAATATTGTCAGAGCATTTTCTCAGGTCCACGCCCACCACCCTACACTTTCCTGGTCTTTCCTTCCTAAGCCAAGAGCCATTCCTAGAGACAGGACCCCCAGGAGTCTTCACAAAGTCCCTGTGCTGAAACATCTGAATTTCACCACATAGTATCTTGTCATTAAAACCTAAGAGTGTCTGTCTCAGAATTGGCCAGTTTTTTCTTCCAACCATTTACAGAAAATGTATAATCCACAATTTATAATTCCACAACCAACTGGAATAGTATTTGTTGCTCAATACACATCTGACATCTGACAGGAAGTATGGAATAAATAATCAAGAAGCAGTTAAAGCTCCCCCTGTTAAAATCCTCCCACCCAGCTTAAATACTGGGTGAACTCCTCTTTCATGTTGTTTTATCGATCAGAATGGTTTCCTCTTCCCTACCTCTGAATTCTTATTATCACTATCTTTATTGCATACTTACTAATTGATCCAAGATCCTACAGCTAATAATTGGCAAATCTAGAATTCAGCTGTACTGACTTGAATAGCATCTCCCCAAAATTCACATCTACTGGAACTTGGAATGTGAACTTATTTCAAAATAGTGTCTTTGGCTGGCATGGTGGCTTATGCCTGTAATCCCAGTAATTTGGGAGGCTGAGGCAGGAGGATCATTTGAGCCCAGGAGTTGGAAACCAGCCTGGTCAACATAACAAGACACTGTCTCTACAAAAGTAAAAAATAAAATAAAAAAAAAAATAGCTGAGCGTGGTGGCACATGTCTGTATTCTCAGCTACTTGGGAGGCTAAGGAGGAAAATTGCTTGAGCCCACGAATTTGAGGCTGCCATAAGCCATGACTGTGCCATTGTACTCCAGCCTGGGTGACAGAGAAAGACCCTGTCTCAAAAGAAAAAAAAAAATGTGTCTTTACAGATGTAATCAAGTTAAGATAAGGTCATACTGAATTAGGGTGGGCCCTAAATCCAGTGACTGGTGTCCTTAAAAAGAAGGAAATGTGGACACAGAAACACAGGAGGAGACACAGAGAGGAAGGTCATGTGAAGATGGAGGCTGGGGTGGGAGTGATGCCGCCACAAGCTGAGGAATGCCAAGGATTGCCAGAAGTCACCAGAACCGAGGAAGAGGCAATGAAAGAATCCTCCCTCGGGGCTTCAGAGAGAGCATGGCACTGCCAATTTTGGACTTCTAGCCTCCAGAACCGTGAGAGACTAAATATCTGTTAAGCCACCTTGTTTTTGGTAATTTGGTATGATGGCCCTAGGAAACTAATACACTGTCAGATATCAGACATCCTCATTCTTAATGATATCTCATCTGTACCATGATGTTATGCAGCCTTATGATTGCAGCACCTAAACCGTATCCCTCATGGCACATTTCTCAGGTGCCTTCTATTTCACAGTAGGAGGCAGATGGAGCACCTGGAAGTTGAGGGGGGTATGGAGGCTGTGTTAAGGGATGAGGAAGAAGTAGGATTATTGCAAGGTAGTGGATGGGTGGGGCTGTTTTCTTGAAACTATGCCCAAACTTCATTGTTAGCCAGACCCTGTGATTTAGCAGAAAGAGGAAAATTAGTTACTAATGAAAGAATTATGATGCATTAGAAAGCAAGAAGGACTGGGAGTTGCAAAGCCTGCCACAAACGAGCTCTGTGATTAAGCACATGGTATTCAGATGTGGCTTTTTAAGCTAGGCAATTCATCTTGGGAACATAGACACATGGTCTGAAAAGCAAAATATTACTCTTTCAGCTATAAAAAAACTCTCGGAATCCTCATTCAGTCCCGCCCAATCCCTGATCCTTATTCTGTAACTCCCAATTCTAACACAGGGCAGACACTTAACTTTTTAGTTGACTAAATAAATAAGGGAATGAATACTGAGGATAGAAAAGGGTTGGAGGTGTCAGAAATGAAATGATGGTCAAGGAAAGAGAAAGACTCAGATGTATAGGGCATGGAAGAATGTTCAAGAATCAAAGATGTCTGCCACTATCATTTGGTAATCAAAAGCCATAACAAGCAAATGTGGCAATATATCAGTATCTGTTCTATCTTGGTAGTGAGCGTAGGGTGTTTGTAATATTCTTTATAGTTTGGTGGGTTTAAAATGTTTCCTTTAAAAAGAACAACAGTGCAGTAGCAATCTCAAAATGGCCAAATCAAAATGAGTGCATTAAATTGGCAGCATTCAATTCACTTGCTTTGATGGGTGAATCCTCCCCTTCATCAGCAGAACTGATTTGACTGTGGTAAAAACAGTTCATTCCCACATCCAGATAGACCAATACAGCCCTTTTGGAGAGCACCCATATATACGAAAAGCCATAAAATATTCATTTCCTTGGGCTTTGGACTCCTGGTTCTGGGAATTTATGCAAAGGCAATGATAATTTGAAAGGAAAAAGGATGAAAATATGTAAATTCTATGACAATTTTTTAATAACAATGAACACTTGGGAAGGATTTAAGGTGTCAGTGGGGAGTGCTCACCACTGCCCCCACCCTGGTCAAGCCATCCTAAGCTGTGTCTGGATGGCTGTGTGTAAGGAACATGGCTGTGCTTTGGTCAAGGATAGGACGAGGTAAACATGCACAGGGACTCAGCGAGTTTAGAGCGCAGGCATATAACTCCACTTGTTATCACAGCTATGTAGCCATAACATGGGAAGGCCATCCTTTGGCTCTAAGCCACTATTGTCTGTAAAAGGTATAATTGCCCTGTTGACATCGTGCAGGCATGCTGACACCCAGAGAGAGAGAGAGAGAGAGCCAGAGCTGTCCCTCTTGGAGACTGACAGTGGGGAGCCAGGACACAGCTCGGCTTGCTCATGCCCAGAGAGAGGAAGAGTTAAGCTGCTGACCCCGAAGGCAAGGGAGAGTCGGCCATGCAGCTGTGTGGGGGAGCCGCCAGACTAAGCACCTGAGACAGGGCAGACAGTGTAGAGAGCTAGTGTAAGAAAGCTGTTGATGAGAGCTGCTGCTGAGTAAAATCATCTTTCACCTGCCTACGGTCCCCTGAGTGTTCTTTCTGCTCATCCACCCACTCCCCTTGGACCTCAGCATGGGCTAGAACCTGACCCCAAGCATGACATTTGGCTCAGTCGTGAAGCTGACATTGTGGTAGCCTCCACGTAGTCTCTGCTTCTTGCCCTTGCCCCTGCCATCTACTCTCCACTTAGCAGCCAGAGTGATCCTTTCAAAATGAAATCAAACTGCTTCCTTGCTTCATTTCAAAATGCTCCCACCACCCTCACTGCTCCACCCTGGTCTGAACCACAACCTCCTGGGGCCTGGATATAGCAATACCTCCCTAAATGGTTTTCCCTCTTCCATCTTCTTTCCCCTTAGCACAGAAGTGAAAGTGCTTCTTTTCAAATCACAAATCAGATCATGTCACTCTGCTCAGAACCTTCCAGTGGCTTCCCGTCTGACTCAGCACACCCATATGACTCAACACACAAGGAGTTCATCTCCTTCCAGTTACACTGAGCATTTTTGTTGGTTGCTGGCTGTACTCATAATGCTCTCTCCTTATATCCACACGGTTCACTCCCTCACTTCCTTTAAGCATAAATCAAATCCCTTATCTTGGTATTGACAAGCCAAGAACAGACTCCTCCAAAGTGAGCAGTGAGGTCATGACCACCCTAGTTTAAATTTTACCAATCCATACAGCCTCGTCCTACTTCCCTGTTTTATTTTTTCCTCTTAGCATTTATCATCTTCTAATAAATTAAATAACTTAGATATAGCCAGGCGTGGGGGATCACGCCTGTAATCCCAGCACTTTGGGAGGTTGAGGTGGGCAGATCACCTGAGGTCAGGAGTTCGAAACCAACCTGGCCAATGTGGTGAAACCTTGACTCTACTAAAAGTACAAAAATTAGCTGGGCGTGGTGGCATGTGCCTGTAGTCCCAGCTACTCAGGAGGCTGAAGCAGGAGAATCGCTCGAACCCGGGAGGCAGAAGTTGCAGTAAGCTGAGATGGTGCCATTGCACTCCAGCCTGGGCAACAGAGTGAGGCTCCGTCTCGAAAAAATAAATTAATTAATTATTCTTTTAAAATAACTTAGATATAGCCGGGTGTGGTGGCATGCGCCTGTAATCCCAGCTACTGGGGAGGCTGAGGCAGGAGAATCACTTGAACCTGGGAGGAGGAGGTTGCAGTGAGCAGAGATCGTGCCACTGCACTCCAGCCTGCGTGACAGAGCAAGATTCTGTCTCCAAATAAATAAATAAATAAACTTAGATAAAATTTTTCAAGTGCCTACCTCGTCTACCCCAAACACACATAAACTAGAATATAAATTCCATGAGGAAAGAGATTTGTATTGGTTTTGTTCACAGCTGTTTTCCTAGCACCTAGAACAGTGTCTGGCACATAGTGGACATTCAAAAAACATTTGTTAAATGAAAGGATTCATCCTTAAGTTAAGGATGGTTAAGTAAATCGGATGGAAGATGATGAAAAATTAAGCAATTAGAAAAAAACTGTCCTCGTATAATGTGTCAACATGGAAACAGGACATAATGTAAACATCAGAATCCCTGCGCTGTGATTCTGGTTTTTGTGGCTCTGGTTACATTGCTTTTGTGTGTGTGTGTGTGTTTTTTGCTTTCCCGTTTCTTAAACATTGGCGTTCCCAAGTTTCTCCTTGGTCCTCCTGTCATTTTTATCTACTCTCGTAGCTTCAAATACCATCTAGTTTATAGTTTATTTAGCATGTTTTCCAAGCGACCGTCTTGGGCCCAGGGCTCTACCTGTAGATTTTCATCCACATTTCTCAGGTTGCTTCTTACACAGCGCCATAGTAGTTACAATACGGTCTGGGGATAGTCGTCTCTTCACCAGTCTCCCCCTATAAAATGGAGGACTCATAGTATAAGTTGCCTAGAACATATTAGTAAGGACTCAATAAATGTTTGAGTAGGATGAGCTGGGTGGCTCATGCCTGTAGTCCCTGCACTTTGGGAGGCCGAGGCGGGTGGATGGCTTGAGCCCAGGAGTTTGAGACCAGCCTGGGCAACATGGCGAAACTCCATCTCTATAAAAAATACAAAAAAATTAGCTGGACTCCCAGCTGCTTGGTGGCTGAGGTGGAAGGATCGCCTGAGCCCTGGAGGTGGAAGCTGCAGTGAGCCGAGATCGCACCACTGCACTCCAGCCTGGGCGACAGAGTGAGATCTGTCTCAATAAATAAATAAATAAATAAATAAATAAATAAATAAATAAATAATCAGTTGAGTGCATACTGTGTGCCAACTACCTTTAAGAACTTTACATATGATCCCGGCAGCCCTAAAAGGTAAGCATATCTATCTCCATTACACAGATTAACTAATGAGGAAAAACTATGTTTATAATGAACAGTGACCAAAAAGTATGCAAACGTTAAATTAGGTGTTAAAGTGGTGGGATTGTAGGTGGTTTCTTTTTTTCTTTCAAAAATTTGTTTAGTATTGTAGTTAGGCTGTTTGTGTGTATGCATGTGTATGTGTGTATGAGTGCGTTTGTGTGTGACCAAAACAGTAACTGGCAAACATAACAACAGGAAATTGTAGGGCAGGGTCTGGGAAAAGGGGAGGAACCCAAGGTACTGACAAGCCCAGACCGGACTCCCCCGAAGTGAGCAGGCAGCAAAGGCTGAGAGTGCCAGCTGCCTGGGCACTGACGGACCCCACCCACGGAAACGATGCCTTATGAGGAAGCTAACCCGGGCACTTACCGACGACCTGCGCAGGCGTGGCTCGAGGAAACGCCCGCTGTGGGCGGAGCCACCCGAAAGGCTCCGGTCGGGGGCGGGAACAGGATCGGCCCACGGGCTGGCGTCGATAGGCTGCCGCAGAGACAGGGCGGGCTCTGCTAAGGGATGCGCCTCGTCGGGGGGCGGTGCCTGCGCCTGAGCCTCTACGAGAGGAAAGGAACGCTGCTCCGAGCTCCGCGTCGCGTCGCGTAGATTTGCGACGCCGTCGACCTCAGAGGCGGGGCCGGAAGCGCTACGGTTTGACCCCCGAGTCCCTCTGTTCCCGAAGGGGCGGCCGTCTTTCTCCCGACCCGCTCCGCCTCCTCTCCTTCTTCCCCATTACCCGGAGGCCGAAGCCCTCAGACAGGGCGGGGCGGCGCAGCCCGAGCTCCCGGACCCGGAAGAAGCGCCATCTCCCGCCTCCACCATGGAGCCCACCGCACCGTCCCTCACCGAGGAGGACCTCACTGAAGTGAAGAAGGACGTGAGTAACGCAGCTGTGCCCAGGGCGGGCGGGGGCGGGCTGCAGCCCAGCGGGAGAGGAAAGCGGAAGCCTGGAGTCCGAGGACAAGGAGGATCCTCCAGGTCGGAGGAGCGGAAAGTCCTAGCACAGGAGGACTGTGGCGAGCCCTGCATCCGAGGGACCTTGGTGGCAGTGATCCTCCAGTGATCTGTCAATCCAGGTTTTACATCGCTAAACGCAGAGCTTGGGCTTTGTTGCCCAGTGGAGTTTTGATTCTTGCCCACTCCTCACCCATCTCCTCATGCTTTCCCCCCAACTGGGTTCTTGGAGATGCTTCGTTAGGGACTGGCGGCTCAGATTCATCCTTAAGTCAGGCTGCTTAGGCTGCTCACTCAGCCTAGAGCGAAGGCTGTACCAGGTGAAGGATCCCAAGCAGTGGACCAAAAATGTGAAGCTCTTTTGCATAGGGGGCTTGAGGAAGCTCAACAGCTGAAAGCACAACCTGGAATTCCCCTAGTAAGCAGACGCCCACATATTTAAATTGGGGTTGGGGGAGTGAATACACGTAGCTGAGAATTAATGTACAGGTAAACGTCGAAAATATTCAGTAGCTAAATTATGCGCTTCTCGGATGGTGCAGAACCACATAAACCTTCATATTTATTTGTAACGAATGGCTTTGTTGAGATATGACATTCTTTTTCCTTTGCGTTTACTTGTTTTGTCAGATGAGACCTATATGAGTATCACTAAAATACTTTATCAGAAGTCAAATGAAAAACAGAAACTCAACATGAAACGTGTTCTTATTGAACACTGCAGTACTTTTACAAAGTCATTTTGATGAACTGGACAGGATGGCAACTTTTTAAATGTTCATCCACTTCAAATCCCTTCCTCTTCCCTGTAAGGTTTATTACACTGTACTCACAATTGGTGTGACTCACCAGCAGAAGGAAACTGGATATGACTGGGAGTTGTGCTTAGTTTCCTCATTCAAAAGAGATTTATGGAGCACTTGCTATATGGAAAGCACTGGCCTTGGGTCTGGAAGGATACAAAAAAATGAAGATCAGTTTCCTGCTTTACATTCTAGTTGAGATAAGAATGGAACATAAATAACTACTGTAGAATAAATGTTGTCTTATTCATGGTGAGTGCCAGTAAAACCTTGAACTTCCAAGAGCTAGGCCTCCTATGTTCCAGATGCTGTGTCACACAGTTTACAGTGTTCCCACTTAACCTTCGCAACAACCTCTAAAGAAGATAATTACCATTCCCATTTTACAGCTAATAAAACAGGAGCTGAGAAATTACAAGTGGAAGGAAATAAGATCTGTATACAAGTACAGATGTGAAGAGTGGCTTCCAGGTCTTTGTTTTTCTCTGTCAATTCATTGATGTTATCTGTCTTCAGGATTTCATTTTACGCCTATATCAGAAATAAATAACCTTGAGGAAACCATGGATGGGTTTCAAAAGGTCTATGAAAAAAAACTATGTGCATGCTTTTTTGTTAGAGATTTTTTTCATGATATTTTCAAAATGTCTTCTGATCTTAGAAAGTTTTAAAATTGTCCACATATTTGGACTTTTCTCTCCACTCTAGGTCCTGATTTCCAGATGTCTACTGGAAATCTACTTTTATATCCTACAGATTGCTCACCTTGTCAAAAAATTGAACTTTTACCATCCTTTTCCCAAAGTTGCTTACTGTTGCTGCTGTATTGCCTTTCTTGATGAATGGTGTGCTACCACCCTTTGTCTTGGGACCTCCCACTTCTTTAGTGTCTCCCCCTCCTATCTAGTTATTTGCCTCATTGTGTTAGTTGGATTTAGTACAGTTTAATAAATATGGATTACATGCTACTGTGAGGCTGATACTGTGGTTGGTTCTAACAGTTCAAAAATTAAAAATGAAAACACAATCCTAACTTGAAAAGAGCTCAATTTCTTGAGGGGGATTGTTTTAAATCACAAAATAAGTGCAGTGAGTTTTGCACTCACCTGAAACATTAACTACTTGGTGCCCTAGTAAGTGCAGGATATACAGTGTTGGCTAAAACATACCTCGTAGCTGCCTGCTTCAGACAGAGATGTTACAGTTTAAAACAAATAAATAAATTTTGTTTTCATTATTGCAATTACTATGAAGGAATCAAACAGTGCCAAGACAATAATAGGGGACATCGACTTGAGATAGGATGGTCAGGAGAGGTTACATTTAAACTGATTCCTGAAAGATTTGACAGAACTGAGGGAAGAGCATTCTGGGCAGAATAGAATTTGTCAAGGACCTAAAATAGGCAAGACCCTGGTGACTTGGGGAAATCGAAGGAAGGCAGAGGGTAATCTGAAGTGAAGTTAGGAAGGTGGGCTAGAGCCATTTTCATGAAGAGCCTTTTAGTAAAGTATCTGGGGTTCCCCCCCCCCCCCCAAGTATAGTAGGGACTTGTTGAAGAATTGTATAGTTTAAAGATCCCTCTGCCTGTTTCATGGACTGAGGAGAACAAGAATAAGAACAGGGAAGCCAGTGATCAGGCTCTTGGAATCTATAGAGATGAATGAGGATGGTGATTTGGATCAGGGTGAAGGCAGTGGAGATGGATGGAGCAGGAGAATTCCAGATGCAGTTTTTGAAATAGAAATGATATGACCTGGTGATGGATTGAACATGGGAGTTGAGGAAGAGGATGTAATTAGATTAGTACATGGAAATGTCAGGTCAGCAATTACATCTGCAAAGTCAAAGATCAGAACAGAGATCTGAGCTAGAAATGTAAGTGTGGAATTGAATGATTTTACCTAGAAAGCTGCGAGCTAGAAGAGAAAAATGGTGTAAAACCCTTTAAAGAGAAGAATTTTAAAAAGTGAATTGTTAGCTTGAAAGTAGGGTAACAACAACAACAAGAAAATGATTGAAAAGTTGTATCCACAGAGGTGGGAAGAAAACCAGGAGAGTGTGGTATTCATGTAACAATTTTCTTGTTTCAGGGAGGGAGTAGTCAACTGTGTTTATGCAGCTGAAAAATGAAATGAAGACTGAAAAGATTTGGCAATAAGGGGGTCATTGGTGACTTCGAGAAGAATACTGGGGCAGGATGGAAATGTCTGGGAATGAATTGGGAAATGAGGTGAAAGAAGTGGAGTCCTGGTGTATAGAAAGATGAAGTGTATACACAAGGTGCTACAAGGACAGAGGAGGGGGTGCCTAACTCATTCTGGGGAGTTAGGTAAACCTTTCCAAAGAAGATGACCACTGACCTAAATCTTAAAGGACGAATAGGGGCTTTAGGGTCTGATAAAAGAAGACAAAAAATACGTAAGGAAATGTAGAGAGACAGATAGTTTTAGGTAGAGCATAAATTTTCAGGACAAAGGTAGTGATAGATTAAGCTGGAGAGGTAGGTAGAAGCCATATTATCAATGAACCTTGTCTTCCATAATTAGTTATTATTGAGTACTTACTGTGTACAGAGACTATGCGTGGCCTTCATATATAGTATTCCCATTTAGTCCTCCTTGATGTCCTGTGAGTTAAGTTTTTAATCCTTATTTTATCAATAACATACCTGAAGCTTGGAGTGGTGAAGTAACTTGGCCCAGCTCTCACAAGGGTGAGTACTAGATTCAAGATTTGCACTGAGGTTGGTCCAACTTTAGAGCCATGCCCTTAACTTTTCTACTCTTTTGCCATGTAAAGGAACTTTATCCTTTAAGACAGGGCAGAACATTGTTTTTAATTTTTTTTCTAAATTAACAAAATTTCAATATTAGAATTTGCTGGGCACAGTGGCCCACACCTATAATCCCAACAACTCAGGAGGATAAGGTGGGAGGATCACTTAAGGCCAGGAGTTCAAGACCAGCCTAGGTAATGTAGCAAAGATACCTTCTCTACAAAAAAAAAAAAAAAATTAAAAATTAGCCGGGCATGGTGGCTCACACCTGTAGTCCTAGCTACTCAAGAGGCTAAGATGGGGATCACTTGAGTCTAGGGATTCCAGGCTGTAGTGAGCTATGATCAAGCCACTGCACTCCAGCCTAGGCGACAGAGTGAGATCCTTAAAAAAAATTTAGTAAAATTCGTATAATACTCCAGATTTCCATTTTCTCCTGAAGGAGAAATGTTGAGGAGGGGGAAGGAAGTAGTAAGTGCAGCTAGGTTTCTATTGTTAGTAGTCCATGCCAGATATGATAAGGACCAGGTCCTGGACATAGTTATTTGCTCACTCTGCGCTTTTCCTGTATTTGACCTATAATCTTTTTTGTCTGGGCCCGATCACATTGTTTTATAATTATTGCCTGTGATATGTATTCCCAGCTAGACCATGAGCCCTTTGCATGTAGGATTCAAATCTTGTTCATCTTTGTATACTCAGTGCTCAGCACTCGGCATATTAGGAATTTAGATTTGTAAAATACTTGTCATGTGAATAAACAAGTAAATGTGGAACTTCGTAGACCAAGAACCACAGGAACCCTTCACCTAGCCTACTTTCCTGCCATCATATACTAGGGTACTTGAAGACGTTCCATTACCTTTGTCATTATTACTAACATATATTGATCACTTACTATGTACCAAGCACTTTTCTAAGCACTTTGCATATCTTTATTCCTCATATAACAGTCAGCTGAGGAAACAAGCACAGAGGAGTTAATTACTTGCCCAAGATCATATATCTAGTCAATAGAGGAGCTAAAATACAGTCACCGGTATCAAATTATTGCCATTTATTGAGATCAACATGGATTTTCTACTGATTAAGCTCTCAGGCACTTCTCAAATCTAGGTTTGCTTTTTTGTGGTGTCCTTTTTCTTTATTTCTTTCATTTTTCCAACACTCCCTATTCCCCACACATCTTTCCATCTCCCTTCCACCAAGACTGATTCACTGAGTTAGAGTGTAGTCTTTCCAGCTGACCCCAAAGACAGATACGTTATGGGCTCTTTCAGTTTAGGGTTTTGTTTTTTGTTTTTAACAGTTTACTCTAAGGAAATGGAGTAATTAATAACAAACATGAGAAAGTTACAGACTGTCAGACCTCTCACTAAGTTATTGGTCCTGACTAATTCAGCATTCCTTGCCAACTGATAGCTAAAATGTACAGTAGTCTTTGCCCTCATCTTTACTCCCGAAGATGGCCCTCAACAGACCTCCCTGTTTCCAAGGACCCAGGCCCTCTAGATTCAGCTGGTCCCTCTTCACAACAGCCTGGTCTTGGTTTTTAGGTTTGAAGGTGAGATCAAAGCAGTGAGGAATGTCTAGGACCTACTTGTGTCTACTTGGACCTTCATCTTAATTAGCATGCATTTTAGAAGGCCTGAGCCTCCTGACTTTAGAACATTGTCTCACACCAGCTAAGACTGCCAACTAATAGTCACGTATGTGATTTTCTTAGATGTTACAAAATAACATTGAACCATATTTTATGTCTTTTAGGCCTTAGAAAATTTACGTGTATACCTGTGTGAGAAAATCATAGCTGAGAGACATTTTGATCATCTACGTGCAAAAAAAATACTCAGTAGAGAAGACACTGAAGAAATTTCTTGTCGAACATCAAGTAGAAAAAGGGCTGGAAAATTGTTAGACTACTTACAGGAAAACCCAAAAGGTCTGGACACCCTTGTTGAATCTATTCGGCGAGAAAAAACACAGAACTTCCTGATACAGAAGATTACAGATGAAGTGCTGAAACTTAGAAATATAAAACTAGAACATCTGAAAGGTAAGATATCTTAATTATCTAAGAGCTAATTTAAATGTAATAATGCTTTTAAAAAATGCAGAGCAGGCCAGATGCCTGCACTTTAGGAGGCCAAGGCAGGAGGATTGCTTGAGGTCAGGAGTTTTGAGACCAGCCTGGGCAACATAGCGAGACTTTGTCTCTACAAAAAATTAAAAAATTAGCCAGGCATGATGGTGCATACCTGTGTTTCCAGCTACTCAGGAGGCTGAGGTGGGAGGATCACTTGAGTCTGGGACATTGAGGCTATAGTGAGCCATGATTGTGCTACTGCACTCCAGTCTGGGCAACAGAGCAAGACCCTGTCTCAAAAAAGCAAAACAAAAACAGAAATGATCATTTTGCTTTCAAAAAGTTTAAACTTCAAAATTATATTCAATTTGCACTTATTTTACCTTATATGACACTATTACATTGAAAAAGTGGAATATCTCTCAATATCCTGTATTTGTATTCATTTAATACCATTTATAGAAAACTGTTATGAAATCCCTGCATACGTAAGGATTTGTTTCTAAAGTCAATAGAATGTAAAGTTAATCTATTCAAGAGTAAGCTCTGAAAATACTGTACATCACACATAAAGAACAGTATTTAGGCAAAGTATTGTAAAAGTCCAACTCTGCTAGTTTTTCTTGTGATCACCAGTTGATCACAAGATGAAGTAATTGGCATATGTTTATAGGAATCACGTTGCATAAAATATTCATGACTTTAAACTAGTCTGGCAAGATGTGAAAGCATGGAAACAGATTAAGAGAATAGCAGATTCACTTGTCCCATTTCACTCTCACTCCAGAATATACACTCACTGATTGGAATATTGTGTGGAATTGCCTACACAATTTAAATCCCCAACCCCCTCCTGCCTCTGTTCCTCACTGTCTCTCTCCAGAGCACATAAATGTGCATGTGATGTTCTACAGCTCTTCTAGGCATTAGGGATACAGAAAAGAATAATTTAGGGCTCTGCCCTTAAGGAACTCATAGTCTATAAGTGTCCCCTTGCTGGGACACATTACAAGTTTTCCCTTTTGAGCCATATCTAAGAAAGTAGTTTGTATAGCATGAAATAGACATGCTGACTGTATTGTGAGGTTGAAAAACTAGTGGAAGAAGTGACATGTAAGTGCCCTTTATAGACTATGCAGGTTTTGCCTAAAAATTGTCAACTCAGGGTTTCTGTGCCTGTAGGTTGAATATTTGCTAAGCCTAACAGAAGGGTAAATTGTATTTGTTTTATTCTTTCAATCCTCTGGATAATGGTTAACTGTACCCTTTGGATATCATAAAATTCTTTGATGGTATCTAAGTTGTTTTCTGCTGTAGCAATACCTGAGACTGGGTAACTTTTAAAGAAAAGAAATGTATTCATTTCTTACAGTTCTGGAGGCTGGTTAAGTCCAAGACCATGGCGCCAGCATCTGGCAAGGGTCATGCATGGTGGAAGGGCAGAAGATGGAAGAGCAAGGAAGGGCAAGAGTGTGAAAGAGAAGAAAAAGGAGTCGAACTCCCAAAATAACTAACCCATTCCCGTGATAATGGCATTAGTCCAGGGCAGAGCCCTCATGACCCTGTTGCCTCCCAAAGGCCTCAGCTCCTTACACTGCTGCAGTGGCAACCAAGTTTCCAACATGTGAACTTTTGGCGGATACATTCGTACCACAGCTGATGGGAACAACCACTGTCATTTGAGTAAACTGTGAGGTTGAGAAACAGGACATTATCTATTGAATTGTAGTTCTCACTTTCCCACAAAGTAGTCCTGGAATGTTGGACATGACTTAACTGTCCTGTGCCTTTTTCTCTCTCTTTTTTTTTTTTTTTTTTTTTTGAGACGGAGTCTTGCTCTTGTCGCGCAGGCTGGAGTGCAATGGCATGATCTCAGCTCACTGCAACCTCTGCCTCCCAGGTTCAAGCGATTCTCCTACTTCAGCCTCCTGAGTAGCTGCGATTGCAGGCACCTGCCACCACGCCTGGCTAATTTCTGTATTTTTAGTAGAGATGGGGTTTCGCCATGTTGGCCAGGCTGATCTCAAACTCCTGACCTCATGATCTGCCCACTTCGGCCTCCCAAAGTGCTGGGATTACAGGCGTGAGCCACCATGCCCCGCCCTTTTTTCTCATCTTTAATAATAAGAGACTATCCTAGGTGACCTCTAAAATTCCTTTTAGTTCTAATATCCTATTATTCAAGAATTAGCCATTGTCATTGATCAACAGATAGAATTTTAGCATCTGCCCTGTTTACTTTTTTTTATTAGCTAATATTTTTTGTACCAGAATACTAAAGAATATTTATTGTGAAAGCTATTTCTTATTTTATAAAAAATTTTAGGTGGTTAAGTTTATATGTACACTGTACCTTAAATGAGAATTACAGCATGTCATTTAACTTCCACGAGACTATTTTGTTATATAGAAAATGCAAATAATAGTATACTTCATGGTTGTTGAGAAAAGCAAATTAGATTTGAAATAGATTATGACGGAAATTACAAGTTGCTATTTAAATTTTGATTGTGGGGTAACTAGCTTGTAATCTTTAACAAGTCACAAGATGGACAGTGACTCCATTTTTTTAGTTACTTTTTCATTTACATCTGAATAATTTTATTGTAGGACTAAAATGTAGCAGCTGTGAACCTTTTCCAGATGGAGCCACGAACAACCTCTCCAGATCAAATTCAGATGAGAGTAATTTCTCTGAAAAACTGAGGGCATCCACTGTCATGTACCATCCAGAAGGAGAATCCAGCACGACGCCCTTTTTTTCTACTAATTCTTCTCTGAATTTGCCTGTTCTAGAAGTAGGCAGAACTGAAAATACCATCTTCTCTTCAACTACACTTCCCAGACCTGGGGACCCAGGGGCTCCTCCTTTGCCACCAGATCTACAGTTAGAAGAAGAAGGAACTTGTGCAAACTCTAGTGAGATGTTTCTTCCCTTAAGATCACGTACTGTTTCACGACAATGACACTTTATTGCCTTTTAATTTTTAATGATGACAAAAAATGTTTTAAAGAATATGACTTTTTATAAAACGGCTGTAATCATTTGTTTACATTTGATGCATGTCTTTTAAAATGCAATGTAAGCATACTTTGTAAATAGGATTTTTAGAATTAAAAAAGCATACTTCTAGGATAGCTAACTGTAAATCATGTTGATTATGTACTTTTTAGTAATTTCTTTTTTTCCTTTTTAAGGTCTTTCAGTATTTTTTTAAATATTTTCTATTTTAAGACTGATTTTAATACGGAATATATCTCTATTTGAGAATAGACCCTTACTGGGAAGAACGTTTTTTCCTCAGTGCATTTGTGCTAGAAATTTTCAAGAGTCTAATAGTCTTTGCCAGTCATTCAGCAGCAAATTTTCAGCATTAAGCTGTTCCTGTTCAGTAATAAAACCAATCACTGATGGGAAAACTGCCAATATAGAAAAATAAAAATCTCTTTTCCACTCCATTGTCGTATAGGCACTTAAACAGCCTCTTTTTGATACTGGAGGAACACTTGATGGAGTGTGAGCCACCTAAGATCTCAGTTTGCCAAAATTCATTTCTAATTAACCTTACTAATTATACTACTTTGTTAGGATTTTCACATTCTTGGCTTAATCATTTTCATTCCTAAAGAAAAATATCTTGGCCTAAACCTCAGTTATTACATGTAATTTGATGAGGTATTTTTTCCTTTTTTCTTCTTCTTTTTTTTTTTTTTTTTTTTTGAAACAGTCTTGCTCTATCGCCCAGGCTGGAGTGCAGTGGCGCATTCTAGGCTCACTGCAACTTCTGCCTCCCATGCTTACGTGATCCTCCCACCTCAGCCTCTCAAGTAATATAGCTGGGACTACAAGTGTGTGCCACCATGCCTCACTAGTTTTTGTATTATTTTTGTAGAGACGGGGTTTTGCCATGTTGGCCAGGCTGGTCTTGAACTCCTGGACTCAAGCAACCTACCCAGCATGGCCTCCCAAAGTGCTGGGATTACAGACATGAGCCACCTCACCTAGCCTGATGAGATTTTTTAAAAATATTTTTTCTGTACTTTTCATTCTCTTTTAATGAGGACCAATGTACAGTTGAAATAACTGGAACAAATTATTTTTGGTGTGTGTGACAATTCTGTTTTTAATGCTATTTGAATAAGTGGGCCATTAGCCAGATTTGTCTTTTTGTTGTAAAACAAAATTTGACTAATTTTACATGTTTATAAATCTTATGCTCTGTTTGTTTTTATTTAAATTACAATTTTATCTGTTTCCTGACATTGTCTCCTATATATTTCTATTATTAATTGCAAAAACGTAGAAATGGAAATTTTGCTATCAACAATAAAATTTTTTTAAAGTAGTGAGTGCTATTTTGGAGTTCCAAATTTTCAATAGGAAGTATCTAAAACTTTTTTTAATACGTGCCATTATCTATAGAAAACATTACTTCAGGTTGTGAGATTGAGTTGCATTTCTGGATGGACTGATGAATTTATCCGACATGAAGAAGATTGGCATATTAGCTTTAAAAATTTTTAAAGATTGGATTTTTTTTAGTATAAGCGTTTTCTAAGGATTATAGAGAAATGTTTCACCTCCAATGCATAGCAAAAATGGTGTTAGAAAGAAAATAGGTTACATTTAAGGAAGGTGCTTTAAAAAGCAGAAGCAGACTTTAAATTTGTGGACACCTTTTTAAAAATTGAATCAAAGATTATAATTTAGATATACAATAACACCTATATATAGATTAGTTTTAACTCTGAGTTTTCTTTCAGACTGTTTTCTAACTACATAGACAATAAAATTAAGCTTTGCATAAAGCTAGGTTTGTGGGTTTTTGACTTCTACAAAGTCATTTTTTTTCCTTTTAGCCCTGAAAACTAGCCATTGCCAAAAGTGTGTAATTTAGGATGACTGACAGGATGCAATTTTTTAACTAAGTTCATTAATGCAGCAGTGAAAAAGTTACTTTTCAGGGATACCATATTATCATAATACAAAAACACGTTAGTTCATTTTTATGTATATGTATATATTTATTTTTAATACTTTATTTTTGGAGCAGTTGTAGGTTTACAAAAAAGCAGAAAATACAGAGTGTTTCCAAATACCCCCTTCTCCCTCAGTTTCCCATATTATCTTGCACTGATGTGGCACATTTGTTATAATTGAGTCAATGTTTTGTTTGGTTTGGGGTTTTTGTTTTTTGTTTTTTGTTTTGTTTGTTTGTTTTTTGAGACAGAGTCTCGCTCTGTCACCCAGGCTGGAGTGCAGTGGCATGATCTCAGCTCACTGCAAGCTCTGCCTCCCAGGTTCATGCCGTTCTCCTGCCTCAGCCTCCCGAGTAGCTGAGATTACAGGCGCCTGCCACCACGCCCGGCTAATTTTTTGTATTTTTAGTGGAGACGGGGTTTCACTGTGTTAGCCAGGATGGTCTGAATCTCCTGACCTAGTGATCTGCCCACCTTGGCCTCCCAAAGTGCTGGGATTACAGGCATGAGCCACCACACCCGGCCAATCTTTTTTTTTTTTTTTTTTTGAGATGGAGTCTGGCTCTGTCACCCAGGCTGGAGTGCAGTGGTGCAATGTCGGCTCACTGCAACCTCCACCTCCCAGGTACAAGTGATTCTCCTGCCTCAGCCTCCAAAGTAGCTGGGATTATAGGCACGTGCCCCCACGCCTGGCTAATTTTTGTATTTTTAGTGGAGACAGGGTTTCACCATGTTGGCCAGGCTGGTCTTGAAATCCAGACCTCAGGTGATCCACCTGCCTCAGCCTCCCAAAGTGCTAGGATTACAGGTGTGTTTCACCACACCCAGCCTGATGAGTGAATCTTGATACTATTATTAATCCAAAGTCCGTTGTTCACATTAGGGTTCACTTTTTGTGTTACACAGTCCAGTGGGTTTTGACAAATGTGTAATGTCATGTATCTGCCATTATGCAGAATAATTTCACTGCCTTCAAAAGCTCATGTGCTCTACCTATTCATACCTTCCTCCCTCTCATCTCACTCCCAACCCTGGCAACCACTTATCTTTTTATTGTCTCTGTAGTTTCATCTTTCCCAGAATGTTATACAGTTGGAATCATAGTATGTAGCTTTTTTCAGACTGGCTTCTTTCTCTTATCAATATGCATCAGAATTCTTCCAGGTCTTTTCATGATGAGTTCACTTTATTTGTTTGTTTACTTTTAAAAACTTGCCAAGTTCACTAGTGAGAGGGGGAGAAAGAGTAGAGCAAGGAGTTCTGTCTGTGACTGAACAATCAATTGACATAATTCACTACTTGCAGGAGAGCGAGAGTTCACTTTTGAAGAGGTGATTCGTCTTTAGTCAGCATGTCACTCATTGTGTGCAATGTCAAACACTGGTAAAATAGGGGCAGGCCAGGATAATGGCAGTTTTTTGTTTATTTGTTTTCATAAATAGTTTTTTATTTTAAATCCAATTTATCACATTTTTTCTCATGGCTAGTGATTTTTGTCTCTTGTTTAAGAAATTTTTCCCATCTCAACATCCTGATGATATTCTATGCTTTCTTCTAGAAGTTGTTTTAGTTCCTCATTTAGCTCTATGAACCATTTCAAAGTAATTTTTGTGTATGGTATGAGGTAGAAATCAAGTCTTACAGCTACCATCTTTTTACCTAAGCAATGTAAAAAGGAGGTGGAAGTTTCACACTCTAGTCTTATATTGTATCATTGGATAAATATGTCCACTGTTGACTTTGGAGAAAAAGCAAACCAAGAAGCAAACTGATTTACAGTTTTTAAATGTAATCTTATGAGGGCTTTCTGAAAGGAGAGCTGAACTTAAGGATAGATAATATATAAAAAAACTTGAGTGCTGCTGCTAAAATCATGCTGAATTTGCCATACTGTTTAATTACCAGAAATAGTTCTTTATTGCAATGGTTCCCAAATTTTGCTGTCCATTTTACAATCAACTGGGGAGCGCTTAAAGATCCCTATCTCCAGGCTGTACCCCATACCCAATAAATCACAATGTTTGGTTGTGGAAGCCAGGCATCAGATTTCCAGGTGATTTTCAGTGGGCAACAAAATTTGGAATCCACAGCCTTACTAGATGCCAAATAATGAGTTTAGTGTTTCCGCATGTGTGATCTTGTTTCTTGTTTTTTAATCCTAATAACCCTGCAAGGAAGGTTTTATTGTCACTTTTTTTTTTTTACAGTTGAGAAACAAACTCAAAATAAAGTCAATGATTTAAAATCACACAGCTCTTTAGGATTAAAATCCAGGGCTGTTTGACTCTTAAGCCTGTGTTCTCATACAACTCATGTTTTCATTGTGGGAGAGAGTCCAAAAATAAAGAAAACTAAGATAATTCTAGTTACCATGGAGACAAAATAAGGCATGAGTTAAAAAGTAACTTGAAAGATACTTGATAGTATTATTGTAGAAGGCTTCTCAGAGCAGGTGAGGCTTTGAGCAGAGACCTAACTCATAAAAAAGGAGCCAGCCATGGGAAGTTCTAGAGGGAAGAGTTCCAGGCAGAAGTAACATTGAGATCAGAAGCCCTGAGGTGGGAATGAATTAGTGAGAGAACCTGGAAACATTAACACCTTATTAGCAATGAGCTCACCTAGCACCCAGACCTTGGCTTCTAAATACCCATTCTCCATTAAAAGGAATCAAAGTTCCTTGGAAATGGCTAATTCCAAGGCAAAGTATAAGATGAGCCTGAAACATCTTGTTCCAGGAAGCAGACAAGTGATCAAAGAATCTTGAGGAGGACATGTCCAAAGGACACAGAAGCCTGCTTGAAGGGGCTCCCATTGGCCAAATCAGAGACAATTTCAACATCAAAATAAATAATAATGGATTATAACTCATTTGATAAACCATGGGTCAATGCTAATATAAATAAATGAACAGTCTAGGCATGATGGCTCACGCATGTAATCCCAACACTTTGGGAGGCCAAGGTGGGCAGATCACTTGAGCCCAGGAGTTCCAGACCAGCTTGGCCAACATGGGGAAACCCTGTCTCTACTAAAAATACAAAAATTAGCCAGGCACGGTGGCAGGTGCCTTAATCTCAGCTACTCAAGAGGCTGAGGCACAAGAATCATTTGAACCTGGGAAGTGGAGGTTGCAGTGAGCTGAGATGACTCCAGCTGAGTGATGGAGCGAGACTCTGTCTCAAGCAAAATGAATAAATAAACAAATAATTTGAAGCAGAATGTGATGTTGACATAGTCTTTAAATACCTCCTTACAAAAATACTTATTTACAAAGGAGGAAAAAAGTAACTACAGTGGAGAAGCCTGGCAGATACAACCTTAAACAAGAAATCAAAGGTAAAATCATCAGTGCCACGACAAACTGAAATCATGTGCCTTCTGATAGAAGGCAATGAGAAGACCGTAATACCACTTTCATAATATTCTTGCCAAAGATTCATAACCTGACTCAAATCATTAGGAAACATGAGACAAGAAGAATTGTTGGCAGCTATCTTTGTAGACAATCTGCTACAAAAATGCTAAGTTTGAGGAGCTTCTGAGACATTGAAGTAGGAAATTGCATGCAGGAGTTTGGTGTTCAGGAAGACTTGTGGACCAGTTATGTAAATGTGGGAGTTATTAGCATAAACTAATATTTAAAACCTTGGAACTTGGTGAGTTTGCCTTGAAATGGAGGGTAGACAAAAAAGAGAGGAAGGCTCAGAACTGAGCCTGAGGTGCTTCTGCATCTAGAGGTGATACAGAGAAGACAACAGAGAAAACTGAAAAGGGCCCTGTGAAATAGGAAGAGAACTAAAGTGTATGATCTAGTGAAAGGCAAGATAAAAGCATTTCAAGAAGGCACCTATCTTGTTGAAAGGTCAAGTAAGAAGTGGTCTTTGGACCAAGTCTCACAGAGACCCCTGATGGTTTGATAACAAGAACTCATGTTGCTCAAACTGAGTACCTCAATCTCTGAGGCATTCAACAGTGAGCCCATTTTAAAAGTCACTCAGAGTGTCAGTTTTACTCAGTAATAAGTAAGTCTAAATATTTTTGTCTATTAAAATAAAAGAGCTTTATTAAACACAACCATGCAAAAGTTCCATACATTTTCAAGATCTTATATTAAGAAAAATAAATATGTATGCCCATGGGACTTTGGGTCACAATGTATCAGCTCAGCTTCTGGAGGAACTGGAGACCGAGGTCACTCGTGGGCGATTAACTGTGTCTATATGGCCAAGCCCCAATAAAAACTCTGGACAACAAGGCTCAGGTGAGTTTCTCTGGATGGCAGTATTCCATGCATACTGTCACGTGTCTCTGCCACGAGAAGTTCATACTGTTCACAATTCCACTAGGAGACGACAACTGGAAGCTTTGAATGTGGAACTCTGCACCGTGTGCCTCTTCCCTTGGCTGTTTGGTTTTTTCCCCCTGCCTGTATTATTTTGCTGTAATAAACTGTAACCATGAGTATAATGGCTTGCAGTGAGTTCTGTGAGTCCTTCTAGTAAATTATCAAACCACCCTGAAGGCAGTCTGAACTTTGCAAAACCTGAAATTGGTGTCAGGAGTGAGGATGGTTTTGGGGACTCCCAAACTTTGCACTTTGAGACCATCACTTTCCTCTGCCAACATAGGAACCTGGATGGGAAAACTCGAGAAACACTTATCTAGACCCACACCATCATAAATTACTATAATCCAAAAATATTTATTAACCATCTGCTCTGTGACAAGCACTGCGCTGGGTAGTAGGAATCTAAAAATGAGCAAAGCACAGTCCAGCTCCTCCCCTCAAGGAGCTCATAGACATCGTACCACAGCAAAGAGGGAGTGAACAAGATAGTTATATAACTCTGCCCTGGAGCCTACTTCCAGGGAGGAATGGCAAGTTATGTGTGAGTGTGAGTATCATCTAAACGAGCAGGCATCCTTAAGTGAAATCTAAATACACTGATAACAACTTCATTTGGGTGTCATTCCCATCTAGTTCACCAGAAGGAGTCAAAGAGTTCTAGTTTCCCTGAATACTAGGCATATGGTTACACCATTTACCAAAAGAAGGAACAAAAATGCAGAGAAAAATTATATGAAAAGACAGATTACGGTTCCAATAGGTGGGTATTTGAGGCCCCAGAAGGATACCATATGGAAAATATAAGATCCAGGTGGTGGTCGGGTCTAGAGTTTGGGTGGAAAGATTGGGATTAGACACCCAGATTTGGGAATCGTAGCATAAAGTAGTTAATGAGGTGGAAAGGGATGGGCTGACTTGCAACTTTGTAATGCCCTTTAAAATGTTAGAAGCATCACTGAAAGATAGCACAATATGTTGGGAAACATCAACATTTAAGGGCCATATGGAGCAAAGCAGGCGGAGAAGAGGCTGACAATGAGAAGCCAGAGAGTTTGGACGACCCGAGTGGTAGGCTATGATCCAAGAGGAGTTTTATCAAAGCTATTCAGAGCGCACCTGAATGAGGTCAAGCAGGAAATGATTTGGTTCTTGGCTTGGGAAGTCCACCACCCCTAGAGGTCTTCCATGACAACCTAGGGAAACACACTGAGAGTAATTTTTATTTGGAAGACGAGATGCAGTGGATCAGGAAAAAATCCTACCCTCTCTGGGCAAGGGCTAAAGTGGAGTGACAGCGAAAAGACAAAATTCTTAGGTCTTCTATGCCTTTGGTAAATGCTATCGAATGCAGGAAGTTTGGCTAGGATCCCTGGCTCAGAACTTCGTCCCTTCTCAGAGCTCCTCAGAAATGAGTAAAAGCAGCCCCTGCCCCTGCTTGGGAACGTGCCGGGCCCGCCTCCAGCCTCAGCCCCTCCGAGGGGGAGCAGGAGCGTGGCGCAACCGCCAGGGGGCGCAGACTGCAGGCATATTTGTAAGAGTTGGGGCGGGGCCACGCGCGGGGCGGGCCCTGGGGTGGCTTCCGGTTTCCGGCTTCCGGCGGAGTGCTGGGTTGTTGCTCGCAGCCGTCATGGCAGCGGAGGAGAAGGACCCTCTGAGCTATTTCGCGGCATACGGGAGCAGCAGCTCAGGCTCCTCGGACGAGGAGGATAACATCGAGCCGGAGGAGACGAGTCGCAGAACCCCGGATCCGGCGAAGTCGGCGGGCGGCTGTAGGAACAAGGCGGAGAAGCGGCTCCCGGGACCTGACGAGCTGTTTAGGAGCGTGACTCGCCCGGCCTTTCTCTACAATCCGCTCAACAAACAGATAGACTGGGAGAGGCACGTCGTCAAGGCGCCTGAGGAGGTGAGGTCCCCGACCCCGTTTCTAGGTCTCGGCCCCGGCCTGCGCCCCCTTTCTCCTGAGCCCCCTGCTGGGGACCTGCTGTCCATTCCCCCACACGCAGTCACCCCCGCGGGATGCCGCACCACCCCCTCCCACCTCAAGCCCTGGGAAACCTGGCCCCCTCCCCCCGCCTGGTGGGTGTTAGACCGGACCCGCAGCCCCGCCCCTTGTGAGGAGACCCAAACCTCCGCGCTCGGTGCCCCGACCCCGCGCGGCGAGGACTAACAGTGGTGACTCCCCCGCCCCCCCCGCTGCAGCTTCTCCCTGAGACCCCTTCCCTTTGACGCCGAAGTGCCTGCGGTGCTGCCTCCAAGACAGTGTCTGCTGCAGCCTCCTGAAGGGGTCAGCCTTGGCGTAGTATCTCTGAGACTGGATTCTTCTTTGGTAACTAAAAGTTATTAGCTTTATTCATATAGGGAACCCTTTGGCTTTTCACTTAACAGTATTGTGATTTTGATGGAAAAATGTGTCTTTCAACCTTAAAGAAAAAAAAAGTCAGCCTGAACGATAAGCGAACGGCAGGGAGTTGCATGTGCCCACGTCCATCGTAGGAACCTCGGTTCGTCACAGTGCTTCTTAATGTGCTTGCTTAACAGCCTCCAAAGGAATTCAAAATATGGAAGTCAAATTATGTACCACCTCCTGAGACCTACATCACTGAGAAGAAGCCTCCGCCTCCAGAGCTTGACATGGCAATAAAATGGTCTAACATATATGAGGACAATGGTGATGATGCTCCACAGAATGCTAAGAAAGCTAGGCTTCTACCAGAAGGGGAGGAGACGTTGGAATCAGGTAAGGAAAGTCAGAATCCGATGGTGGTCTATTTTGATCCCCGTGATGGGCTTAAAAAGAATGAGATATTTAATGAATGAAAATTAAATCTAGCGAATTGGCAAACTAATTTGATGGTCTTTGGATACTTACTGCTCTGCTTTTGAGAAAGATCATATATATTTGGCTTTAACATGAAGTCTCTGATAGCTCAGCTAGTAGTAGTTGCTGTATTTTAGTGAAAGATCATAAATTATTCAGGCTTTAAAGTAAAATATCTGATATCCAGTGGTCTGATTTATGATGCCTTATTAGAACAACACAAATCAATTCATGGTTTCTTGTGACTGTAGCTACAAAGTACTGAAGGCTTAATTTTCTTTTTTTTTTCTTTTTCTTTTTTTCTTTTCTTTTCTTTTTTTTTTTTTTTTGAGACAGCATTTCGCTCTTGTTGCCCAGGCTGGAGTGCAATGGCGTCATCTCAGCTCACTGCGACCTCCACCTCCCAGGTTCAAGCGATTATCCTGCCTCAGCCTCCAAGTAGCTGGGATTACAGGCGCCTGCCACCACGCCGGGCTAGTTTTGTTTTTTTTTGTTTTTTTTTTTTGTTTTTTTCTTTTGTAGAGGTGGGGTTTCACCATGTTGGTCAGGCTGGTCTTGAACTCCTGACCTCAGGTGATCCACCTGCCTCGGCCTCCCAAAGTGTTGGGATTTACAGGCGTAAGCCACCGCTTCCGGCCGAAGGCTTCATTTTCTATTAAAGCAGTTGTGCTTCAGAGCTAAAATTAGTATGACAAAATGAATTTAACTGAGCATTACTACACAGTAATAGGAAGATAATGACTGAGTTGTTTTACTTTAGTTCATAATAGCATGATTTCGTCTCTTACTTGGACTGTCACAGTAATCTTTGCCTACACACTCTTATCCAATCTGTACCATCCTTCACTGCAGCTAGTGTTGAGTTTCTAAAAGTCGTATCTGATTATATAACTTGCCTGCTTAAAACCCTTCAACGGGATAAAGTCAAGGCCTTGTATTAATAGGCCCTTTCTCCCTGTCCACAGTCATTTTTAATGGCCCCTTTCTAGCACTTGAAGATCTTGAAATCCAGAACTGAATTGTATGGTTCCCTGCCTTTCAGTATACGTTGCACCTTATTCTTTAGTGTTCTTTCTTATCTCTGGCTAGTAAACTAATTCATCCTTCAAAATCCAAATCAAAAGAAAAAATCTCAGGTATCACCTCTAATAATTATTTGCTCCTTTGTACCTTGTTTATGCTAATGCTGTTGATTGCCCTCATCACTTGTATGTGATTTTTTTAAAAGTCTGTCTGCTTTATGATGAGTTCCTCAAACAGCAGGATTTGAAGTGTTTGTTTGTATCGAGTACATTGTAAGTATTCAGTAATTGTTGAATTTAACTAATGTTTTGGACCATTATTTTTAAGAAAGCATGCCATTTTTGTTAAACAGATTTCTGATCTTCCCACAAAACAAGGGCTACTTAGCCCGTTTTTAACAGTCATGCAGGGAGTGATGTTTTAAGAGAAAGGAGAACTGACTGGCAGTTCTTTCTTTAGTTTTGATTCTACCTAGCTTTTCCATTACTTTTGCTGACTTCCAATATGTATTAGTCACTAATGAAGGAGCATCTTCAGTAAGTAGCATCTTTTTGCAGACCTTAAATGATGTAAATATTTATAATATCTCATATTGTACAATCTTTTTGTTTTCTTTTTTTTTTTTTTTTTGAGACGGAGTCTCCCTCAGTCGCCCAGGCTGGAGTGCAGTGGCTCCATCTCGGCTCACTGCAAGCTCCGCCTCCCGGGTTCACGCCATTCTCCCGCCTCAGCCTCCCGAGTAGCTGGGACTACAGGCGTCCCACGCCCGGCTAATTTTTTTGTATTTTTAGTAGAGACGGGGTTTCACCGTGTTAGCCAGGATGGTCTGGATCTCCTGACCTCGTCCGCCTTGGCCTCCCAAAGTGCTGGGATTACAGGCGTGAGCCACCGTGCCCGGCCATTCCTTTTCATAATTAGTAAAAATATATTTGCTTAAATAATCTTTATTACAACACCTTGTGAAATGAGATAGAGAAATGTGGAAATGATAGCTTACATAACTTGTCCAAGGTCACAAACTAGAAAATGCCAAATTCTAAAATAGGCACTTTCACAGTTTTATAATTTATTACTCCGAGCAACCTGATACAGAAGTGCTACATGACTCATTATTACTGTTTTACAGATGATAAAACAATCTGAGATTAGGGACTTTACCCAAATTCATTCACGCAGCTAAAGAAGAGGCAGAGTAGTAGGCATTCAAATCCAGACCTTTAAATAGAAATTATGCCTTATTAAACTGAGATTTGGTCTCCTGATGAATAGCCATTTCTCAACAGTGAGATATAGCTATTCTTCTGTAGGGCGAATGGCAGTAAAGATACTAGGGTTGATACTCAAACTAGATTTCCATAGGCTGGTGCTCTCACATCTTTGTAGTTATATGGAAAAAACCAGGATTATACACCAGGGCAAGCAAGCAAGAAAGAATTATCTTTTTCTAGCTTAGCTTTTGAGTTAAGTTAGAAGGAGTTCCAAATATGTTGCAAGTAACACTGCTATTCACAGAGATAATTTCTGTCTTTTTGATCACATGATGGTCCTTTATTGGAAAACAAATACAGGCAAAATCAAATAACAGACCCATTTTTTAGAAGTGATTTTCAGATTCCTATATCATAAACCCACTGTAAAATCAATTTATGTCATAATGTTTTAGCCTTTCTTTTTCATTCATAAAATATATATCAGAAACTCTACACTCTTATCCAAATTTTAGATTAGCGAGTGACTTTTTTATTTTGCTTCCCTATTCTGCCCTTTGGCCTTTTATTGCCGGTTAACGTCTTCCAGTTACTTTAGAGGAAGAGCTGGGAAAGGTTCAGAACTCATCATTGGGTCTTGCTGCTTATCAGCACTTCGGGTTTGTTTTTTTTTTGAGATGGAGTCTCGCTCTGTCGCCCAGGCTGGAGTGCAATGGTGTGATCTCGGCTCACTGCAACCTCCGCCTCCCGGGTTCAAGCGATTCTCCTGCCTCAGCCTGCCAAGTAGCTGGGACTACAGGCACACGCCACCACGCCCAGCTAATTTTTGTATTTTTAGTGGAGACGGGGTTTCAGCATGTTGGCCAGGGTGGTCTCGATCTCCTGACCTCGTGATCCGCCCGCTTCAGCCTCCCAAAGTGCCGGGATTACAGGCGTGAGCCACCGCACCCTGCCACTTCTGGTTTTAGTGGTTGCAAAATGTAGGTAAGCAAAGCTTAGTTATTAGTTGTAGCTTTATTGACATGTATAATAATTAATTGTAAAAGCATAATTAATATAGTGATTTTTAGTTTACACTTTTTAGAATTTAGAAAGCTTGTATATTGATAAGTTAAACTTACTTAACTTGAGTGATTTGAGTTCCATAATAAAAAAATTGTTTCCTTACCAGTACATCTATGCTATATGAGACCAAGTAAAAAAGCTCAATAAAGTTGATAAACGAACATTGCTCAGATTTTTTCCCCTACTCTAGTTTATAAAGCAATGCCTTGTCATGACACTAGATGGCATAGCACTTCTGCTGAAATCACTGATAGCCAGTTACTTTTTAACTTCAGTAGTTTGTGGTTTTGTTATTCAGTTAATTTACTTGTAATAAGTGGCAAATTAAAAGCAAAAATATCTCAGTATCATCTTCTAAATGTATGTTAATGCATAGTGAATATTATAGTAAACTTAGTACTTTCCATTTTTATATTATCACTACTGAAAATCTCAAAAGAGGAGCTTAGTGATAATTAACTCATTAAAAAGCAAAAGGTGCCGGGTGCGGTGGCTCATGCCTGTAATCCCAGCACTTTGGGAGGCCGAGGTGGGTGGATCACGAGGTCAGGAGATAGAGACCATCCTGGTTAACACCGTGAAACCCCGTCTCTACTAAAAATACAAAAAATTAGCTGGGTGTGATGGCGGGCACCTGTAGTCCCAGCTGCTTGGGAGGCTGAGGCAGGAGAATGGCGTGAACCCGGGAGGTGGAGCTTACAATGAGCTGAGATGGTGCCACTGCCTTCCAGCCTGGGCAACAGAGCAAGACTCCATCTCAAAAAAAAAAAAAAAAGCAAAAGGTTTGTCTTGTTTTGGTGGTATACCATGTTATTTGGTTTGTGGAGCCAGTGTTTTTGTGTGAACATGATGAACTACTGATTAAAACTTTGATTTGTAAATTCCTGGGGTGAGTTGATCTGAATTGTATTTTATTCCACTGCCTACATAAATCCATAGTGCTCTGTGAAGCATGTGAATAACATCACCGTGCTGTGCTTGAAGGGGAGTGAAGATGAATGGTATTGATTGTTATCTGCATCAATAAATGAGATATTCTGATTATGGTACAGTTAGCAGAAGGGAATTGAAGGCTTAAGATTTTAATATTTCCTTCAAGGAATTTATGATTTGATGTCAGTAGTTCCTCACATTTTTTAATAATGAAGGCTCCTTTCAATATCAAGATATTTTATAGATCTCCACATGATAACCTGTTGAACTTTTTGAGTATCTGTTAATCAAGAAAATAAAGTCAAACGCTACAATTAATTAGTAATGTGCTCCAAATAAATTTGTATTTTATAAATCATAACATCTTTTCCATGTTACTCTGTCTATATGGAGTTCTTAATACCACACATTTGCTTAGGGAGATGGAATTAGCAACTAGTCTGTGCTACCCTGTATTTTTTTTTTTAACGATGTAGTTGGATTTTTTAAAATAGAATAAAAGAGTTCACTTTTCCAGGTTTGACAGCATTTTTATGAATTGGAAATTTTCTGTGGCTACAGATACTATTAACATTTTGGAAAGGTGTAAAGAACATTGTTTTAATGTAAGGCTCTTCTCTAACCTCCCTCCCCTCTCCAAATTCTCCATAATATGAAGTAGGAAGATATGTATTTTTCTGTTGCCATTAAAATGTTCTGGCCATCCTAGGAGTGGGGATGGAGAGGGCGGGGATGGGAATTAGAACTTACTAGAATAAAATTCCAAATAGAGGTTTGGGGAAACCTACTTGTGAGTGCATTTTAACCTCAAAATAAGGATTTGGGGTGGGTGGAGAAGGTGATGGGGCAGAAGAAGTTGTTTTTGGAGGAGAGAAAGCAGATTGAAAGGAAAAGGACAGCTGATAGCCACTTAAATAATGTCATCGTTAGAGTGATACCTATTTTTTGTAAAAAGAAAACAATATGCTCCATTCTTACAAAGCATTGATTGTATTTTAATATATACAATGTAAATACTATCATGCAGTGGTGTCCAAGGGAGAGAATACAGTCATGAGTTCTTAGTTTCTGTTATTGGTTGGGCCAATAAAGCCCCTTCATCATCCTTCTTTTCTGCTTATCACTAGAGACAGAAACTAAAAACCATGGCTTCAGGCTGCTAAAAGCCTAAAACAAAACAGAACAACAACAACAAATAAGGCAGGTTGGACAAGCTTGCTGAGTATTTGGGAGCCTTTTTCAAAAGTCTGATTTGGGGGAAGTAAAGTCACTTATTTTAAGCTACCTTAGTATAGCACCTAAAGAGTTACTTTGTGAATTTTGTATGGCTGCAATTGAAAAAAAAAAAATTGCTCACTTTCACTTGCATTTAAAAATCAGAGCTCTAAAAGTTAATTCTTGTTTTTTATTGGGAAACTCTGAGATAAACATTAGTTGATGAGGGTAATAATTTTGGTATAAAGCCAGTGAAATTTTAATGCTTAACATGTTGGGTTTTTTAAAATTACTGATTGAAACTCTTCCTTTTCTATTTAAAGATGATGAAAAAGATGAGCATACTTCTAAAAAGCGCAAAGTAGAGCCAGGAGAACCAGCAAAGAAGAAAAAGTAGAAACAAATGACCAGAATTTCTGTACTGCTAAACTTGTTGAAATGTTTCTTTGGACAGATTAAGTTGATATTGTGGGTTATTATGCCACATCTCCATGAAAGTGCATACGTTAATGAACTAATAAGTATTGCCTCAAGAACTTTCCACTATAGAATTCTTTTTTTATTTAAAACATGTATGTATTTAAAACTCAACTGGTGACTTGCGATTGTGAAATTGATAACACTTGGATGCATTCTTGCTCTCACAGAATTGGTGACATGCTTTGAGAGTTTTGTCACATGTTGACATGCCAATGTTCTGTAAACCTTTTATAAAGGAATATATTTTTAAAGTAAATATATTGTAATGTACTGTGAACTTGTAGGGTGCTTTTCAACAGTCTTTGTACAGTGTAAATAGATCATGGAAATAAAATTACTTATTCAATATTACTATTACTGTATAACATTAACATTTGAATGTTTGTCTGTGACAAGTACCCTATTTGTCGTGTGACATTTTAAGTTGTAATAAGAAGTATTACCATTTAAAGAGTGCCTCCTGTGTTCCAGGTGCTTTGTGCATATATTTTCTCTGATCCTTAAGCAACCTAGCAAGGTATTATTAGTATTCTCATTTTATAATAAAGAGTGCTTGAGTAGCTTGTCTAATGTTACACAGCTAGTGAGTGATTCATTTGGAATTTCACTTGGGACACTTGAACCTCAAAATCATCACATTAAACCACCTGTCCACCAGTCAAAATTTAGTCATCTTTCAGGAATGACATCAATTGTCATCTCTTCCAGGTACTTTTCTGTTGTACCTGGAGATCTGTTAGTGGAGATCTTTTCCTCTCCTGATTGGATGACTGTACTTGTCATCTGTGCTTTATGGTTATTCATTAATTTCTTTATTAAATTGTAAGTTTACAGGACATTCAGTTAAATTTGAATTTCAGATAAATAATGTTTTAGTATATTTAATATTCAGGACATATACAAAAAATGTGTTTATCTGAAATTCAAATTTAACTGGACATCTTTTATCTGGTAACCCTACTTCTACATGTTTTCTCTACCCAGCTTCTGTTTTAATGCTTTGCGTATAGTAATACTAAAATGAACAAGAAGTAGTTGGGAAGGTGTGATCTTTGAGTTCCAAAATGCAGTTATTTGTAGCATTTTGAACAATAAAAAGGTTACACTCTGCATCAATCTTTCCATGAATCTGAAGCCCTTAAGAGATAAGAATTACAGAACAGTGCACATTCAGTGTATAAGAACAAGACAGCCAAGCATGGTGGCTTATGCTTGTAATCCCAGCACTTTGGGAGGCCAAGGTGGGAGGATAGCTTGAGGCCAAGAGTTGGAGACCAGCCTAGACAACATGATAAGACCTCATCTTTACAAAAAATAATTTAGAAAAAGACATAATCTGAGTATTTTTTTTAATCTGTTTTTCCCCATTGTGGAAGATAAAATTTGAACAATTACGCAAGATTTGTTTACTTAGGCATGTGTATCAAGTAGATTAAAATTCATAAAAGTCATTAAGAGTGATTGCACCTGCCATGGTGCTTTGTGGAATGAAGGTCCATAACAGCATGATGGCTTCCAGTATATCTCGAGTTTAGAAAAACCAATTCTATAGCTGCCCATCCTCTAGGTTTGCAAATATATGAATCCCAAAATTGAAGTAATTGCTAAAGCAAGAATATGTTTTTTTAAGATCGTAGTCTTTGTAATGAATTTGGAAATCTGTGGTATCATATACTAAGGAGTGGCATCAAGTGATAAAGCAAGACCATAGTATGTACATGACACCAAACACAACCAAATCAAGTTATATTTGTGAAGTTGTGATTCCCAAGCTCTGGAGAAATCTAAAATTTGGATGCATGTGTTGGTGGAGCAAATATCTCAGAAGTTACTGAAATATTGCAAGGTTCTTAAGTTAGCATGAAAGCAAACTTTTTTCTCTTTTTCCTGGGAGATGTGCAGAGTATGTTGTATGAGGAGGAAGACAGGACTTAGGGAAGAGGCTAAATATTTTGGAGCAAGTCTGACTCAGCCATTTGTATCTCCTGGTTGGAAAATGGACTGTCATATCACTCTACATTCATCATCACATTAGAGAATAGATTATTTTCCCCTTTAGAGATGTCCTGGGAACATGTTTGCACAAGTGTTCATGTGGGTACTGAGGTGAAGTTTGGTTGAGCTAGTGGAAACCTAGTGGGGAAAAGTCTTAAAAATCCATATACGTAAGAAAAATCATCTGTCCAAGTATCTTTCATTTTAGAGAATCGAGTCACTTGATAACTTCTGATTGTTTCCTCCACTTTAAGTTAAGCCTGGGCAACATGTTGAGATCCTGATCTGGTTTGGCTGTGTCCCCAACCAAATCTCACTTGAATTGTAATTCCCACAATTCCCACGTGTCATGGGTGGTGACTGAATTATGGGGGTGGGTCTTTCCGGTGCTGTTCTTATGATAGTGAATGAGTCTTAACGAGATCTGATGGTTTTAAAAACCATCAGTGCAGGGAGTTGCCCTGCACAAGCTCTCTGCCTGCTGCCCTCCACATAAGATGTGTCTTGCTCCTCCTTGCCTTCTGCCATGATTGTGAGGCTTCCTCAGCCATGTGGAACTGTAAGTCCAATTAAACCTGTTTCTTTTGCAAATTGCCCAGTCTCTGGTATGTCTTTATCAGCAGCATGAAAATGGACTAATACAGTTAATTGGTACCAGTAGAGTGGGGTACTGCTGAAAAGATACCCAAAAATGTGAAAACGACTTTGGAACTGAGTACAAGGCAGAGCTTGGAATGTTTGGAGGGCTCAGAAGAAGACAGGAAAATGTGGGAAAGTTTGGAACTCCCTAGAGACTTGTTGAATGGCTTTGACCAAAATGCTGATAATGATATGAACAATGAAATCCAGGCTGAGGTGGTCTCAGATGGAGATGAGGAACTTGTTGAGAACTAGAGCAAAGGTCACTCTTGATATGTTTTAGCAAAGAGACTACTGGCATTTTGCCCCGTCCTAGAGATTTGTGGAACTTTGAACTTGAGAGAGATAATTTAGGGTATTTGGTGGAAGAAATTTTTAAGCAGCAAAGCATTCAAGAGGTTACTTGGATGCCATTAAAGGCATTCAGTTTTATAAGGGCAGCAGAGCTTGAAAGTTCAGAAAATTTGCAGCCTGACAATGCGATAGAAAAGAAAATCCCATTTTCTGAGAAGAAATTTAACCTGGCTGCAGAAATTTGCTTAAGTAATGAAGAGCCAAATGTTAATCCCCAAGACAACGGGGAAAATGTCTCCAGGGCAGGTTAGAGGTCTTCACAGCAGCCTCTCCCATCACAGGCCCAGAGGCCTAGGAGGAAAAAGTGGTTTTGTGGGCTGGACCCAGGATTCCTGTGCTGTGTGCAGCCTAGGGACTTGGTGCCCTGTATCCCAGCCACTCCAGCCATGGCTGAAAGGAGCCAACGTAGAGCTCAGGCCATGGCTTCGGAGCATGCAAGCCCCAAGCCTTGGCAGCTTCCATGTGGTGTTGAGCCTGCAGGTACACAGAAGTCAAGAATTGGGCTTTGGGAACCTCTGCCTAGATTTCAGAAGATGTATGGAAACAACTGGATTCCCAGGCAGAAGTTTGTTGCAGGGATGGGGCCCTCATGGAGAACCTCTGCTAGGGCAGTGCAGAAGGGAAATGTGGGTTTGAAACCCCCAGAGTCCCTGCTGTGGCACCACCTAGTGGAGCTGTAAGAAAAGGGCCACCATCCTCCAGACCCCAGAATGGTAGATCTAGTTACAGCTTGCACCATGCACCTGAAAAAGTCACTGACAGTGCCAGCCCATGAAGGCAGCGGGGAGGGAGGCTGTACCCTGCAAAGCCATAGAGGCAGAGCTTCCCAAGACCATGGGAACCCACCTCTTGCATTAGCATGACCCAGATGAGAGACATGGAGTCAAAGGAGATCATTTTGGAGCTTCAAGATTTGACTGCCTTGCTGGATTTCAGACCTGCATGGGGCCTGTAGCCCCTTTGTTTTGGTCAGTTCTCCCATTTGGAATGGCTGTATTTACCCAATGCCTTTACCCCCATTGTATCTAGGAAGTAACTAACTTGCTTTTGGTTTTACAGGCTCACAGGCAGAAGGGACTTGCCTTGTCTCAGATGAGACATGGGACTGTGGACTTTTGGGTTAATGCTGAAATGAGTTAAGACTTTGGGGGACTATTGGGAAGACATGACTGGTTTTGAAATGTGAGGACCTGAGATTTGGGAGGGGCTGGAGTGGAATGATATGGTTTGGCTGTGTCCCCACCCAAATCTCATCTTGAATTGTAACTCCCACAATTCCCAGATGTCATGGGAGGAACACATTGGGAGGTGACTGAATTATGAGGGCAGATCTTTCCTGTGCTGTTCTCATGATAGTGAATGGGTCTCACGAGACCTGATGATTTTAAAAATGGGAGTTGCCCTGCACAAGCTCTTTTTGCCTGCTGCCATCCAGGTAAGATGTGACTTGCTCTTTCTTGCCTTATGCCATGATTGTGAGGCTTCCCCAGCCACATGGAAGTGTATGGCCAATTCAACCTCTTTCTTTTGTAAATTGCCCAGTTTTGGGTACGTCTTTATCAGCAGCATGAAAATGGACTAATACAGACCTCATCTCTACAAAAAAATTTAAAAATTAGCCAGGCGTGGTGGTGCACGATAGTGGTCCTAGCTATTGGGAAAGGCTGAAGCAGGAGGATCACTTGAGCTCAGGAGTTAAAGGCTGCAGTGAGCTATGATGCACCACTGTACCCTGGCATGGGTGACAGAGCAAGATCCAGTCTCTAAAAAAAAGAAATAAACCATATCAGGCATGAATGGCTTTTTGTACAGGGTAATTTGAGAAAATAACTAAGCATATGTGGGCCATGTTTTAAAATTTGAAGTGTAAATAGCTTCATAGAGTTTTATGGGAAACATTCTAACTGGAATCAGAAAAATATTACTGATTCAACTGCTTTGGCCAAAAAAAAATTACTGAGAAAATTGGCAATGCGTTTTCACCATTAAAACACTAAGATCTGGACTCAGTTGTAAACTTGCAACTTTCTAATCTTAAAATTTAATGCTGTGTAGTGCTTTTGAATTCACAAAGTTTAGTCACATAATATTTTAGTTTCCAAAAATCCAATTAGGTAGGTTTCATCATTTTCAAATTGTGGAATGGAAAATAGGCCCAGTGAGCTGACATAGTGTACCCATGGATGTACAGTGTGTTAGCTTCAGAGAAGAGAGGGATGGAGAAACTGGTAGTGCTTAGTTGGATATAATAGCTGAGCATGAGGCTTTCTTTTATTGCTAATTATATTTTTAAATGTAAAATATGAATGGATTAATGCAGGTTTGAACATAATCTACATATAAAATATGTCACACAAGTTAGGTACAAAGCTCTACCAGAGACATTTGAAACCTCTAAGTATTTTTACAGGTCTATATAATCCGAATAAATGCAGCAACTCAATTTGATTAAGTCAAAAACTGACTAATCTGAATTCATAACTGGACTTTAAAACATGGGTGGTATTTTGGAGTTTTAGAATTTTTATCCATACTGTACTGCTTCCCTATGTCACCCCTCCATTTCATAATAGTACAGAAGTTTCACATATTCCTACAAAATCGTGTTAAAATTCCCAGCAAATGTTTTGGAATTTGCATTACATTCTAAAGTTTTCTCTCTTCATCTTCCTCCACATAGATAATTTTTCCAATTTTTTGAAGCATTGCCTTTCAATGAAAAGAGAGTGTGGGGAGATACCAAGAGGCATTTGTGTGCTCTGTCCACAGACAAGGAACTTTTTGCCTGTTTTGTTCATTGACTAGAACAATGCCTGGCACATAGTAGGCACTCAATATGACTGCTAAATGTTGCAAATAAGCTGAATTCCTCACCCCTGGCTTAGGGTTGATTCTCATTTGTCTTGGTATAATGCTATCCCCCCATCCAGAGGCTTGTGTTTTCAGTTATATGGGCCAATATGTCTTATTAACAATGTAAACAAGTTTGAATTGGGTTTTCTGTCATTTTTCCACTAAAACCATCAATTAGTGCAAAACTGATTTACTCCTTTGGTTTCTTCCAGGGCTCCATGCTATTCTGGTTCTATTTTCTCTGGTTCCTTCTCTTCCAACTGCCCCTGGTTGCCAGTGTAGTCTACATTGTTATTCTTCTCATTCTCTACCCTTGTTCTTGAAGATTTCAACCAAGTTCATGGCTACCACAATCAGTAACACTTTGATGATCCCCTATACTGTATGGCTTGCCAGAGTGCTCTTATAAAGCCTAGATTTGTGTATCCAATTGTACATCGCCACTTGGTTCTTAAAGGTCCCTCCCATACTGTATGTCCAAACACATTGTGTCAAAGGTGACACCATGTACCATATTTTGTTTCTGATTAATGGCATCACCATAAACCCAGAAACCTGCCCTACCTCACTTCCTATCACATAGGTTTGGTCAGTAAATCCTGTGGTTTCTACTCCCTCATTCCCATGTGCCTCTATTTTTTCTCCCTCTTTTTTAAAATATTTGCTTTTGGATGGAGGCAGCATATGTCACATGCCTCTTAATCTAGCTCTAATGAATCATTTACAATTCCCCAGATACGCTATTTAGTTTCATAGTTCTGTGCCTTCACTCACACCGTTTGCTTGACCTGGCCCTTTTTTGTCTTCCTTGTGAACTCCGTATTTTCTCCAAGAACCAGTTCAAATATTCCCTCTTTACTGCACTTTGTTTTATTTATCTCCACATCCACCTCTACATTGCTTTCCCTCATACTGGGCACAAAATGAATAGCCAACATTTATTGAATGCTTGCTATGTGCCAGGCATTTTTCTAGGTGCTTTACATGTATTGAGTCATTTAGTTTGATGAGGTAGATGCTATTACTAACCCTACTTTTCAGGGGAGAGAACTGGTACAGAGAGGTTATGTAATTTGTTCAAGGCACTGGAGCTGGGAAACCCAGGCATTCTGGCTCCGGGGCCAGTACATTAAGCTGGAGGAGGGAGGAATGACTGCATTAACCATTAGATTGGCTTAGTTCTTTGTGTGTGTTTGATTCAAAGAATGTCTTATCCTTAGAAGGCACTCAGAATACAAATATTTGGAGAATTAATGGATCCAAAACCATTTCACTAAACAGATGAGCAGCATTGGTTAAATACACCAGAAACATCATTTACATGAATTAAAGTCAATATGCAAATGTTTTAGGAAGATTAATACATATTTTAAGGACTTAGTAACTTATTACATGTTTGCAGTATCTGTAATTGAAAGCCTTAAAAGATAATAATAGGGCTGAGAATATTACTCCCTCCCCCAAAAAAATATTTTTTAGCTTTTCAGTTTCTTTAAAGTTGCTTGTAAAGAACAGTTTTTCAAAGTCTACATTTTTTAAAGCAAAATGAGCTTTAAGCCACAAGTTCTGCCTCAAATTTCATTGGCTTTCCTCTAACATTTCATTTTATGACTTGAGTTTAGAATCATAGCACCTGGCATGGAAAGGCCTCCAGAGGTCCTCCAGTACAGCCAGCCCCAAACAGTAATGTCTTCGGTGTGATCTTTGTCTCGCTTTTCTAGGCCCACAGACAAGCCCACGAAATGACAGGTTTACAGCCTGGATTTGAAGAGTCATTTCCTGTGTGTCTGTAATATTTTGGTATGCAGGGTCTGGAACTCCTCTTTCTTTCCCTTGTTTACCATTTTCTGAAAGGAAGCAACAGAGGATTTGGTGCATGGCATTGAGGTAAAAGTGTAGCCCTTTTCCTGGTATAATTACCTGTCTCTGTTTCTAAATGGGACCCAGATCCTAGCAACCTTCCCTGGCATGGCATGCTAGAAAGTTTGCATTCACATTTTAAATTTAGAATTCCTGAGGAAAACTGCAGTGAACTAACAGAGCAATCACTTCCAACTGAGGAGGTGGCTTATCTGCCAGCAAAGCTCCAAACAAGCCAACTCAGAAATCACTCCTCCAAGGCCTTCCCCCAACACCCCCAGTCTAGGGGCATTTTAAGACCCTGCTGCTAGTTTTCAGTTTGGAGATATATACCGGTACACATACATACACCCTGAGGTGTTCGGTAACGATCAGTAGGATCTTTCCCTCCTTTTTCAGGCTGTTCTGCCTTGAGGCCTTCCCTTCCAATCCTGTCCTTAACCACAAAAAAGTGGCCTAAAAGCCTTAGCAGTGAAATGTCTTCCATAACATCTGGAATCCATGTGTCAAATCTGTAAGGCATAAGCTCTTTTTTCTTTTCTATTTTGCCTTAATTATTTGAGCTCCAAATCCCCCACCCCAGCCTCTTTTCATGCCAAACTAATTAGGGCAATTATCTGAGCCATCCGTGGCTACAGATCAGTTAAACCCTGTTATTGAGGGTAACAAATGAGAGGGTTAATTTTTCTTGACTGCTCCATAGTTGGGGAAGAAAGATAATAAGCCCTTATATTTGTCGGGTGCTTTTGAGTTTTCAAACTCTCTATTCTCTACACCAAGCTGCCACCTGGGAAAAGGGCTTACTTTGGGGTTCCAGACTGTCTGGAACCCTGAGGTAAACGATTTAATTCTGAATGAAGCACTGGAATTTGCTGCTATACATGAAAGAGGCCCCTCCAGCTTTGCTGCTCAATATGTAAAAAATATTTTGATGCTGTTTTAAAGAAACAGGTTTGCCATTTCTTTAATGCCTCTGGCACCAACTTGGAAATGTTTACTTAAAATCTTAAGACAGTAAAGTGGCTTTTTCTGGATAATAGGACAATGTCTTGTGTGTTTCTAACTGACATAGAAGTTGCTGAATTCATCCAATTGCTCTGGCTAATCATGAACTGCTTAGGTTTTTCTATTCCTTTTCCACTTTTGTTTCATTGCAACAGTAGGAAGACTATCCTATGTCAGGCTTGCTGGACAGCAAACCAGTCCCTAATTTAATCTTTTGCCCTGGAGGTTTATTTTAGATCATGCAGCCTAGCATTGAATGTTTTTTTAAGCCCAGGAGAGTAGGTGGAGGAGGATTAGGGTTTCTTAGCATTACCATGATTTCAACGAGTTTTTCCAAGAAGGATTTGTGAAAATTTGGTAAACAATGATGGAGAACAGCTTTTCAATTGCCTCACAGAAATACTAACAGTAAGCCATATGTCATAGAAGCACAGGAAAAAAAAAAAACTCTACATGGTTTTATTACTACAAATATACTTAGCCTTTTCAAGGACAGGAACAATGTTTACAACAAAAACACAATAACAATTCGTTCTACTTAAGCTACATTGTTTTAATTCTCATAACATTAATGTTATATAGTTAGATATAAATTATTTGTAAAAGTAATATTAAAATTTTTTCTGATTATGAAGATGAGATACATTCTTACTATAGAAGTTCTGGAAGAAAAAGAAATTTAAAAATAGAAATCATTATTAGTAGAGAAATCCACTGTTAACATATTAATAGTATTTTCTTACAGTGTTTTTTTCTATGCACATATATATATATTCTAAACAATATAGATAAGAATTAAGAATTCCTGGCCAGGAGCAGTGGCTTATGCCTGCAATCCTGGCACTCTGGGAGGCAGAGGTGGGTGGATCACGAGGTCAGGAAATCAAGACCATCCTGGCCAACATGGTGAAACCCTGTCTCTATTAAAATACAAAAAATTAGCCGGGCATGGTGGTGCCCGCTTGTAGTCCTAGCTACTTGGGAGGCTGAGGCAGGGGAATTGCTTGAACCCAGGGGGCGGAGATTGCAGTGAGCCGAGATTGCACCACTGCACTCCAGCCTGGCGACAGAGTGAGACTCCGTCTCAAAAAGAAAAAAAAGAGAATTCTTGGCCGGGCGTGGCAGCTCACGCCTGTAATCCCAGCACTTTAGGAGGCCCAGGCCGGCGGATCACCAGAGGTCAGGAGTTCGAGACCAGCCTGGCCAACATGGTGAAACCCCGTCTCCACAAAAGTACAAAAATTAGCCGGGCATGATGGCAGGTGCCTGTAATCCCAACTAGGCGGGAGGCTGAGGCAGAAGAATCACTTGAACCTGGGAGACGGAGGTTGCAGTGAGCCGAGATTGTGCCATTTCACTGCAGCCTGGGCAAGAGAGTGAGACTCCACCTCAAAAAAAAAAAAAAAAAAGAGAATTCTTTAAAAACCCAATTTTTGGCCAGCCACGATGGCTCACACCTGTAATCCTAGTACTTGGGAGATTGAGGCAAGAAGATCCCTTGAGGCCAGGAGTTCAAGACCAGCCTGGGCAACATAGTGACAGTCCATCTCTACAAAAAAATGAAAAAATCAGCCAGGTGTTGGCCAACATGGTGAAACCCCGTCACTACTGAAAATACAAAAAATTAGCCGGCCGTGGTGGCGCATGCCTGTAATCCCAGCTACTAGGGAGGCTGAGACAGAAGAGCTTGAATCAGGGAGTCGGAGGTTGCAGCGAGCCGAGATCACGCCACCGCACTCCAGCCTGGCAACAGAGCGAGACTCCGTCACACACACACACAAAATTAGCCAGGTGTTATAGTGCATGCCTGTAGTCCCAGCTACTTAGGAGGCCAATGTGAGAGAATCACTTGAGCCTAGGACTTCGAGGGTACAGTGAGCTATGACTGTACCGTTGCACTCCAGCTGGGTGACTGTGTTAGGCCTTTTTTTGTTGCTATAAAGAAATACCTGGCCGGGCACGGTGGCTCACGCCTGTAATCCCAGCACTGTGGGAGGCCGAGGCGAGTGGATCACGAGGTCAGGAGATCGAGACCATCCTGGCTAACATGGTGAAACCCGGTCTCTACTGAAAAATACAAAAAATTAGCCGGGCATGGTGGCACATGCCTGTAGTCCCAGCTACTCGGGAGGCTGAGGCAGGAGAACGGCGTGAACCCGGGAGGCGGAGCTTGCAGTGAGCCGAGATCGCGCCACTGCACTCCAGTCTGGGCGACAGAGCGAGACTCCGTCTCAAAAAAAAAAGAAAAAAAGAAATACCTGAGATTGGGTAATTTACAAAGAAGAGGTTTAATTGGTTCACGGTTCTCTAGGCTTTACAGGAAGCATGGTGCTGGCATCTGCCTGGCTTTTGGGGAGGCCTGGGGAAGCCCATAATCATGGCAGAAGGCAAAGTGGGAGCGGGCATGTCACATGGCAAGAGCAGGAGCAAGAGAGAGGAGTGGGGGAAGGTACCGCACACTTTTAAACAACTAGATCTCACAATAACTCATTCACTATCATGAGGACAGCACCAAGGGGATGGTGCTAAACGATTCATGAAAAATTCCCCTTCATGATCCAATCACCTCCCATCAGGCCCCACCTCCAGCACGGGGGATTATATTTCAATATGAGATTTGGGGGGATAAATATCCAAACTATATCAGTGACAGAATGAGACTTTGTTTTTCATAATTTTTATGCCTGTTTGACTTTATTTAATCAACCATTTATCCACTGGACATTGAAATGGTTTTCAAATTTTTCACCACTATAAATAATGTTGAGACAAACATCTTCGTAAATAAGCATTTGGCCACAGTATTTTATTATAAAACTACTTTTTGTGAGTAAGATTTCAAGATGAAGTCGTATGCATTTAAAGTTTATCTAGTTGGCTTGACTTCCTGCTTCTAACTTCCTGAGATCATATTTAAACAAGAACTTTTAAAACATGTCTACATATCCTTGAAGTCTGAATTGTTCAGTCCCTTGCCAGAAGCCGGTTCTTTATAACAGCAATTTGGCTTTTCTAATATGTCCTCTTTTTAGCTGCCGTCAAAAACCACATTTCTTTTTAGACTGCTCCAAGAAACTACTCATCAGTGCTCAAATTGAGAACCTACTTATTTTACCTTCTGCCAAAGGAATTTGTGGCCACAATGCACTAAAGACAAATTTGGAGGTGAAAAGAGAACTGGGACAAAAAAATAAAGTAGACTAGGCCTTTTCTCCCTCATTTGTATATTATTGACAAGATTATTGCCATTAGCAGAGATACACCTTAGGTGGAGCTAAAGGCTACAGAAGCATTACCCATGGTGGCCCAGCAGGCAGCCCTCTCTGATGCCCAAAAGCAGCTGGCCGGCCTCACTGTGGGAGTCATCCAGAACCAACTACAAGAGAACACCTGCTCACCAAAAAAGAAAAGAAGGAAAATACCTCCTTATCTTGGCTTGTGGAATTTAGGAAATTCCACAACTAGAGCTCCCAATAAAGCATTAACCAGAGGGTTAAAAAGCAGACTTCCAAGAGAGGAGCTACCCGGGAGAAGTAACATTATCCTAAGTCTCATCTTGTCACTTAATCACACTTACATTGTTAGCTCACTGCTGGGCATATTTTACCCTCCTAAGGAGATCAGGGCCTGCTGGAGAGTGCACTGGAGCCTTACATTTCTTCTGGGACTACCTCAGGGACCCAGCACAAAGCAATAAATTTAGAAATTGTTCAATAAGTAACAATTTGTTCAATTGAGCAAATGAACAAACACCATCTTAGAGCAAATGAGTTTTCAGATCTTTCCCTGCCAGCTTGTTTGTGATGGGGGCACTAAGCAAACCAGCCAAGGAGTAAAGAGGCCTAAGACACAGCAGTTTGCCAATGTCTTCATTTCCTTGGGCTGGCCCTGAGGGACGCTAACCAAGGCTGGGTTCTGACTCCTGTACCTCAGGTAATCCAACTAATAAAAACCTTCCATTAACCAAGAGCCTCCCCTTTTCTCTATTATTAGAAAAAAATAAGTTATGAGAAAACAGTAGGGATTTTATCTTAAATAAAATGACTTCTCAGGGTTGGCCTTTAACTGGGTATAAATTCAACTCAACCTCCTAAACCTTCTCCATCAATGTTTCCCAAAATGTGTTCCAAGGAAACTATGGAAGATTCTCTGAGAAAAGGGATCCACTAAAGTCCAAAATTCTCCCCTCCTAACGATCCATTAAAAAAAAAAAAAAGAAAAGTTTTAAAGGCTTTGAGGAGTCATTAAATAAAGAAGCCTCTTTAGCTTCTTGGTAAAGTGTCCCAGTGTCTCAAACTTGGTAAAATTTGCAGAACGAACTCTGAGACACGCTGCTGTCCACCGTGATAATACTCTTTCCTGTGGCATGGCAGTGCTCACTTGGGCTTGCACTGGTGGGGATGAGAAACTGATCATTGATTATTCAAAGGGTTAGTGTCTTCTGTAGAGTGTATTTTCTTTCTTTCTCTCTTTTTTTTAGAGACGATGTGTTACTCTGTTTCTCTGTCACCCAGCCTGGAGTTCAGTGGCACGGTCATGGCTCACTACAGCCTCGAATTTCTGGGCTTAAGCGATCCTACTACCTCAGTCTCCAGAGTAGCTGGGACTATAGGTGCATCACTACACCTGCCTAATTGTTTTTGTTTTTGTTTTTGTTTTTGTACTGACAGAGTCTTGCTATGTTGCCCAGGCTGGTCTTGAACTCCTGGCCTCAAGAGATCCTCCTGTCTTGGTACTCTGGGAAGCCAAGACAGGAGGATCCCCTGAGGGATCTCTTATAGGCATGAGCCACTGCACCTGGCTAGTTTCTAAGTTATTTTTCACAATAGTTGAATCAAATATATATTTTTATGAGAAGTGCAAATTAAAACTACTTGTAAATGGTATTTCTTAACAACTGGGGATTAGAAAAATTCCACTTAACAACACACTCTGTTGGTAAGGCAACGGGAACACAGCACACCCTTACAATGCAGGTAGGAAGACAAAATAGTCCAACCCATATAGAGAGCAATTTGACAATATTTACAGAAATTACAAATATATTGACTCTTTGACCCACCAATCTCACTTCTGGGAATGTATCCTGGAGCTATGCCTGTCCATGTATGATATATGTACTAGTTATTAACTGAAACATTGTTTATAATAGCAAAATGTTAGAAGTAATTCAAGTGTCATAGGGAACTGGTTAAATAACTGGGGTACAATGGAACATTACGCAGTGGGGAAAATGAGGAAAATAAAAAACTCTCCATATGATTGTGGAAAGATATCCAGGATATACAATAAAATGAAATAAGAAAGTTGGAGAAGATATATTTACTTATACTACTCTTTGTGGAAGAAAGGGGAAGATAAGAATATATATTCATACTTACTTGCATTTGTATTAGGAAATACTGTCACCATGTAAGAAACCAATAAAAATATTCATATATAGAGGGCAGGAGGAGTTTGGGGTAGACACTAACAATGTCAAACTTTAAGCCCTGTGCTTCCAGAAAACAGTGAAGGTTAAGAAATTCCCAACCCACTGGGCAAGGTGGCTTACACCTGTAATCCCAACACTTTGGGAGACTGAGGCAGGCAGATCACCTGAGGTCAGGAGTTCGAGACGAGCCTGGCCAATATGGTGAAACCCCATCTCTACTAAAAATCCAAAAATTAGCCAGGTGTAGTGGTGGGCGCCTGTAGTTTCAGCTACTCGGGAGGCTGAGGCAGGAGAATTGCTTGAACCTGGGAGGTGGAGGTTGCAGTGAGCCGAGATTGCACCACTGCACTCCAGCCTGGGTGACAGAGAGAGACTCCATCTAAAATAATAATTTTAAAAAAAGAAATACCCAATTCTTTGTGTGCCAGGAACCAGCAAAGAGCACCTGCTGTCTGAGGTAAGATCCAACTCTGTCCTTCTCGGGAATCCCATGAGACCCATGCATGGTGACACCCTTGCTTATCTGCCCCTTGCCTTCTCTTAGAAACATTCCTTGTTGATAAACATTCTTACTATTACAGTAGCCAGAATAAAATAATCTCCTTAATTGACCAGTGCATTTTCACAACAGGATTGGGAACAGGGGTGTGTTCCTCTGATACTCATCTCTGTGTATATCTTTTAATATCATTTTAATTTCTAAACTATGTGACTGCATCACTTACTTTTAAAAATTTACTTAAAGATACAAAACAAGCAAAATAATTTTCTGATTAATGGCTTAATTGAAATTTCCATTAACCAGAAAAACCTCAGTCCCAGCATCCCTGTTAACCATTTCAGGATAAAAGCACGTCCCACTTTTCAGTGCTCCTTTTCTTTGGAGGGATGAGGTGCTGGCTCACTGACATGCACCAGCCTTTCCCTTCCTCGTAAGTACACTTGTAATAAGAGGAGGTGGACAGAAAGAAAAAAGAGGGAAAAGACATGAAGCAGTTTTGTTCTCTGGTGTATATTTTTTAACCTCTGGCTGATAAAATTCTCTACTTTCAGCCCATTATATCACCTCCTACCACAAAAACAAAGGAATGTCATGTTCTCTTTTCACCATTTATTCCTGCCCTCTGGGGCTTCTTTCTCCTTTCCCCTTCTGTTTTCATTAAGGTTTTGGAAGGCTGAGCCTAGATGTACCTCGTGCATGCTCTCTTCCCGCTTCTTGCTGGCTGGAACTTGGACATGGTGGCCTCGCTTTGATGACAAAGCCCTATGAGAGGGCACAGCAATTTCCTAAAAGGAATCTCAGTCCTTGAGTGATCATGAGGAGCAAATTTACCCTGAAGACCTAGACCATTCACACTAAAACTGAGATATAGAGGAAAAAGAAACTTCTTTTCCAGGTGGTATGACTTAACTTCATCCTAACATAATTTCTTTTGAAGAAAATAGAAAGAGTTGTACTAGATGATCTCTAAGAAGCTTTCTAGTACCAACTTATGTGAATCAAAGCATGATATTGTCACTGTAAAGGGTTAGAGAGGCTTCGAATCATAGCTTGTTTATACAGCATGTCACTGGTCACAGCTGTGATACATTTGCTACTCTGTGCCATAGTGGGTAAGACCTGGATCTTGGGTTCAGCCCTCTTGAATTCAATTCCTGCCCCTGTTCCTTACCACCTGTGACCTTGGGCCAATTGCTTAAGCTATCTGAACCTCATTTCCTTATCTATAACATTCAAATAATACTAGGAATAATTTCTCAGCATGAGATAATCCAGGAAAAGTCTTTGACTAACAATAAGTTCTCAATAAATTATAGTTATTTTTATAACTGTCATTGTTATTGTTGATACGACCTTTGTCAAAAATGTCATCCCCAACCGTAATACTCTTTGTATGGACAACTTTTGTCCAATTCTGATTATATGCTTTATATCATCATTTTGGAGAATGACTGGATAAAAAACATCACAACAGATTGAAATCACCGTGAAGAGTGAGGTGAATAGATGTGACAGATATGTCACTCCTTGCATATATCTGGTTCTCCTCTCTTTCCTGGGAATACAGGAAAACCATACTTCCCAGCCCCTTTGCAATAAGCTAAGGCCTCATGACCAGTTCTCATCAAGGGACAGTAAGTCAAAGAAACATAGATGACATCTGGTGCAAAGCACTTCAGAATGGATGTGAATTCTCCCTGATTTTTCTCCCCTTGAAGCCACTGGGAGCCCCCATTCACCTGGGTCCTTGAATGACTAACTGGAGCAGGTCCACCTCCCAAACCCCAGTAATTTAAACTGGACATGTGGAATGAGAAATAAACCTTTGTTGTATTGACATTCAATATACGATCACATTACCTGTCATTTTCTAATACAATGAGTAATGACTAAGTTACCATAATTTCAGAATATGTAAGCCTTTGAACTGACTTGAAGGACAAAGTACTCACCATCTGTCTATTATGATGGGCCCTTGCTAGAAATTTTCATGACAAAAATCATAATAATAGCTAATGTTATATAGGACTTACTATGTGTCAGGTATGTTCTAAGAGCTTTATATGTATAAATTCACTTAATCCTTTTTAAAAAATAAATTTAATTGGGAGACCATTAGGTTGAGATGACTCCAGTACCCTGGGTTGCTACATAAGCAAACCAAAGCCCATGCAAACAGTATAAAAAACCTAAGCTTTGAGGTGGGTGGATTACTTGCAGTCAGGAGTTCGAGATTAGCCTGGCCAACATGGTGAAAACCCGTTTCTACTAAAAATACAAAAATTAGCTGAGCATGGTGGTGCATGCCTGTAATCCCAGCTGCTTCTCAGGCTGAGGCAGGAGAATCGCTTGAACCTGGGAGGCAGAGGTTGGAGCGAGCTGAGATCGTTCCACTGCATATCAGTCTAGGTGACAGAGTGAGACTCCATCTCTAAAACAAAAAGCAAAAAATCAAAACAACAACCTAAGCTTGACTAATCAGAAACCCCTAACTAACCTCTAACCAGAGACATTCTATTTTAACCAAATACATATATACACATACATATATACATATATGTCTATTTTTATGTTTGTATAGTTTTTGTTGTTGTTGCTGTTGTTGTTGTTGTTGTTGTTTTTGTTGAGACAAGGTCTTCTTATGTTGCCCAGGCTGCTCTTGAACTCCTGGGCTTAAACAATCCTCCCACCTCGGCCTCCCAGAGGGCTGGGATTACAAGTGTGAGCCACTGTGCACAGCCCCAAATACATTTTGTTTTGCTTTCATGAACACCTTATAAAAGTTTCCTTTCTCACCACCCCCCACCCAGTGGAGTGCTAAACTGCCTGTGCTGCCCAATTCGTGAATCATTGAATGCTCAAACAAGTGCTTTATATTTTTAATGTATCTAAGTTTATCTTTTTAACACCTTGTGACAACTCTATTAGTGAGGTACATCAAACCATTTTGCAAATGAGGAAACTGAGGGGCAGAGAAATTAAGAAACTCACCCAAAGTAAGAAGTGAAGTCAGGATTCAAACCTAGGCAGTCGGACTGTAGAGTCAGAGTTAGAGTAGTCTTTAACCACTATGCAATAAATATGAATTTAAAAATTGGCTGGATGTGGTGGCTCATGCCTGTAATCCCAGCACTTTGGAAGGCTGAGACAGGTGGATCACTTGAGGGCAGGAGTCAAGACCAGCCTGACCAACATGGCAAAACCCTGTCTCTACTAAAAATACAAAAATTAGCTGGGCATGGTGGTGCACACCTGTAATCCCAGCTACTCAGGAGGCCAAAGCAGGAGAATTGCTTGAATCCAGAAGTGGAGTGAGCCGAGGTTGCACCACTCCAGCCTGGAGTGACAGACCGAGACTCTATCTCAAAAAAAAAGTCATCTTGTCAGGCACAGTGGCACATGCCTATAGTCCCAGCTACTCAGGGAGGCTGAGGCGAGAGCGTTGTTTGAGCCCATGAGCTGAAGGCTGCAGTGTGCTATGATCCTGCCTGTGAATAGCCACCGCACTGCAGCCTGGACAACATAGGGAGACTCTGTCCCTTAAAAAAAAAAGAAAGAAAAACAAATCATCTCAGTACACTCTGTAAAGAACTATAATTTCTAAAGGAAACCAGGCTAATATCCCTGATGAACACAGATGCAAAAATCTTTAACAAAATACTAGCAAACCAAATCCAGCAGCCCATCAAAAAGTTAATACAGGCCAGAAATGGTGGCTTATGCCAGTAATCCCAGACTTTTGGAGGATTGCTTGAGTCCAGGAGTTCAAGACCAGTCTGGGCAATATAATAAGACCTCATCTCTACAACAGATTTAAAAATTAGCCAAGCATGGTGGCATGTGCCTGTAGTCCCAGCTACTCGGATGCTTAGGTGAGAGAATCACTTGAGCCTGGGAGGTGGAGGTTGTAGTGAGTTGAAATTGCACCCCTGAACTACAGAGCAAGATCTCGTCTCGAAAAAAAAAAATAATAATACAGGACAATCAAATAGGCTTTATTTCTGGGATTCAAGGCTGGTTCAACATATGTGAATCAATAAATGTGATTCATCGCATAAATATAATTAAAAACAAAAACCATACAGTCATCTCAATAGATGCAGAAAAAGCTTTCAATAAAATTCTACATCTCTTCATGACAAAAACCATCAACAAACTAGGCCTCAAAGGAACATACCTCAAAATAATAAGAGCCATGGTTGACAAACCCATAGCCAACATCATACAAAATGGGCAAAAGCTGGAACGCTTCCCTGTGAGAACTGGAACAAGACAAAAATGCCCATTCTCACCATTCCTATTCAACATAGTACTGGAAGTCCTAGCAAGAGCAGTCAAGCAAGAGAAAGAAAGAAAAGGCATCCACATAGGAAAAGAAGTCAAACTATCTCTCTTTGCTGATGATATGATTCTATACCTAGAAAACCTTAAGCACTCCACCAAAAGGCTACTAGAACTGATAAATGATTTTAGTAAGATTTTAGGATATAAAATCAATATGAAAAAATCAGTAGTATTTCTATACACCAATAATGTCCAGGTTGAGTCAAATAAAAAACACAATCCCATTTACAATAGCCACAAAGAAAATGAAATATCTACGAACCGGGATAACCTAGTAGGTAAAATATGTTGTCTAGAAGAAGAACTACAAAACACTTCTGAAAGAAATCAGAGATGACACAAATAAATGGAAAAACATTCCATGCTCATGTATTGGAAGAATCAGTATCATGAAAATGACCATACTGCCCAAAGCAATTTACAGATTCAGTGCTACTCTTATCAAACTACCAATGTTATTCTTCACTAAATTAGAAATATCTATTCTAAAATTCACATGGAAAAAACAGAGCCTGAATAGCCAAAGTAACCCTAAGCAAAAAGAACAAAGCCAGAGGCATCACACTACCTGACTTCGAACTATATACTACAAGGATATAGTAACTAAAACAGCGTTGTACTGGTACAAAAACAGACACATAGACCACTAGAACAGAATAGAGAGTCCAGAAATAGAGCTGCACACCTACAATCATCTGATCTTTGACAATGTCTACAAAAACAAGCAATGGGGAAAGGACACTCTATTTAATAAATAGCACTGGGCTAACTGGCTAGCCATACGTCAAATGAAACCGGACCCTTACCTTTCACCATATACAAAAATTAACTCAAGATGGATTAAAGATTTAAATGTAAGACTTTAAACTATAAAATCCCTAAAAGAAAACCTAGGAAATACCCTTCTTGACATCAGCCTGGGCAAACAATTTTTGGCTAAGTCCCCAGAAGCAATTGAGACAAAATCAAAAATTGACAGTGGGAACTAATGAAACTAAAGAGCTTATGCACAGCAAAAGAAACTAACAAGTAAACAGACAATCCACAGAATGGGAGAAAATATTTGCAAACTATGCATGTGACAAAGGTCCAACATCCAGAATCTATAAGGAACTTAAATCAACAAGCAAAAAACAGCCCTATTAAAAAATAGGCAAAGGACATGAACACTTTTCAGTAGAAGACATACATGTGGTTAACAAGCATATGAATAAATGTTCATCATCATTAATCATCAGAGAAATGCAAATCAAAGCCACAGTGAGATATCACCTCGCACCACTCAGAATGGCCATTATTAAAAAGTCAAAAAAACAGGTCAGGTGCAGTGGCTCACCCTGTAATCCCAGCACTTTGGGAGGCCAAGGTGGGCAGATCAGTTGAGGTCAGGAGTTTGAGACCAGCCTGACCAACATGGTGAAACTCCATCTTTACTAAAAATACAAAAAAAAATTAGCTGGTCATGTTGGCACATGCCTGTAGTCCCAGCTACTCAGGAGGCTGAGGCAGAAGAATAGCTTGAAACCCGGAGATGGAGGTTGCCATGAGCTGAGATCGCGCCACTGCACTCCAACCTGGGTGACAGAGTGAGACTGTCTCAAAACGAACAAACAAACAAAAACAAAAAACAATGGATGCTGGCAAGGCTGCAGAGAAAAGGGAATTCTTAACACTGTTGGGATGTAAATTAGTTCAGCCACTGTGAAAAGCAGTTTGGAGATTTCTCAAAGAACTTTAAACAGAGATCCATTTGACCCAGCAATCCCATTACTGGGTATATACCCAAAGGGAAATAGATCATTTTACCAAAAAGACACGTACGCTCATATGTTCATTGCTGCACTATTCAAAATATCAAAGACATGGAATCAACGTAGGTGCCCATCAGTGATGGACTGGATAAAGAAAATGTGGAACATATACACCATGGAATACTATGCAGTCATAAGAAAGAAGGAAATGATGTCCTTTGCAGCGGCATGGATGGAGCTGGTGGCCATACTCCTAAGAGAATTAACACAGAAACAGAAAACCAAATACTGCATTGTTCTTTCTTATAAGTGGGAGCTAAACATCGAGCATCCATGGACATAAACATGGGAACAAAAGATAAGGGTCTGAATTGAAAAACTACCTATTGGGTACTATGCTCACTACTTGAGTGCAATATACCCATGCAACACATTTCCAGATGTACTCCCTGTATCTAAAATAAAAACTGAAGCAAAAAGTAAAAACAAGTAAACCACTATAATTTCTTTTCGCTATACTGAAAACAACCATGAGCTCTGATCATGCCGCTGCACTCAGCTTGGGTGACAGAGCAAGACCCTGTCTCAAGAAAATAAAAACAAAAATAAGAAGTAAAAACAATCACTAAGTAGTGATTATTTGCAGTAGTGAAATAATTATAAATTATTTCTAAATAAATTTAACATGAACAGTATGAGACCCATATGAAGAAAATGATAAGATTTTTTTGAGAGGTACAAAAAAAGATCTCAACATGTTCTAGGATGGGAGAATTTAATATCACAAAAAAAGTTAATTATTGTATATTAGGGCATATTCATACTAACAGTGGTTTAAACAACCTAGAAGCTTATTTTTTCTATGTAAAAGTCTGGGTAGGCTCTTCAAGGGCTGGTAAGGTGCTCCGCAATGCCAGAGCCTCAGGCTTGTTTTCCCTTGATGCTCTGCCATGTCTTCACCCAGCCAGCAGGAGGAGAGAGCATGCCCTTTCCCTTTGAGGACACATCTAAGGTGGGTTCCAGGCGAATAGACTCTGAGCCAGAGATTGACAGCAGGAAGTTTACTGCGAAGTGATCTTGGGATAAATATCTGGGGGAAGAGTTATTGGGCAAAGAGCTACCACAAAATTTGCAACAAAGGCCTCAGCCAGTTCCTCGAGGAGTTCTGGAAGTGTCGTAGCTCTTTAGCATTGATTTCCCTTAAAGCAAGGGGACTGGACCGACCAGTCATTGGAGGTGGGTTGATGGGCAGCCCTGGGAAGAGGAAGCAATGTTAGGCGAGGTGGCTCCCTGCAGCAGTTCTTGAAGCAGGATGCAGCTGAGAGCCAACAGCTGAGGGAATGAGTTCAGCAGCTCTGAAGTGGTGTCTGGGCAGTGCCCTAAAGCAGCAGTTCCCAACCTTTTTGACATCAGGGACTGGTTTTGTGGAAGAAACCAGTCACTGGTGCCAAAAGCACCTCGGTTTTTCCACGAACCAAGGTGGGGGTACGGTTTCGGAATAATTCAACTACATTACATTTATTGTGCACTTTATTTCTATTATTATTATTATTACATTGTAATATATAATGAAATAATTATACAAACCACCATAATGTAGAATCAGTGGGAGCCCTGAGCTTGTTTTCTTGCAACTAGATGGCCGCATCCAGGGGTGATGGGAGATAGTGACAGATCATCAGGCATTGGATTCTCATAAGCAGCCGCACCTAGGTCCCTTGCATGCACAGTTCACATTAGGGTTCACACTCCTACAAAAATCTAATGCCACTGCTGATCTGACAGGAGGTGGAGCTCAGGTGGCAATGTGAGTGATGGGGAGCGGCTGTAAAAACAAATGAAGCTTTGTTCGCTCACTGCTCCCCTCCTGCTGTGTGGCCCTGCCCTAAAGTATTACTATAAAGCACTTCCTGAAAGTTACATATATTAATTCTGCTAACATCTCATTGGCTAGAACTTAGTCACATGCATACTGGTACCTGCAAAGAAGGCTAGGAAATGGAGCCTTTATTCTAGTGGACTATGTGCCCAGCCTAAATTTTTTTTTTTTTTTAAGTGACAGGATCTCACTCTGTCATCCAGGCTGGAGTTCAGCGGTGCAATTATAACTCATTGCAGCCTTGAACTCCTGGGCTCAAGCAATCTTTCTGCCTCGGCCTCTTGAAAAGCTTGTACTAGAGGCATGTACCACCATGCCCAGCTATTTTTGAAATCTTTTGTCGAGATGGGAACTCACTATGTTACCCAGTCTGGTCTCAAACTCCTGGCCTCAAGTGATCTTCCTGCCTCAGTCTCTCAAAGTGTTGAGATTACAGGCATGAGCCACTGCAACTGGCCAAAACATTTACTGGGAAGGAAGAAGAGGAGAATAGTAAAAGAGAAATTGTAGTTTCTGTAACATCTTCCAAAACTGATATAACTTTATCACAGTTTATTTACACAAGAATAGTTTATTTTTGGGAGCTGGATAAACATAACTTATAATTCATGTGTACAAATAAATGTCCAAGAACAGCCAGAGAAATTATGAAATAAAATAATGTGTGGGACATGCTTGCTCAAATGTTAAAATACTTCAAAAGTGACTGAAATTAGAACAATATGATCCTGGCATAGGAATAGACAAGTATATCATTGAAACAGAATAGAGAACCCAGAAATAGATTCAAGGCAGGACTGCTATCCTCTTGGTTTGCATGATATCCCTGTTGCAGTGGTTTACAGACAGCATCTGTTCTGACTGGTCTGTGCCCATACTGTTTTAATTGTTTATATTTTGGATGTACCCGTGGTCCCAGGACATACGGTAACTTAGTAAACGCAAAATGTTATACTTCGATTCAGTGGTTAAGAATGATTTGCTTCACATATTTAGCTGATAAATGCCTCTCTCTATAGGTTAGACTAAAAAGTGAGACTCTTACCTTATACTATATAAACAAATTTCAGATGGACTTGAGTTATAAATGTTAAAAATGTAACAATGGGGCCAGGTGTGGTGGCTCATACCTGTAATCCCAGCACTTTGGGAGGCTTAGGTGGGAGGACTGCTTGAGACCAGGAATTCGAGACCAGCCTGGGCAACGTAGTGAGACCGCATTTCTACAAAAATACAATTTAAAAATTAGCTGGGTGTGGTGGTGCATAACTATAGTTCCAGCTACTCAGGAGGCTGAGATGAGAAGATTACTTGAGCCCAGGAGCTCGAGTCTACAGTGAGCTACAATCACACCACTGCACTCCTGGGTGGCATAATGAGACTCTGTCTCTTAAAAAAAAAAAAAAAAAAGGTAATAATGAAAATTTAGCCCTATAAAATTTCAGTTAGATAGGAGGAATAAGTTCAATAAATTTATTGTGCAATATGGTAACTATAGTAAATAACTGCATTATTTTCTTGAGAATCACTAAGACAGTAGATTTTAAATATTCTGACCACAAAAAATAAAAAATATGTGAGATAATGTATATGTCAATTAGCTCAATTGAGCCATTCCACAATGTATACATATTTCAAAACATCATGTCATATGTGATAAATATACACCATTTTTATCTGTCAATATAAGAAAATATAAAAAAGACATTTTGCCCTAGATGTTGGAGGGATTTTATTTTTTAGATGGAGTTTCATTCTTGTCACCCAGCTGGAGTGCAATGGTGCTATCTCGGCTCACTGCAACCTCCACCTCCCAGGTTCAAGTGATTCTCCTGCCTCAGCCTCCTGAGTAGCTGGGATTACAGGCGTGAGCGACTGCGCCCAGCTGATGTTGGAGGGATTTTTTAGCAGGAAACCCAGAAGCTGTAAAAGTAAAAGGAGAGAACTACTCAAATATAAGAAATATTATAGTGCGGAAAAAAATACCACAGACAAATTAAAAAGACAAATAATAAATTAGGAAAAATATTTCCAGTGCATGTGAAAAATAAAAGGTTAAGAGTTTTACTGCACAAAAGGCTAAGAAGGTCACATAATTAAAAAAACAGTCAAAGGACGTAAACAGGCAATTCACGTAAGAGCAAGTCCAAGATGGCCTCTAAACATAGAAAAAGATGCCAAAACGATTAATCTCACGAGGAGTCAGGGAACTGCAAATTGAAGAAACAAGTGAGCTTTCTCTCTACAGACATCATATTGGCAAAAATGAAAAAGGGATAACAGCTACTGCTTTCAGGAATATGTGGAAAAGGCTATTTTCACACATTGCTAATAGAAATGTGAATTGTTATAGTATTTTGGAAAGTGAAATTAAAATTAAAAAGATATATACTCTTTTTCTCAGCAATCTATTCATAGGAAGAATTTTCCTACTTACGTAAAAGCATTAGTATGAAAAGCTATACACAGAAAGATATTTACTGCATCCTGGTGTGCCATTGGGATAAAAAAAGTTAAAAATTAAGTGTTAGGTAGAAAAACGATTAAATAAATTATGCTTCATGCATACAATAGAAAAATTATGCAGCTATTAAAAAGAATGATTTAGAACTATCCAGGGTTTTTGGAGGGGATTCCATGACAGTTCAGATGAGAGAGGCAAAATGCATAGAATGCCTATTACCCACAGACACATAGGGTATATATGTATCTGATTTCATAAGCATAGGGAAGGAAAAGAACATATGTATACCATATTTTGATATTGATTCCCAAAGATGAAGAAAACAACCAACCAAGCAATATTTTAAAAATTAAGGGCCATAATAAGAATAGCACGCATGTTACTCTCTTTATATAAATGTGTATACGGAGATGTGTGATGTGTGAAAGGACAGTTGCCAAAATGTTAACGTGGTTATCACAGGGTGATGAGGTTTCAGGACATTTTTACTTTCTTTCTGTCTATAACTTGTTTTTGAATTTTTAAAAAATTCATTACTTATATAGTCAGAAAAGCATAAAGCCGTTTTCATTATTGGGGAAATAAATAAGTGAATGAAAATCCTCAATAAACTTCTTGTTAAATTAGATATTAATTTAGGAAGAAACTTGAAATGTCATGAAAATACTTAGGCAATATTGAATCATCTCTTCCTTTATTTAAACTTGATTTAAAACAATAAAAATATTTAAGTACTTTTAAGTGTTTCTTTCCAGTTTGCTACCTTAGCTAATAAAACGTAGCAAACTTAGTCAGTTACGTCTGACTAAGATTTTGTTATTGAGAGAGAAACTTTTCACTGTGATTCAAAAGAACAAAATTTGTTAAAAGGTTTATTTTCTTTTAATGCTTTTTATGAACTCCTTTAATTTTTTTTCTTCAATGGCCCACAACCTCATATTCTGAGACCTGCTATTTCATGGTTTATTCCCTCACTCTGCTTCTTTAAATCTGATTGAACTTTGTGGTTATCAACTTACTATAACAAACTTATTATTAGAGCACTTTGGCTTTCTACAGCCTCAACACAGAATTTATAGTGTTTCTCATTATTTCCTTGTGAGTCCATTCATATGTATGTACAACTTCTTTTAAATAAGTGAAAAGCTGTTTACAAAAGAAAAGCTAAGTCATAACTGTGAAAGGAACTCTACCTGTTACACTATGAAGTGGTATTAAAGGGAAAAGACAGCAGTGAAAGCTCTATCAGCATAAACTGTGACTGATTAGACACGGAGAGATAGGGCACTGTTTCAAACAGCTTCGCCAGACACATAAACACATTTTTCTCTTTTCTGACTCCCCTGGGCTTCTACATTCCAGCCCTCTTGTCGTTGTCTACCCACGCAGTCTTTTTCTTCTTTCTCTGACTGAAACATCTTCATGGTCTTTTTGAGTATTGTGTTCCAGCAACTTTTATTTCACAATGAGAGGTTTATTGGTATCTAGATTTAATAAATATATTCTCTGTTCAGTGACCAGGTTTTTGAAAAGCAAAAAGGATAGACCCAGCAGAATTTCAGGAACATTCCATATTCCCTGAGTGAGACGCCTTAGTATGTAGCCCTGGATCCAGAGTGCTAAACAGCTTCATTCCTCCTCTGGCTAAAAGCCTCACTTTGTTATGGGTTGTAGGTAGGGCACTCATTTGCCCGTTAACCTAGACCAGTTCTGCTTTTCTAGAGGCAATAAAATTCATGATCATGTAAAAAATGAGATCTTGTAATACCTACCCAATAGGGAAATTATGAAACAGCCATGTTTTAATAGCACTTTCCAGCCCACTGCCGAAAGAGCTGTCAAAATCCAATGTTAGTCTTGTTTTTGTGGCTAGTATGACTTATTTTGCTTCAGTGATGCAACAGGTAAGCAAACAATGGTTGCTTATGATCAAGGTAAGATTTGAGATTTACATATGACACCTTTAAAGAAGCAGACATCTATCTTTCCTTAACAAAAATCTTACTCAACTGGCTCTCTGTAATGATTGGGTATCAGCAAAAATCAGATAATGTGTTTTGATGTTTTAGAAAATTCCAGTTGCTCTTGAGGCTTCATTATTGACAAGGGCTATCAGGCTTTCCAAGAGGGTCTTATCTGCAAGCTGCAGCAGTTACTGCATGAGCTGCCAAACAGGTTCAGTGGGATTACACAGCTGCCTTGGAGCTGGAGGCCAGGCGGGGTGAACTCCCTGCTTTCTCTTTTCAAGGCCTGCAGGCTTTGACCTGTAAATAGGTGCCTAAACAGGGTCTAATCTGTCACACAAATATGCCTTAGCAAAAGTGGTAATGTCCCTTATTACCTGGTTTAGCAACGATTCCAAGACATATATTTAGAGAGGTACTTGTATAAATTGCTATACTTGAAGCTATGCCTGGTGTTTCTATAAAACTCTCTTAAGAGATGATATAATGGTTCACATTTTATTTATAGCAGCCAATGGAAACAAGGCCTTTCCTATAACCCCAGCTCTCAAGAGCAGTTCTAAAATAACAAACCAACATGTGCAATTTGAAGATATGCCCTTTAGGCTGAGCTCAAGTGTTCTGTTCTTAGGGGATTGCATTTTACCCTTTTGAGATGACTTTTCCCCTCTGCCTGCCATGATTTATGATCTTAATGCTTCTATTAAGAAACAGATTTCAATTTTTAGTTTTTTCTTGATAGTTCAGAGAACTGTTTTCAATTTGTAAAAGTTAAAAAAAAAACCTCCTTAAAATTGGTGTAATCTTTGACATTCACAGTTGAAAAGTAAATTCCTAGCTAAGATTTGCTGTTTTATTCCTAAAAATTGGGACAGATCGGGTAAAAAAAATGCAAAGAGCTCTTTAAAAGTAAGTTGTTTTGAAGGCTGTTTGGCAGGATGCTTGCAGAAAAATGTAATTAGAAGAGAGATTAGGACTTCCACTCACCAAATAATGTAAATATTTAAAATATCTCAGGCAGTTAGCACTTAATAATAACTAAAATCCTTATCAGAATAGCATTCTTCTTTTGAAGTGGGGAAGAATAACAACTGGTCATTCTGTTCTACAGTAGCAAGTCAAAGCTTGTTATTGGGAATGATATAGACTATTAAAACATTATCTTCCTTAATATGCATTTCATTAATTAACTTTTCAATGTTAGTATTCTATAAAGCAAAACGGAAGCTATATATACCAATTATTTAAATCATATTCATAACTACCAGTTATTTAAAGCATATTTAGCATTTAATATATATGGCAAGGTACTCTTTTCTTGAGAGATATACTTTAATAGAACTGGCTCCATGGTGGTAGACAATAGTTAAATAGCCAATGTTAAACAATGACTTATTTTACCCTTCCTTTTTTAGTTAGGACAGTCATTTTGAAGGTATCATTTTGTAGCATATATTCAAGTCTGAAGAACTTTTCAACTTTATTTGCTTCCATAATTAGCTCTGTGATATGAAAGTGACAAGAATTGCCAGGTTTTCCAATTTAAAATATTGCCACAATTTTGATATTAAATGAACAACTTTGAGGCAATTTATTTTGTAACAACCTGAACTAATGTGAGACAGAAATAATACAGAGGTGGCTGCAGGAGAGTAGAAAATTCCAGGCAGCAGTTTCACATGACTAGCAAAAGGAAACTGTTGAAATACCCACAGAAGCTAGGGGCTTATAAGATCCCCAAAACCAGGATGTAGATCACGCTGGCTAAGACCCAACTGGACCCAACATGGTGCTAGATTTGATCTAAGTTTCACCTAGGACCTTATTATATACTCATTAACATGCTAAATCACCCACCAGTGCCATGACAGTTCCAGGGACACCCATAGTTAATGGTTGACACAACAGTTCTGAGAAATCTCTACCTTTTTCTAGGAATCTTCATGAATATTCCACCCCTTAGTTAAAGAAAACCCTACAGGTAGCCACCTCAAACCCCCATGCATGTGACTCTCTCTTATGTACGCCTGCACTCCCTTTTCTTGAGTGTGTATTTTTTGCTTTGCAGTAAATCTTCGTACTTTCACTACTTTCTGACTCATTGTTGAATTCCTTCTTACCATGTTGTCAAGAACCTGGACACTGGCCAGGGTCGAGGTCCCACCAGCGTTTCAGGACCTCACCTATCCTGCTAGTATCAAATTGACACTGTTTATTTAACCTAAAACAAATAATTACAAGGTCTATAAATGATACTATATTATTGACACCATGGATTTTGTGGAGTATCTCAGTTTCAGAAATACTTTTTTGCACAACCTCAGTCTGATTTATATGTCTGTTTTAAGGCCGCTGCCTTTTGCCTCACTCCTTTTCCATTCATTCATTCATTCATTCATCTATCCACCAACTACTATGTGCCAGGCCCTACGTATACGAAGAACAATATTTGAGCTGACACTTGAAGGATAAGTTGGGTTGTACCTGTGCTTGTTCTCTGCCCTCATGGAGTTTACATCCTAGTGGGAGAGACAGACAGTAAATAAGTAAAACATATCAACAAAGAAGATAATTACAGTTTGTAATATATGTTATGACCAGAAACTCTTTGTTACAAGGACATTTAAGCTTAGACCAGAAGGCTGAACAAGAGCCATAAATTCTCTGCAAAAAGGAACTATTGTGCAAAGTCCCTGAGCAGGAAATCTTTGGCAGGTTTGGGAAACAAAAAGGTGACCAGCGTAGTGGGAGCGGGAGGGGGAGAGTGGTATGAAGTGAATACTATGATTTGAATATTTGTGTCCACTGCCAACCCGCCATATGTTGAAATCCTAACTCCCAAAGTGATGGTATTAAGAGATGAGACCTTTGAATGGGATTAGTGCCCTTATAAAGGAGGCCCAAGAGAGGTCTCTTGCCCCATCTACCATGTGAGGACACAGTGAGAAGGTGCCATCTATGAACCACAAAGTGGGCCTTCACCAGACACCAAATCTACCACCACCTTGATGTTGGACTGCCCAGCCTCCAGAACTGTAATAAATAAATTTCTGTTGTTTATATGCCACCAGTTTATGGTATTTTGTTGTAGCAGCTGGAACAGACTAAGACACTGAAGATACAAAGGCAGGTAGAAGCCACATTGTGCAGGCCCTTGTAGGCTGAGGAAGGGGGTTTGGAATGTATTCTATAAGCAATAAGGCCCTGAAGGGCTTAAGCAGCAGAGAGTTGGGGATGTGAAGGGGACAAGTGTTCAGGATCAAGTGTGTCACATGCAAAAATGTGGAGATATGAAAAAGCATGGCTGGGAGTGGTGGCTCACACCTGTAATCCCAGCACTTTGGAAGACCAAGGCAGGAGGATCGCTTGAGCCCAGAAGTTTGAGACCAGCCTGGGCAATATAGTGAGACCTCACTGTTAAAAAAATAGGAGAATATTTAGTCACACATGGTGGCACACACCTGTAGTCTCAGCTACTCGTGAGGCTGAGGCAGGAGTATTGCTTGAGCCCGAGGTTAAGGCTGCAGTGAGCCAAGATCACACCACTGCACTCCAGCCTGGGTGACAGAGCAAGACCCTATCTCTAAAAAGAGAAAGAAATAAAAACTATGGTAAAATTGTTAAAATTTAGGAAAGAGCTCCTTGTTTAGAATTTTGAATGGAAATGGATATGATAACTAACTTGAGCAGTTTTCTGCACTAAAATTTTGTCAGTAGTCAAAAGTTAAATGACAGCCCATAAAGTCCAAAGCTTTAGAACATTTCACTATGCCAGTGAAATTAAGCATGTTTTCTAAATGGATTTATCATGCTCTGAGGACACATTAAATGAACTAAGTGAGCAACTTTGACCCACTGGTTGTCTTTCAAAGGACACAGAACAGTATCATTTTCTCCTTCCTTTTCTCTGGCCATAGGTAATCAGAAATCATTGGTGATTCTTATTTTTATTGGTTCAGAAATCACTGCCTCTCTAAAGGGTGCAGGGAGATCATTTATGGTGAAAGTGTCTATTTCCATGAATAAGAATTACATTAACAGGATGGAATTTTATATTAATAGGATGTTTGTGTTTGGGCAGAAATCCATTATGAGTTTCTAAAAAACCTTTCATTAAATTATGAATTCAATTTCAGCCTTTGCATTTCTTGCTTATACTGATGGCCATCTTCTCCGTGTCTTCCCAAAGGGAGATTTCTGGCAGGCTCTTCCATTGATAAGCTTTCCAGTTATAACTAATCTTTCTGATCTCTCTTTGCCTTTCTGTCTTGGCCTGTAATTGACCTCATTCACGCGTTTTCTTTAGCATACCAAATACTCTGTGTTTCTCCAGCAGTAGTTCTGGAATGTTTACATGGAGAATTAGTTTATAGTTTGGCTTATTCGTTTGTTAACATAATGCTATGGAATGAAATCCTTGCTTTCCTTCAGCCTTGACAGGTCTTGGCAGTAACTGCTACTTCATTGTGATTTCCTTTTGGGGAAAAGCACTCACTCCTCTTTCACACACAACCTCACCGCAGTCATTTCCCCGAATGGGATGTTAAACCTCTCCCTCTTCCAAGTCTTACTTAGGAGTTGATCTCACGTTCTTGTTGAAGCAGACCCCTTGCTATTCCCAAGTACACGGTGTACTTTCCCACCTCTCTGCCTTTGTTCATGCTGTTCCACAAGGGTGGATACCTTCCCACTCATCTCTACCAGCCAACATTTGGGTCGTGCCTCCTTCACTGAATCTTTTTGGAACCCTTTAATCAAAAGTCTTTGTTTGATTTCTCAATGAGCATTTTTCCTAAGACTATGAAATGACCTGATCAGATTTTCCGAAGACAACAGCTAGAACTCAAGATTCAGTAAACAAAGGGATAAGCCTGTGGCTAGAGTGGGGGTTAAAAGAACTAGGTATTTGGGGAATTAGTAAGATATAGAAGGAAAGCTTTAGCTTTCAAATCAGATTTTTTTTTTCATGTGAATTCTAAAAGTCAGTTACCACTTCTGTGACCCTGGATGACTTACTTTCCCTCCCTGAGCCTGTGAAGTTGAGATAGCAAGTCCTATTTCTCAGAGTTATGAGGATAAATGAGATGATATATGACTTAGTGCTTGGCACGGGTTTGGATCTCCAGAAATGTTAGTTTTGCATCACTAGATTCTATATGGGAAGAGATCAGGGAGGGACCCCAGTCTGCAGCTATCCAAAGAAATGGGATGCCAGGTAGTATCAAATATAAATAGTAGGTTTGAAGAAGACTAAAGTCAGCCCATAGGAACTAGTTAGAAATTCAAAGCACAGGGATTAGAAAAGTTGAATATGTGTATCCTTAGCCTTGGTATTGTGGCTTTCATTGGCCAATAGAATGCAGCAGAAATGACATGTCAGTTCCAAGCCTAAGCCTTTAGAGGCATACCACAGGTAGCCACTGCTCCTTCAGCCAGGCAGCAGAGTGAGGCATGTGTAGCCAAGCTGACCTGTAGTCTGGTAACAGAGCTGCCCCAACTGATCTGCAGACCCATCAGCCAAAAGTAAATATTCATTTTTGTATGCCCCTTATATTTTGTGGTTGTTTTTATTATACCGTTATTATTGCACCAATAGCGAATTCACCTCTCTTCTTATCTGTTAGTTCAATGGCATGAGGAGCCCAAAATTACCAGGTGATAGTTTACACCTGAATTACACCTGAATTACAATTCAATGAGATATTTTTGTGTCCCTTGATGGATGCGTTCCTTTCACAGGGACTAAGGCCTCTAAGCCAACAGAGCACAAAGTTTCAAGGACAGGAAGCAGAAATTCTGTGAGAGAGTTGAGACATAATAGTGAGAAGAACCTCTACCCTCTGCTGCTACACTTTGATTCTGGGACTCCCATATTGTTACTATGGTATAAACAATATCCTATATTGGTTGCTGATACAAAGCACATACTCCATTTTGTAAAATAGAAAGAACATCACCCTTTCACAGGAGGTTGTCTCCCAGTTGGCACCAAAACTAAGCCTTCAGGAGGTCATTCAACCATTTCTTTCTTTCTCTTTTTTTCTTTTGAGACAAGGTCTTGCGCTGTTACCCAGGCTGGAGTGCAGTGGAGCAATCTTGGCTCACTGCAGCCTCTGCCTCCCAGGCTTAAGTGATCCTTCCTTCCCAGCCTCCCGAGTAGCTGGGACCACAGGCGCACACCACTGCACCCAGGTACTTTCCACCATTTCTAGTAGGTTATCTGCTTCTGGGTGATGGGATAAGTGTTAAGACCATGAAATCTGAGCACATATCCTATGCTATCTGTCTCTTATTGAACTCCTTGAACAGAATCAAAGTTATGACAGAGAATAAGGCATTCTGTAAAGTCCACAGATGATGGTACTGGCAGATGTTTTGTAGGAAGGAAATGCAAATTTATATTATGAATATGTTTCTAGTCCAGGGAGAACAAATTCCCTCCATGCTGGAAGGGATCCAGCACCATCAGCCTGCTACCAAGGTACTAGGCTCCTCCAGATGAAGGTTGCTGTTCTACAGACTCTGTGTGGACTAGGCTGATGGCAGATTAGACTCTCAGCAGTTGTTAACCAGGTCAGTCTTGTTAAGAAGAAAAACATGCACTTCATTCTACCAAATAATTTCATTGAAGAAATGAAGGAGGAGCAATGGAAGTGGTAAATATTTAGATTAACATAGTAGACTAGTATTTACCTTTTAAGTTCTTCAAAATACATTTGATGGTTGAAAGGAAAACTTTTGAGGCTGGGTGTGGTGGCTCATGCCTGTAATCCCAGCACTTTGGGAGGCCGAGGCGGGCAGATCACCTGAAGTCAGGAGTTCGAGACCTGCCTGGCCAACATGGTGAAACCCAATCTCTACTAAAAATACAAAAATTAGCTGGGGTGATGGTGGGCGCCTGTAATCCCAGGTCCTCGGGAGGCTGAGGCAGGAGAATCACTTGAACCCACGAGGTGGAGGTTGCAGTGAGCTGAGAATGCGCCATTGCACTCCAGCCTGGGCAGCAAGAGAGAAGCTCCACCTCAAAAAATAAAAAAAAAAAATAAAAATAAAGCAAAATTTTAACATTCTCTGATGGGGTTTCAACATACGTAGATATGAGAGATAAGACTATTATAAAGCGGGGAGGGCAAGAGGACCTGTATGTTGGGAGGTTTCTATATTCCACTTGAAGTGGTAAAATATTGATTTTAAGTGGACTGTGGAAAGTTAAGTGTGTATATTATTCCCCAGATGAACTAATTAAAAAAAAACTATACAAAGAGATAGAGTCCAAATTGCCATACATCAAAATGGAGTATGAAAAATTATTCAAACACCCCAAAGAATAGAGAAAATGGGAAACAATAACAGAGAGAACACACAGAAAACAAATAATAAAAGGGTAGACCTAAATCCAAACATATGAATAATTTTCTTTTTTTTTTTTCTTTTTTTTTTTTTGAGACAGAATCTTGCTCTGCTGCCCAGGCTGGAGTGCAGTGGCATGATCACAGCCTCTGCAGCCTCTGCCTCCTGGGCTGAAGTGATCCTCCCACCTCAGCCTCCTGAGTAACTGGGGCAACAGGCACATGCCACAACACCCAGCTAAGTTTTGTATTTTTTGTAGAGACAGAGTTTCACCATGTTGCCCACGCTGGTCTCAAACTCCTGGGCTCAAGTGATCCACCTGCCTCTGTCTCTCAAAGTGTTGGAATTACAGGCGTGAGCCACTACCCCAGCTGAAACATATCAATAATTTTACTAAATTTTTGCAGATTGAACACTCCAATCAAATTTATTTCTAGTGTCATTTCTCTTTTATCTGAAGAACTTTATTTAAAATTATTTTAGAGCTGGTCTACTGGCAATGAATTATCTTAGTTTTCCTTCCTCTGAGATTATTTTTATTTCACTTTATTCCTGAAAGAGTGCTATGGGGGTATATAATTCTGAGTTTCTAGCTCTTTTCTTTCAACATTTCCTGCTGATCTGCAAGGCTCAAATCTGCAGTCATTGAAATCACTGTCCCTCTTGTAGGTATGCATCATTTTTCTCTAGCTGCTTTTAAGATCATTTTTCTTTGTCTTTAGTTTTTAGGAGGTTGATTATAATTTCTGGGCATGGATTTCTTTGGCTTTATTTTCTTCAGAGTTCACTGAATTTTTAAAAATCTCTATGTTTATGTCTTTTGCTACACTTGTGAAGTTTTCAGTCATTACATCTTCAAATATTTTTCCAGCACCATACTCTTTTTCCTTCTGGAACTCTAATTATATAAGTTAGCCTTTGTTTTTTGTTTTGTTGTTGTTGCTGTTGTTGTTTTTTGAGACAGGTTCTCATTCTGTCACTCAGGCTGGAGTTCGGTGGTATGATCACAGCTCACTGCAGCCTCAACCTCCCAGGCTCAAGTGATCCTCCTGCCTCCTGAACAGCTGGGACTACAGGCATACACCACCATATCTAGCAAATATTTGTAATTTTTCTAGAGATGAGGTTTTTCCATGTTGCCCAGGCTGGGAAAGTTATACTTTTTGTTAGTAACTCACAGGCCCCTAACGCTGCATTCATTTTTTAAAAGGAATTTTTTTTCTCTGTTTTTCAGATTAAAAGCTTTCTTTCTTTTCTTTTTCTTTCTCTTTCTTTCTTTCTCTCTTTCTTTTCCTTTCTTTTCTCATTCTTTTTTTTTTTTGACAAAGTTCTCATTATGTTGCCCAGGATGGTCTCAAGCTCCTGAGCTTAAATGAGCCTCCCACTTCAGTCTTCCAAAGTGCTGGAATTACAGATGTGAGCTACTGTGCCTGGCCCAGATTGGAAAATTTATATTGACATATCTTTAAGTTCATTGATTCTTTCCTCTGTCATCTCCATCTTTTTTTTGAGCCTATTGAGTAAAGGTGGCTTTTTTTTTGGCCATTGTATTTTTCAATTCTAATATTTTCATTCGGTTCTTCTTCATATCTTCTTTTTTTCTGAGACTTTTTATTTTTCCGTTTGTTTTAAGAGTGTTCACTAGTGTTTGGTAAAGCATTTATATAATAGCTGTTTTAAAGTCTTTGTCAGATAATTCCAACATCTGTGTTAAGTTTGTATTAGTGTCTATTATCATTTCCCAGGCAAGCTAAGATTTTCCTGGTTCCTTGTACACCAAGTAATTTTTAAATTACTATTATTTGTAGAGATGAGGTCTTGCTACGGTGCCCAGGCTGGTCTTGAACTCCTGACCTCAAGTGATCCTCCCACTTAAGTCTTCCAAAGTGCTGGGATTACAGGCATAAGCCATCATGCCTGACTACCTCCAAGTAATTCTGGATTGTCTCTTGGACATATTGAATATCATATTCTGAAACTCTGGGTCTTATTTACATTCTATAGTGAATGTTGATTTTTTTGGTTTGTTTTTTCAGCAGACAATTGACCCGGTTAGGTTAAGGCTGCAAGTTTCAACCCACTTTCTGTGAGCTGTGGTTCTAACGTCAGCTCAGCTTTTTAAGCCTCTGTTGTGCTATTCAGATCTGTCCTACATATAGGTCATCTGGTGGCCATTTTGGGCCCTGGATGGTGGCACATTTGTTAGTATGGTTTTCAAAGTCTTTGGTGTGCTGATTAGAATCAGATTCACGTCTGCAGAGCTCACTGATGAGTTCAGGAGTTCATAATCCATCTCCCCAGTTTCTATAGTTATTTCCAGTCCCCTGGTGCTCCCTGTTTTTGTTCTTTGGCTACCAAGCTGAGGCTTTAGTTACCCATCTCTGCTGCACCCTTCTATAACTGTGCTTGCATACAAGGCCAAGTAGCAGAAGGATGGATAGAGAGAGAAAAAGGCAATGGGGGCTTGCCCCACTCTCTTGGGGCCACAGTTCCACCATTCAGAGAGAAAGGTTCCTTCTCATAGAGTGTTGGCTCCTGCAGGCTCCTATTATGGTCCCCACCATCACCCCTACAAGATTGCTTGAGAGTTGGAATCCAAGACAGCAGAGAGAAGAAAAAACTCCGAGGACTTCTGTACTTTCTCTGAGCATTAGGAGTTCCTACCCAGCTCTGTAACAGAAACCTAGAGGGTTTCTCCTGGAGCTCTCCCTTTTTGGGCCCCAGTGCCCACTTCCAGGTTTAAGGCTGCATTGCATTCAGGTCAAGAGATACTGGAAGAAAAAGAAAAAAAAAGTAAACTCATCATGATTTTGGTCATCCATTGAATGCTGATCTTCCACAATCCACCTTCTACTATTCACTTTCAGAGTCTTCAAACAGGTGTGGTGCTGCATGTGCATTCTGTCCACATTTTATAATTAGAAATGTAACACTCGAAACCCAAAACCAGAACACCCAAAACGCTGGTTTGCTTTTCGGCTTTGCAGTTATTTTATATTGTATTTGTTATGACTGCATTCTGGGGAGAAGTATCCAGACTCGTGGGTGTATGTTCGCTTTTTATTAAGAAATTTTATCTGAAAAAGAATTCTCTTGTTTCTCCTTGTCTATAATATGTGAACCAAATATAACTGTGATTCATATATTAAATACGCATTTATTTAATTTACTTCTAGGGCAAACAGAGACATAAAAATTCTCATGCCTCAGGGCAGTCTTGACTTAGGTATTGAACTCTGTTGCGAGCTTTGTTCCCTTTTTATTTGAACAATCTTCAGGCACTTAATTATGAGGTTGCTGACTGGCATGCATGGTGAAAAAAAAAGTTTTCAGGTTAGTGAACCTCTTCTACGTTTAAAGAAAAACATTTACCACCAAAGTAATTTCACAGAGATCCTGGTAGAAATGACATTCCTACTGGGTAATTTGATGTTCTCATCGTAAAATAAGTTTTTAACTTTTTCCTTCCTCACACATGTTGCATCCAATACACTAGCAAGTACCAATGCTGTTTACAATAAAATATCACACTCTAAGATAATTGTTCTGTATTACCAGAATATTACTTTAGTACTACTTATGAGGTTGAAATATTGAAAAACACGGTTTCCAGCAACTACTCTTCACGTGAAGTTGAAAACTGAATTCCATTTTAAAAATTATGACTGTGGGAGTGGTTACATGAGATTTTTCTTTTTGTTTATCTTTGCTTTTCCATGTTTTTAAGCTATCTATGATTTTAAAGAAATCATAGATTTCTTTAAAGAAAGCATCACTTTCATCAGATTAAACATGCTTTACAAATGAGGAGACTTGTACTAGAAGCTTGGAAAACTAGGGATGCATCATCCTCAAACCTGAATAAGTGTGATTAAATGGCTTGTCCCTTCTGGGTCTCAGCTATCTCATCTGAATGTGGTTACGATCATCTCTGTTCTGCTTATTTATTCCCAAAGGTTTTTAGTGAGAATCAGACTAAGAGGTAAAGTAAAAACAGTTTACTACTCATAAATTCTGTGCAATTATGAGGCTCCTGCTGATACTGAGATTATAATGATGAAAAATAAGGCAAGAGAGGGAAGTTTTATCATTACCATAGACCTTAACCCTTTCAGTCATGAGGCTAATGGTAAATTATTTAAAATTATGATATTATGCATTCCTTTCTTCTGGAAAAAATTTTTGTGTGTTGTTCCCTGAAGATCAGAGGTCAAAAACTGGCAAATAGCACATGTATTTGGTTGACCCACCCAGAGTTAGCCTATGTAGTATATTTTAAAATGTGAAACTCACTTCCTTAGCCAAAGGGTGGAAGAAAGGAACATGGGAAAAGGGTGAGGGAATGATTCTTTGTAGTTCTCCATTCTTTCAGCTGAGAAAGTACTTACTCTTTTTTACTAAGTCCTCTGGTTATGTTTGGACTTGAACACTCATTGACAGGACCTGCCTGGCCCCAGTAGGCACTGAGTTTAGAATGCTGTTGTAGATGTGTAAAATCAAGTTGTCTTTGCATGAATTCTACGTTAGGTTTTTATTTTCAGAGCAATTACTGAGCTTCCATAGGGTACTGACCTCTCCAGTGACCATCACAGTGTTGCTGATGACTCTGTAGTCTCCTCTTGTCTTTTAATTAAGAAGCCACTGTGTTTTATTTATTTGTGGCAGGGCACGGTGGCTCACGCCTGTAATCCCAGCACTTTGGGAGGCCGAAGCCGGCGGATCACAAGGTCAGGAGATCAAGACCATCCTGGCTAACATGGTGAAATCCCATCTCTACTAAAAATACAAAAAATTAGCCAGGCATGGTGGCGGGTGCCTGTAGTCCCAGCTACTTGGGAGGCTGAGGCAGGAGAATGGCGTGAACGTGGGAGGCAGAGCTTGCAGTGAGCCGAGATGCACCACTGCACTCCAGCCTGGGCGACAGAGTGAGACTCCGTCTCAAAAAAAAAAAAAAAAAAAAAAAAAAAAGAAGAAGCCACTGTATTTATTTGTTTAATATGTAGACTTCAGGACTCTATCAAAAAACTAGAATATAGTATGTGAAAGCATTTCTGACAGTGATTATGCAATGAAACACAGCTTTCAAGCTGCTCTTCTCTTGGAAAATTGTCATGTTTCTTTCTTTCTTTTTTTTTCCTTGAGACAGAGTCTTGCTCTGTTGCCCAGGCTGGAGTGCAGTGGTGCCAGTGCATCCAAGAACACCTGGGCTCAAGTAGTGATCCTCCAGCTGCAGCCTCCCAAGTAGCTGGGACTGCAGGTGCACACCACAATGCCCGGCTAATATATATATATATATATATATTTTTTAATGTTGTGTAAAGACAGAGTCTTGCCATGTTGCCCAGGCTGGTCTTGAACTCCTGGTCTCAAGCTGTCCTGCCTTGGCCTCCCAAAGTGCTGGGATTACAGGCATAAGCCACTGTACCTGGACTGTGCTTCATCTTAAATGAGTCAGAGATGGTGATTTTGTCTACTCTGATGACAAAATAGATAGTTCTATTCTTCATCTTGGGTTCAGTGTTAGTGTGTAAAATAACTTTGTTAACTCTTGGATGACTTGTATAGTCAAAATGCTGAGAAGGTGACAGGAATGTGACTTGAGACTGATGTCCAGACTTCAGAAGATAGGTAGAGGCATGCAGTGCTGGGCCCAATGGATTAGATGAATAACATATGATCTCAGCCTTCAAGGAAAGTATAATAATGCAGAAAAGAATTTCTTTGACAATTACTATCTTGTCTTGTGATGAGTAATTGGAGAGAGAACTCTTCAGAGCAAAGAAACTATCCTAAATTCCTGATGTGATTTATCAGTATTTATCTCAAATATACAAAAAAGCAAAATCTTTCACTGCTTTCATAACCTTTTAAAAACATGTTACTTTAAAAACTTTCTTGTTTTGAAAGAATATACTTTCCTTTTTTTTTTTTTTTTTTTTTTTTTGAGACAGAGTCTCGCTCTGTCACCCAGGCTGGAGTGCAATGGCACAATTCTGGCTCACTTCAAACTCTGCCTCCTGGGTTCAAGTGATTCTCTTGCCTCAGCCTCCCGAGTAGCTGGGATTACAGGTGCCTGCCACCAGCCCAGCTAATTTTTTTGTATTTTTAATAGAGACGGGGTTTCACCAGGTTAGCCAGGCTGGTCTTGAACTCCTGACCTAAGAATTCACTTGAAATATGTTTCTTGGAACGTATCATTTCTACACTGAATGGACATATCTGGCCTTATATATACTACGTCTCACTTTCTTGTGTGTGCCATAATTGCATGCATGCACCACCCTTTAAAACAGCAACTGAGGGCCGGACGCGGTGGCTCACACCTGTGACCCCAGCACTTTGGGAGGCCGAGGCGGGCCGATCACGAGGTCAGGAGGTCAAGACCATCCTGCCTAATACGGTGAAACCCTGTCTCTACTAAAAATACAAAAAATTAGCTGGGTGTGGTGGCGGGCGCCCGTAGTCCCAGCTACTTGGGAGGCTGAGGCAGGAGAATGGTGTGAACCAGCTTGCAGTGAGCCGAGATTGAGCCACTGCACACCAGCCTGGGCTACAGAGCGAGACTCCATCTGAAAACAAAAACAAAAACAAAAACAAAAACAAAAACACAAAAAACAGCAACTGAGATAAAATTGAGGTGTTTCTAAACACCTCAATTAAACAGTAAAATTAAACAGTAAAATTAAAATTGAACAGTAAAATTAAAGAGTCATTAATAGTTGTATGTGCGCTTATGAAAATGAGGCTGGGAGGAAAATAACTGATTTTTATTATTTATTTATTTTTGAGACGGAGTCTTGCTTTGTCGCCCAGGCTGGAGTGCAGTGGCTCAATCTCGGCTTACTGCAAGCTCCACCTCCCGGGTTCACGCCATTCTCCTGCCTCAGCCTCCCGAGTAGCTGGGACTACAGGCGCCCGCCATCACGCCCGGCGAATTTTTTTGTATTTTTAGAAGACACGGGGTTTCACCATGTTAGCCAGGATGGTCTCCATCTCCTGACCTCGTGATCCACCTGCCTCGGCCTCCCAAAGTGCTGGGATTATAGGCTTGAGCCACTGCGCCCGGCTGAAAATAACTGATTTTTTTATGGTAAAAATAATCCAGCTTCCTCTGGACCGCCAGAAACAGTTAATAAATACGTGTGTAGCCACGGTTCCCTCTTTACATATAATTGAATTGTTGGAAGATAATTTTAATCAGGAAAGAAGTTATCGGGTAGTTTTGGTTTGTGTTCTTCCCCCTAATTGGTTTTCTGCTATTTCTAAAATGTTACATAATATATAGCTCCTCACCCTCTACCTTAGAGAAAATTATCCAGTAAAAGAATACAAAAGGCTAAAGATATGTTTACTTACCTATCTTTTTCAGTGTAATTATGGTTTTTCCAGGTAGTTTTTTGCTATAAGGGTAATGTCCTTTGGTTTTGTTTACATGAAAGAACCATGACTTTCCAGCAGGAAATGAAAGTAGGCTGTTATTTCTAAATGCTGGAAAATGTTTTTGTTTTCTTGGTGAAAGTGAGAGATTGAGGGGGCCAGAAGTCTTGTTTAATTTTGTAGTTCTGTATTTGAGTTCTTTGGTAGTTGATAGAGAAAAGTGAACTTTAAGAAGCCATTTGTATTTATTTTTTGAGTAGATAATTGGTCTTCTATGTCTGTGGGTTCTGCATCCATGAATTCAACCAACCTCAGATTAAAAATATTTTGAAAAAAAATTCCACAAAGTTCCAAAAAGCAAAACTTGATTTTGCCATCCACTGAGTACTGTGTTGAATCCACTTGAATGAAATGATATGTAGGCATTGTATTAGGTATTATAAGGAATCTGGAAATGATTTACAGTAGACAGGAGGATGTGCCTAGGTTACATGCAATTGCTATGCCATTTTATATAAGGGACTTGAGCATCTGTGAATTTTGGTATCTGAGCGGGATTCTAGAACCAATCCACTGACGGTACTGAACGAAAACTCTATAGAATCAAAGGTTTTATTGAAAAACTAGCATTTGGGAATGTGACGGTATTTCTGACAACAATTACCCAATGAAGTAGCTTTCAAGCTATTTGTATCTCCAATCCTTTCTTAAAAGTTCCAATAAAACATTTTCTTTTAAGATTTTCCATGAATATTAGTTGGGAGGATAGCTAATGATAAAAAGGCAGGGAGTTCGAGACCAGCCTGGCCAATGTGGCGAAACCCCATCTCTACTAGAAAAATACAAAAATTGGCTGGGCATGGTGGCAGGCGCCTGTAGTCTCAGCTACGCAAGAGGTTGAAGCAGGGGAATTTCTTGAACCCCAGAGGCAGAGGTTGCAGTGAGCTGACATCGTGCCACTGCACTGCAGCTTGGGTAAGAGAGCGAGACTCCACCTCATAATAATAATAATAATAATAATAATAATAATAATAAGGCAAGAAAAGAGTCATCTTTTTAAAAATTGAGATAAAATTTGCATACTATAAAATTCACCATGTTAAAGTCTAGTATATTGACAAGTTTGTGCAATCATTATCACAATGTAGTTCCAGAACATTTTCATCATGCTAGGAAGAAAACCTATGTCCTTTAGAAATCATTCATTTATTTCCTTCTTCCCCCAGCCTCGAGCAGCTACTAATCTACTTTCTGCCTCTATGGATGTGCCTATCTGGACAGTTCATATAAATGGGATCATACTATGTGATCTTTTGTGTCTGGCCTCTTTCACTTAGTGTAATGTTGTTTTTTGTTTTTTATTTTTTTGAGACAGGGTCTTGCTCTGTCATCCAGGCTGGAGTGCAGTGGCGCAATCTAGCCTCACTGCAGCCTCAACCACCGGGACTCAAGTGATCCTCCCACCTCAGCCTCCCGAGTAGCTGGGACTACAGGCACAGGCCATTATCTCTAGCTAATTCTTTGTATTTTTTATAGAGACAGAATCTCACTGTGTTGCCAAGGCTGGTCTCGAACTTCACTTGCCTTGGCCTCGAAAAATGCTGAGATTACAGGCGTGAGCCACCAGGCTCGGCTGGAACATAATGTTTTCAAGGTTCATCTACCTTGACTGTTACTCTTTTAATTCTCTTAACAACACCCTGTGAAACAATGGCAAACCAATTTTACCATGGAGGAAATGGAAACATATATTAACTTGCTCTTGGGCACAACAATCACACTTTCATTCAACAAACATGTATGGGGCACCTATGCCTTACAGAAATATTCTGCAAAGTGAGGTTCTGGCATTTAGAAGATGGTGATACCACAAATAAATGGACATCCAATATAATGGTAAATAGTACTAAGTATAATAAAGAAAAATAAAGCAAAATGAAGTGGATAGGAAATGCAGAGGGTATTATTTTAGATGGTGGGGGAGTCAGGGAAGGTCTCTCTGAGGAGATAACATTTGAAGTGAGACCTGAATGGAAGGAGGGAGTAGGTCATGAAGAAATCATTTCAGGCAGAGGAAACAGCAGACGCAAAGGTCCTGAGGCAGGAGTGCATTTAGTGTGCAACGAGGTAGCCAGCATGAATGGATGGTAGTGAGAGGAGAGGGGTGAGGAGAGAGGTAGAGGAAGCCAGAGATTTGGCCTCAGTTAGGGGCAGGGGCAACCCTATTGTAACAGGGCAGCGGGCACATGGCAGAGTATCAGAGTACAGATAAAACAGGCTGGTAGAGCCGGTGGTGGAAGTATGAGGAAACTCCTGAGTGTTTGTTATCTCAGTGTAGCAAGAAGAAAAGTGATAAGTGAGAGTGAGGAGAGGGTGATGGTGTCAGAAAGTGGAGAAGAGAGCGAATGGACCAGGGATATTTGGTGAAGTTATCTAGCAACACCTGGGGACTGTCTGTGATGTGATTTTCTCCAGCCACATTAAGCCTTCCAAGTGCCAATGCAGAGTATGAAGGAAAATCAGTTTCAACCAGGGCTGAGGTTTTGCCAAGTAAGGAGGACAATGGGAAAGAGAGACAATAGGCTGGGTGCAGTGGCTCACGCCTGTAATTCCAGCACTTTGGGAGGCAGAAGAGGATCACTTGAGGCCAGAAGTTCGAGACCAACCTGGGATATATAGTGAGACCCCATCTCTACAAAAAAGACAAAACAAAGACTTATATCAAGAGGGACAGCAGAGCATGGTGATATATGCAAGGGAGTGATTCCACAAGGACCATACAATCTCAACAGAGAAAGCAGGGAGGAAAGGACAGAAGGGGAATGATAGAGACTGTAGGTTAGTGGGATGGAGTTAATGGAGTCTGACTGCCAGAGGGAGTGAGCTGGAAAATAGGAAGTGATATTTTGAGAGTTTGTAGTTATTGGTTATGACAAAGTCTAATGTAAGACTCTAGGACTGTGTGGCTGAGGTGGGTGGAGGTTAAGATTATTAGAGAAGAGAAACTCAAGAAAATAAGAGACCAGGGTATTGGATGGACCCTTTTTGTGAATAATGAAATCACCAAGAGGATGACAAGAAAAATGGTGAAGAAAAGGAAATAATGAGGGAGACACTAGAATGAATGGAGGGAAGTTAGTGGATAACTACAAAAAGCAGATGACTATAAATGGCAAAAAGCAGTAGTATCATTTAATGTCATATATTTCAAAAGAGCGCAGATTTTTAGAAAGGGGGAATAATGGTCTGGAATTAGCAAAGATGAACAAGAGTTCACTTCCATGATCAGTGGTTTTGGGGTATATGACTGATAAAGTTAGGTTTTAAACTAGTTCTGTCTGATTTCCAGTCATTTCCATTATACCACCTCAGGTCTGGATTGGAATTATAGTTCTTGGACCTAGATTTCAATATTCTCTTACCACCTCTGCATTTGGCTGCCCTCAAAGTTGTGTTGCTTTAAACAGTTGCCAGGATCTATTATAAAAGTCTGATTCATGTTAAGATTTTAAAAATATATTCTGGAAAATTTCAAACATGTACAGAAACAGAGATACTAGTCTAACAATCCCCCATGTAGCCATCACCCAATTTCAACACTTACCAGCCCAAAACTCATCCTCATTCTTCCACATCCTCAGTCTCTTTCCTCTGCAATTACTTTGAGAAAAATCCCTGGCTTTACATCTCGTCATCCATATTTCAATATTTACCTCTAAGAGATAAAGCGCTATTTGTCAAAAAATCGCATCTAAAATTATAATAATTCTTCAATATCATCAAATATCTAGTCAGTGTTCAAATCTTCCTGATTAGCTCATAATTTTTTTTAAACAGATGTTTGTTCAGATAAGACTCCAAATAAAGTCCATTCACTACAATTGGCTAATATGTTGAAGAAACTGGGGCCTTTGTCCTGTAGCTTCCCACAGTCTGGATTTTGTTGATTGCATCCCCATGGTGTTATTTAACATGCTTCTTTGTTTTCTGTAATTCCTGGAAATTGGCAATCAAATCTTGAGGCTGGTCAGACATAGGTTTTATTTTTCTAAGAACTCTAACATGAATAAAATCATAGGTGGTGGTGTATACTTGATCAGAGGCTGTAGGTCAGTTTGTCTGTCTCTGATGTTAGAAGCCACTGGTGATTTTTGCCTAGATCCATTATTTCAAAATGGCAACATTGTATCAATTTTTCTTCATTTATTAGGTTGACAACTTTGAAACAGAGCAAGTTCCCTTCATGAACTAATTTGTTACCCTGAAGTCCAATGATGTGGTTTAGGAAAGGCAGCCTACACTTTCCCTTTTCTCACTGCCTATTTACTTTTGAAACAGGCTTATCTGAGTGTATATTTTGTCTTTTATGTATTTAAAGCTTGTCCTACGTTTAAAACCAGAGTACATTTCAGGATGCACTTTTGCATTGTGGTGTAATATGAATAGATTTATCACTAAATGGAAATATAGGATTTAGTTCTAACACCCTTGAGTTGGACTGTACTGAGAAGCATTCAAGTGTTTAACAAGCAGCTTCCCAACGTTCAGATGCATTTCACAAAAGTTCATAAACTATTAAACTCTTTTCTGAAAGGTGATCAACTAAATAATTTATAAAAACAAAGGTTCAAGCCAGTGCAAGGATTATTACATCAACTGTCTAGTCTCTTTTTCTATTCAAAGAAATAACACAGGAGTGTAGTGTCTATGGAATCAGACAGATGGGATTTGAATTCTTTACTTATTACAGTGAGCTTGGGCAAGTTGTTCTATATATCCCAAGTATATTAATATAATAAGAGATTCTGAAATATCAGTGACTATTCTAAAGCATACATTTCTAAAACATCACAAAATACACATGCATTTAACAAAAGTCTCTTTTTTACTACTTTGTTTTTGTTTCCTTTTTTTTTTTTTTTTTTGTTGAGACAGAGTCTCGCTCTGTCACCCAGGCTGGAGTGCAGTGGCACGATCTCAGCTGCAAACTCTGCCTCCCAGGTTCACACCATTCTCCTGCCTCAGCCTCCCAGCTAGCTGGGACTACAGGCACCCGCCACCATGCTCAGCTAATTGTTTTTGTATTTTTAGTAAAGACAGGGTTTCACCGTATTAACCAGGATGGTCTCGATCACCTGACCTCGTAATAAGCCCGCCTGGGCCTCCCAAAGTGCTGGAATTACAGGCGTGAGCCGCTGCACCCAGCCTTTGTTTGCATTTTGAGACAGAGTGTTGTTCTGTCACCCAGGCTGCAGTGCAGTGGCACCATCTAGGCTCACTGCAACCTCTACTTCCTGGGCTTAAGTGAGTCTCATGCCTCAGCCTCCCAAGTAGCTGGGATTACAGGCGTGAGCCATCACGCCCAGCTAATTTTTGTATTTGTAGTAGAGATACAGTTTCTATGTTGGCCCGGCTGGTCTTGAACCCCCAGCTTCAAGTGATCTGCCCGCCTTAGCCTCCCAAAGTGCTGGGATTACAGGCGTGAGTCACCAGGCCCAGCCTATCTTTTTTATTACTTTGATGGGGGTGGGGATGGGTTAAGCAATATTGCAAATTGCCAGATATTAATTATGAAACAGTACAAATTGCTGTACTGAGAACATGCCATCTTTGATTCTCAGTGCAGTGTTAGCGTGGTCAGCTTTAGGCTGAAGTATATTTTACTCCATACTAACAGAGTTGCATGGCAGATGAGGGAGGTCTACTCCAGGACATCCCTGTAAGGCAGTTTAGGGAGACAGTACTGGACAAATGGTAGAGCTAAATTTGCCTTTGGTTCCACTAAGAGTATAATGGAAGACTGAACATCAGTGAGACAGAAATGCACTCTAAATTGACTAGAAAATAACCATAACATACCTAAACACTTCCCTTCTATTACTGTTAAACCTAGCCCTCTGCCTCAACTTGCCCTGCTTTTCTCCCCCTCCTCCCAGATTGAGTCAGTGCTACTCCATCCCTAGTTTTGATCCCTGCCTTACTGGAGCCCTGTTATCCCATAGTTGTTATATCTTTTGTGACAGTGCCAACACATAGTAATTCATGGGGCATCAAAATTATTTCCCAGTCACTGAGAAACAAGTATAAACACTGAAAAATGATTCCCATCCCCTAATTTTCATGGGAATCTATGGATTAGAAAGATATGAAAATTGAGATAAGTGAGGGAATAGGATACAAATTGTAAAAAAAGATTTTACAAAGTATAGTTTATGTTCATATCTTGTCATTATCTTAATTATATTAGGCATAATATAAGTTTTGTGGGCATCGTCTCTTTAGAATTACATTTTTACCAACTTTTTATTGATGTGTAATGCACATACAGAAAAGTGGAATTTACATTATTAAGGTCTTTAAACAGTGTCATATGGCCATGACTGCCTTATTAATTTCTGTTGTGACACAAAATGATTAAAATTGTGAATTCATGAGTTAGAACATTCTCAACTTTAGAGAAGCATTAAGTTCAGTCGTGGTATGCTGCATCAAACTTAGTTCTGAGTAACGCCTAGAACAATGCATAGTATTTTATATTGGCCAATAACCAATGTTTTATAACTCCTGAATAAGTGGATAAACTGAATTTGGGATGAAGTTCAATCTAGATCTTCAAGGTTATATTTTTCTACTCATATATATCTATCTGCATATAGATATATATGCAGCTTATAGCGTTCTTAACAGCTATGTTAACTACAAAGCATAAAAAGATTTTGCAACAGAGTTGGAATGGAAACAATTTCTGAGATAGAGATCAAATTGTGTTTATAGAACCATTATTGGCAACTTTGCTATCAGTCATTTCCTGTGGGAATATTTCACTGGGACATAGTTTTACGCCTTGACTATTCATTAAATAGCCTGGGGCCCATGGAATGAAAATATTGTAGAACTATAAATATCAATATATGCAAATTATAGTGTAATATTTCATCACATTTCATTGCATTTTCTTAGATACGAATTAAATTATTTAACAAACTGTGTCTCTTACTCATCGCAGAAAGAATTTTAAAACAACACTAATATAACATGGTCTAGTGGAGAGTTAGGCAATAGACTGGAATTAAAGCCACTTGTTCTCTCTAAATTAAAATTGATACTAATTCAAAAATGTTTATTCATCATGCACAATATATAAGATGCTAAAGTTATACTCCTGTGGAGAATATAAAGGTCAATTATAAACAGTTTCTGCCCTTATGGAGTTTATGAATTTTCTTGTAAAGGAGAAAGGACATGTATACAAACTGTATAAAACAAAAAACAGTAACTATACTATGAGTGGGTGGGAATAAAGTAATATTGAAGTTTAGAACTTGAGTTCCTGTCTGGGAGATCAGAGATGACTTCATAAACAAGAAGGCAGTTGAGCTGAGTTTTATTATTTTATTCTTATTATTTTGAGACAGAGTCTCCCTCAGTCATCCAGCTTGGAATGAAGTGTCATGATCTCGGTTCATTGCAGCTTCAGCCTCACAGGCTCAAGTGATCCTCCCACCGCGGCCTCTAGAGTAGCTAGGACTACAGGTGCACACCACCACATCTAGCCAATTTTTTTTGTGTTTTTTTGTTTTTGTTTTTGTTCCTCGTAGAGACCAGGTTGTGCCATGTTGTCCAGGCTGGTCTTGAACTCCTGGGCTCAAGCAATCTGCCCATCTCAGCCTCTCAAAGTGCTAAGATTACAGGCATGAGCCACCCCGCCTGGCCTAGAGCAGAGTTTTAGAGAGTGGGTAAGATTTCTGCAAATCTCAGATGCAGATAACAATTATTCCAGAAAGCAGAGACTAGGTACTAATAAAGGTAGTATAGTCAAAGCACATTCAGAGATTGGAGCCATTGGACAACAAGAAAACAACTGACATAGGAAAATATACTGCAGTTGCAAATAAGGTAAATTAGGGCAAAATTATTTCATTTTATTCAGTAATGCAAACATTTATTTATTCAACAAATATTTTCTTAAGTATTTGAGTATCTACTAAGTGCATGCACTGTGCTAGGTGTCAGTATATTTATGAGTAACTCAGAAAAAGGCCCTTTCTACTATGTAAACACTAAAAAAAGTAACTCAAATCAGGGATGATAGCACGACTGATTCTTATCAGTCACTGAATCAATTAATCTCTGGCAACGAGGGGTACTTGAGTTTGCAACTGCTGCCCAGAACCTGGAATTTAACGTTTTTGGGAGACAGCCGGTATTTCTAGATTACACTGTCTCAATTTCAATTCAATTGCTTCTCAACTCACTATTTAAATTAAAATGAAGTGTTAACTTTTTTATATTAGAAAGCTGCAAACCTGCATGATAATCTTGTAGGTAGGGTGATGAGGGACATAATATTTGTGGCTCCATTTTACAAGTTTTGGCAGATGTAATAATTAATTTTGTTAGCGTGCATTAACTGAAATGAAGGAAAAACAGACCTAAAAGAGACATCGGTGGGTGGGTGTTGTTTTGTTTTTGATAAAAGAACTCTTATAGAAAAGGAATCGCTGCAAATTTCTTTTAGCTAGCTAGCTCTCTGGGCGATTAAAATGATTGAAACATTTCTAGAACACATGCACCGAGATACACCTGCACTCGTACTTTGTCCGTCAAAACAATCTTTGTTTTCTCTCAAGCTAGGACTTGCTGTGCCTAAGACACACCTCGTGCAGCGGTGGCGGTGAAGGTGCTGGGGTGACAGCCAGGAGGGCACTTTCCCTTTCTCGGGCTCCCTAACCAAAACTTTGCAGCCACCAGCCCAAACTCACGTTCCTGCTCGTTCTTCTTTCCTCTGCCTCAACTCTCCCCGCACCCTTCGCGCTCTGTGCGCCCACCCCTGCTTCCGTCGGTCAGCTTCAGCCGACCTACTACTCTACCTACCGGCCCGCGCCCTCCGCCTCCACCTGCACCACTCGCCCACCCCGAGAACCCACCTCTGCCGCCCCCGGCCCGCGCGCCCCGTCGCGGCCCGGGGCTCCGGGGCATGCGCGTTGCGGCGCCACCGCCCTCCCCCACGCCTTCCCGCGGCAGAGTTATGCCAAGTATGTGAGGAGCCGGCGAGGGCCAGCGCCGGTCATGGGGAGCCGCCACCGCCTCCGCGAGCGCGGTTTTCTCCCCAGCGGGGCTCCGACCTCTCCCCCCGGCGGGGGTGAGCCTCGCGGCTAAGGCAGAGGGGATGGCGGACCCTCTGAGGAGGACGCTGTCCAGGCTCCGGGGAAGGCGGGGTCCCCGCGGCACCGGGGGGCTAGGGCTCCGGGCGGCAGCCGCAGCTGCGGTGGCGGCCTCTTCGGCAGCCGCGGGAGACGCCTGGGGTGCCGCAGACACCCCCCCACGTGAGCACGCCGGGGGACACGGGCGGAGCCTACAGCAGCCCTCGCCGTCACCTGAGGCGTGGGGTCCCGGGGCGCGGGTCCCCGGAGGGCACCCGGAGCAGTTGGGGGCGCTCGGGCCTCGGCCGCGCGGCGGGCAGGAGGCCGCCCCCCGGAGCCATGGGCTCGCTCACGCCCCTCCGCACTCCCCGGAGGGCTCCGAGGGCAGCGGAGAGGAGGAGGAAGACGACGAAGACGAAGACGAAGACGACGCCGACTACTACGAAAACCTGCCCGGCGGCTCGCAGTCTGCGCCCGAGCCTGAGGGGGCGGAGGCGGAACGGCGTCCCCCGCCTCCCCCAGCGGCGGACTCCTCCCTGGGGGCGGAGGGCGGCCGCCTGGAGACAGGCAGGCTGCGGACCCAGTTGCGAGAGGCCTATTATCTGCTGATCCAGGCCATGCACGACCTGCCCCCTGACTCGGGCGCGCGGCGGGGCGGCGGGGGCTTGGCGGATCACAGCTTCCCCGCGGGAGCCCGGGCTCCGGGCCAGCCGCCTTCCCGCGGCGCCGCGTACCGCCGAGCCTGCCCCCGAGACGGGGAGCGGGGAGGCGGCGGACGCCCTCGGCAGCAGGTGTCCCCGCCCCGGTCGCCTCAGAGGGAGCCGCGGGGAGGCCAGCTGCGGACTCCTCGGATGCGGCCGTCCTGCAGCAGAAGCCTCGAGAGCCTCCGGGTGGGTGCCAAGCCGCCTCCCTTCCAGCGGTGGCCGAGCGACAGCTGGATCAGGTGCGGCGCGCACGGGGACTGGGACAAGCCCCCGCCACGTGGAGGCAGGATGGACGGCTGGAGTGGGGACCGCGCCCGGGCGGCTGCACCCACCGGCCTCCAGCCTCCAGGCTCCAAGGACCACGGCTGCTCCTCGGGAAGCCCTTTCAGGGATCCAGCGGGGTCCTCTGTGATACGCAGTGGCAAAGGAGACCGCCAGGAAGGCCCCTCCTTCCTCAGGCCGCCGGCAGTGACAGTCAAGAAGCTGCAGAAGTGGATGTACAAAGGGCGTCTGCTGTCCCTGGGAATGAAGGGTCGTGCCCGTGGGACGGCCCCCAAAGTCACAGGAACGCAGGCAGCCTCCCCAAATGTGGGCGCTTTGAAAGTGCGTGAAAACCGTGTCCTGTCGGTGCCTCCAGACCAAAGAATTACGCTGACAGGTAGGATACTTTGCGATGAAAATGCTGGCACCGCGAGTCTTACTGTTTACCGACTGGGCTTCTGTCTTAAGAGCCAAGAAAAAGGTATGTTTTTGCAGACAGGTACGTTACCGGGCGAAAGTAAGTGTCATGTAAGTGGCAGCTTAAAGTAATTTCGGGGTTACTTAATGTAATGCATTTACTCGTTTTGCTTTTTTTTTTCTTTTTAATCAGACAATGGCATGAAGAATTGAGGTTGTGATTTCTTCTCGAAAAACCAGTGTGTCTATTCCCTAAGTATTACCTAAAGGAGTAAAGGTTAAGTATAACACACTTTTAGTAGGTTTACAGATGGGCCGCACTGTCTTGATTTTTATTCTTTGTAGCTCTAGGGAAATCCGTAGACTTTTGTGGAGTTTGTAAATTTGAATTTGATTCAAGGTAGATTTTATAGGCTTCATAAACTGTCATTTTACTCATTACAACTTTTTTTTTTTTGCCTCTCCCAGGCACGCACACACATGCATACATACACACAACCAAAAACCCAAACAAATCAAACAAAAAAAACCCTACCATAAGTAGAATTTTTTAGTCAGGTAGTATTTCACATACACCATCTCTCCACCTGCCTCCCCCCAACAAAGAAACCTCAACAAAGTAATCTTTTTATTGTGAAAAATCAAGGACACTAACATTTTAATCAAAAGAAAAATGTTCCTCAGGTAGTTTTTTTTTTAAAGCAGTCATTTGCAAACTTAAATCCTATTTATATGAGAAGTAAATTAGTTTTTAAAAAAGTATATTGATCCTTATAATAGGATTATGCTCCCTATTTTGTATGTGCATGATTTTTAACTATCACTGAAGGTTTAGGTTATCAATTCTAGAAACCAGTCAATTATGTTGTAAATATCAAAATATCTTTCCTGAAAGGAGTATAATATCTTCAAAGTGAGCCAAAACAACATGGTCTTTTGAATACTCTTACATATAAAAATTTTTAGTGATCATAAAGACTTATAAGTCAGGAATAATTTGGAAAACATTAAATCCTGAAATGTAAAAGGTATTCACAGTACTTGGCGGTTTCTCTGGTAGTAATTATAAATCCTACAGGACTGGATTTATACACATTAACTTTGTTTAACCAATAAACACACAACAGTGGGGAGAAACAAAGTTCACAAAACTTCTTATCAAACAATGAAGACAAATCAAATGATTCATTCAAAGTGTGTGCCAACTTGCAAAGTTTTTTCCTGTCTATACGGCTCTAATACATACCTGTCAAATTTTATTCTCAAGGTTAAATATTCCATTTCACTTGAACAAAAGGATAATAGAATGTAAATTCTTTGTTGAGAGGTGTACTTTATACTAAGTTCATATTAAACATGCATTTCCAGGAGTAATTTGTAATCATTTATTATATTTTATTGCCACAATATTTTTACCTCCCCCCCTTTGGCTTAGTTTTAACTCTTGGTACCATAGTTGAATTTCAGCCATAACAAAAAATAGTCAAATATTTTTCACCCTTTTGTCACAGAGCTAAAACATTTACTATGTGATGGCTTTTAATGCCCTCAGTAGTAAACATTCAAGGATTTTTAAAGTAATAAATATAGTTCCTTTAAGAATGAATTTGATTTTTGCATTAAGCAACTAATTAAATGAAACTGCTAACTTAGAAATTAACATGAAACAATTATTATGTGATAATATTTTAGATATTTTATGAGAAATCTAAGCCAAAGCTACCATAATCTCTGGTTTAAACAACTCTCAGATGTTACTTCCTTTTAAATCACTAATTCATTTTTCAGGAGAGATGAAAATAATTTGTGCAGTGTTTACATATCTAGTATAGATTTGGAGAGCTTTTTAAAAAAATTATTTTTCATGAAGTTTAGTTGGTCTAAGTCCATTCTGGATACATTAGGTGGTTCTCATACAATTTTTATAGCCCCCAAAATGGAGATATGCTGTCATTTAACAACAGCTACAAGAAAAAGAACAGAGGGATTAAGCAGTTTGCCCAAGATCACTCAGTTGGTACCTGTGTATGGATTCAAACTACTATGTGGATTCAAACCCAAGGCGTCATGAGTTTGAAAAAAGCCCCAGTTTGTATAAGATCAGAGACTCTAGAGTTCTTTAAAGGTCTGATCCAATTAATTCTATTAAATTGCTTGGATTGAGGATATGGGTGAATTTCAACAAGGCATAGCGGGGTAAGTAACTTCCTCAAAGTTGCAAAGAAGATGGGAGAATCTTAGGCCGGGTTTAAAGACATTTTAAAAAGTAATTGCTGGGCCGGGCGCGGTGGCTCATGCCTGTAATCCCAGCACTTTGGAAGGCCGAGGCGGGCGGATCACGAGGTCAGGAGATCGAGACCATCCTGGCTAATACGGTGAAACCCCGTCTCTACTAAGAATACAAAAAATTAGCCGGGCGTGGTGTGGTGGATGCCTGTAGTCCCAGCTACTCGGGAGGCTGAGGCAGGAGGATGGTGTGAACCTGGGAGGCGGAGCTTGCAGTGAGCCAAGATCGCGTCACTGCACTCTAGCCTGGGAGACAGAGTGAGACTCCGTCTCAAAAAAAAAAATAAATAAATAAATAAATAAATAAAATTTAAAAAAGCATTTGCTGTATTCATTTTAAACTTTTACCTTTAAATATTTACTTACTTGAAATTGATGTCACTTGACTTCTACTTTTAAATCATGTTTTCTGCAAAACTTATTTGGAGCGGTCTAGATGAACCAGTACATTCTTGTTTATGTAAAGATGTTAAATATCCTAAAAGGTTTATAGCACATTTTTCTGTACAGTATTATTCATAAGATATTTTGTCAAAATTATATTTAGAATTTGTAATACAGAATAATTATTCAGTGGAATGGAGATACTTTATATAGGTATTGTGAAAATTTTTGAGACTATATGACAAATGGAAACACAAATGATTTTCTATTTTGATTTCTGGCTCCTACTAAGAACTTTTGATAGTATTATAATGCCAAATGATTTGATGCAGTTAAGTATGTAGTGTTCACAGATTGGCCGAATTGTTCCTAATTAAGATGATTATTTAAGAAATCTAAAGTCATTACACATAATAAAAATTGTCAAGTTTCTGCAAGCCTTAAGATTACAAAGGAATCTTAATGTGTTTGCCAACTATGCATCATTATAAATCTTTATAAATAAGTTTTAATTAGCATATAGTTTTCAGAAACAAATTCAAAAGCACCTTTTGTTGCTTTAAAAAATAATTAGCCTACTTTGACTCCACTTTTCCTGCTACATGGTCTGTGAAAGAAAAAACTTTAGACTGTATAACTTAGTATTTTGTTTAAAATTTTTAGACAATTATTTTAAGGTAGTATTAATTAGTTTGGTATGATCTTTAACCATCTTAAAGTGAAGTTGACACTATGACTTGATTCCCATCTACTTTTCTCAAGTATTTGTAACTCTGATTTTTTATCTTTATGAATTGCATAATCTTTATGAATTTTTCCAACAATTTTCTTCTGTATTTGCCCTCTTCAAGGTGAGTAGCAATAGTTATATAGTTTTTGACAGTCTTCTAATTTTAAATCTCTTCCTGAGAGATTCTGCTATTGTGGTGCTAGAAAGCAAGTGCAGTTGCTTTTTTTTTTCTTTTTCTTTTTCTGGAAGAGTGCCATGGAACATTGGAGTTGCTGGTGGCTGGAAAACTTCAAGAATTACAAATTCAGCAGAAAACAGTGTTGTGTTGATTTGAAAGTCCTGCATTTCTAGACCAGTGGCTCCCAAGAAATGTTGTGTTTAAGAAGGCTGTTTGCTAGACCTTTGCCACTCAAAATGTGGTTCAATGTTTTAGAGCAGTGCTTTTCAAACTTAATGTCCATATGAATTCCCTGGAAATTTTGTTGAAATGCAGATTCTATAGGTGTGGGGTGGGACCTGAGATTCTGCTCCCAGTGTAGATGCTGCTGTCTGGTGTACCGTACTTTTGAATAGTAAGCTTCTAGAGCTCTCACATCCCCGAAGTTTAAAAAAAAATTCTACCTTATTCTGATACTTGGTACTTAAACTACCCCTATTAGAGCAAAGCACTTGGGCTCTTTTTGCTTCAGTTTTATGTATATGAATTAATATACTTACTACTTATATATTACACATTTGAGCAGTTCCCTCTATTTTGGGCTCATCTTGCACTAACAAGTATTAGTGAGATTTTGGAAATGCAAGAGAGGAGGCCATATAGGACAATGGTTAACAGAATAGAGATTCTGGGTTTCTGGTCAGACTCTACCACTTACCAGGCTTGTGACCTTGGATAAGTTACTCAACCTTGTGTAGCCTCAGTCCTCAGGTTGCTGTGAGGATGAAAAGAGATAATCCATTTGGTACTGTGCCTAGCACTTACTTGTTATTATCAAGGGGAAGGCAAGCAGGCTTTGTGAGAATACTGCTTTGCCTCAGATCATTAGGATTCTAGATGGAGAGTGAAAAGATCGAAGTTGAGGAATACTGCCTTGAGGAGCACTGGGAATTGAGCTAGAGGACACCTTTTTGGGGTATTTATTTATTCTGCTCATCTTTTGTGCTCCTTTCTTTTGCTGCTCCCTGTTACTTTTGTGGAACTGAAAACGGTCTCAGAGTTTTCTCTACTTTCCCGTGTCAAAAGCTAACACACAGCTTTTTTTTTTCTTTAGGGTTTTTATTGCTAGCCACAAGGGAATGAAAATAAAAAAGGTGCTTCTTTCCTTTTCATTCCATCCCTCTCCCCCTTTTAGATTTGTCTAGGAAAGATAAAGATACACACACACACATACACACACAGAAACTTAAGACTTAAGTTTATTCTAGTAATTTCATCTGGACTGCCAAGTTTGACTCTAAGCAGGGGATACTTGTACTTATTTAGAAACAGGATTTTAATAAATATTAAAATGTTTAATGCTTTTAAAACAGATTTAAACATCTAATACAGTGTTCATAAGATATTTTTATTTGGGATTTTTAAAGAGAAGTAAGGAAAAGCAGGAGAGTTTATTTCTGCAGAATTTTTAAAATGATGAAAAGATGTCTCTCTAGATACTACACATTTTTTTTTTTTTTAGACGGAGTCTAGCTCTGTCACCCAGCCTGGAGTGCAGTGGCGTGATCTCGGCTCAATGCAAGCTCTGCCTCGCGGGTTCACGCCATTCTCCTGCCTCAGCCTTCCGAGTGGCTGGGACTACAGGCGCCCGCCACCATGCTCGGCTAATTTTTTGTATTTTTAGTAGAGACAGGGTTTCACCGTGTTAGCCAGGATGGTCTCGATCTCCTGACCTCGTGATCCGCCCGCCTTGGCCTCCCAAAGTGCTGGGATTATAGGCGTGAGCCACCGCGCCCAGCCAGTACTACAGATTTTCAATGAGGGTTGAAATATATAATTTCTTGGAAAATTTGCTGATGGCATTTGAGCTGGGGGCACTAGTTAAATGTTCAGTAAGTAATCTAGATTTATTATGAAATAATAGTTGAGAAAACAGAATTGACTTGGGTAGTTCACCACTGTGTGGAATATTTTTCTGAGTGAAAAACTTTTAATTGCCATTTCTTTCTTCTCTTACAGATTCAAAGTAAAATTACTTTAATTAGAATCTGAAAATTATCCCATAACATGTATAGTTGCAAGAGACTAAGGACTTTTTTTGCCTTGTAACTTTGCATACTTATTTTTATATTTTTAGTTGGACCTTCTTTCAATATGTGTGTGTGTATATATAACATATTTTTATATTATATATGAAATATATTTTATTATATATTGTATGTATTTTTATATATAATATATAATTTAATATATAGGCAACAGTGAGACCCTGTCTCTACAAAAAAATTTATAATTTATAAGCAATATATAGGCAACAATGAGACCCTTTCTCTACAAAAAGATTTATAATTTATGAATAACATATTTTATATATATGAAGCTAAAACTCTTAAATTTATGCTAATATGGTTAAACATTGTTGCATTAAATGGGAGGGCAGATTGCAAATAGCTTTCCATATCTATGAATTTACATTCATGTGGATCCATTTAAGTGAGATAAAAATGTTTTAATTATAAATAATTGCTCAAGTTTATTATCTTGAATAATGTGTTGATTAATTCAGATTAATAAATAAATTTGGCCTTTGTAATATTATATATTTATAATACACAATATAAATTATAATAATGTGCCATTTATAAGTTTAAAGTTCAGCATCATTTATTTTAAAATATTTGGCAATAGCAATCAGAGTGAATGGATTCAAGCTTTTGTAGTTTGTAATTTCATTGAAAATAGTGGCTAGACATGGTGGCTCACACCGTAATTCCAGCACTTTGGGAGGGGGAAACAGGAAGATCACTTGAGCCTGGGAGTTCCAGACCAGCCTAGGCAACACAGTGAGACCCTGTCTCTACCAAAAGAAAAAAAAGAAATTAGCCAGGTGTGGTGGTGCAAGCCTGTAGTCCTAGCTTCTTGGGAGACTGAGACGGGAGGATCACTTGCGCCTGGGAGGTTGAGGTTGCCGTGAGCCATAATGGTGCCACTGTGCTCCAGCCTGGGTGACAAGAGTGAGACCCTATCTAGTAAAAAAAAATTCCTTTTAATATTATACTTTCATTAAATGATTATATCAATGGAAGTATCAACTTGCTTAAATGTGGGATACTGGTAGCTTTATTTTTCTCACTGCAGTTCCTTGCAGTGTAGTAGAAACATGTTCAAAGACTCATTTATAGTGTATGTCAGAAAACTCCAAAAAGATTTAAAATAATGAATGTGTCTAGCTATATAAAAATTTGGAATTTCTAAGAGATGTCTGAGAAAAAGATAAAATAAGATGTGGCTCATAGCCACCATGAGTAATGTAATTTTATACTGTTTGCTTCAAATTTAAATTGGGTCAAACTATAATATCCTGTGAAGGTCTGAAATACTGTTAAGTAATACTGGATTTGAACTTAAATGTGAAATAGATTTAGACTTCAGTGCACCTGGCAAAATCATGTGATCACTGAAAACCCAGAAACCCCAGTGATTGCTGAGTATGTTTTGATTTTCAGTTGTTAATTTTAAGTGTAATGGAGATAGAACCAGAGAAAGACTTTTGAATTTCCCTTATAGTAGCCTAGATATATCACCACAAACTTTGGAGTCAGAATAAGTTTGAGTGCTGCCTTTTCCATTTACCAACAAGGTACTCTTGAACAAGTTACTTGACGTTTTTGAGTAGAACTTTATAGTTTTTCAAGTATTTTGAACATTATTTCACTTAGTTCTTACCAGCAGCCACTTTAATTTATAAGATAAATTGGGATGAATATCCCCATGTTCAGAGAGGGTTGCCTACTTCTGTACTGTTTGTGAGTAGCATGGTATGGGTAGCGTCATGTGGTTTGTGGGTAGCATGGTGAGTGGAGCATGGGTTTTAAGGTTAGACAGGCTTAAATTTGAATCCTAGGGCTAGCGACTTGACCATATTTCTCATACTCTTTGAGGCTCATGATGGTAATCATACCTGTTTCATAGGATTGTTCTAGAGGTTAAATGAGGTTGGGGGCCTCCTTACTTCTTTATCTCTCATGCCTGCCACATAATAGTCACTCATTTGTGGAGTAAATAAATGCCTGGCATAGTAGGTATTCATGGGAGCTTCCTTGCCTTCTGATTTCTAGTCTAATTCCTGCATCTGGAATTGAATGTGACTTGCAATTTGTGTTTAAGGTTTGTTTATTTATTTATTTATTATTAATCTGCTTGGTTGGGTACATGTTTAGGATTTTGTAAAAGGAAAAATATATTTATTCATTTATTTTTAAGAGACAGTGTCTCACTCTGTTGCCCAGGCTAGAGTGCAGTGGCACAATCATAGCTCACTGCAGCCTCACATTCCTGGGCTCAGGCAATCTTCCCAGCTTAGCCTACAAAGTAGCTAGGATGACAGGTGTGTGCCACCACACCTGGCTAATTTTTAAATTTTTTGTAGAGATAGGGTCTTGCCATGTTGCCCAGGCTGGACATTTGGATTTTTTAAAGGATTTTCTTTTCAGTAGAAAGGAGGTTACTGAAAACCTTGATTCTGCATAAATCTGATTTTTTGGTTGTTTTAAGCTCCTTGTAGCTTAGTATGTTTTATCACTCTATTTTTAGACCATTATTTTTTACTTGCTGTGCCAATAAGATGAGTTGACCATATAATTCCATAATTTAGAAACCTGAGATGATCTTAGATTTTTAAAATGTGGTTTTAATTATGTACGGTGAATTTTTATTATAATGATAGTTATATACTTAGCTTATGGACTGTCATTGAAGCCTGCTTTACAACTCTGGAAACACAAAATATTTTCCTCTTTAGATGAAATTAATGTTATGTATACATTTGTAGAGTCTTACTTATATTAAGATATGCATATATCTAAGCATTTGAGGTCTCCCATTGGACTATTAATTTTTTTTTTTTTTTTTGAGATGGAGTCTCGCTCTGTTACCCAGGCTGGAGTGCAGTGGCGCGATCTCGGCTCACCACAACTTCCACCTCCTGGGTTCAAGCTATTCACCTGCCTCAGCCTCCTGAATAGCTGGGACTGCAGGCACGCGCCACCATGCCCGGCTAATTTTTGTATTTTTAATAGAGACGGGGTTTCACTATGTTGGCCAGGCTGGTCTCAAACTCCTGACCTCGTGATCCTTCCTCCTCGGCCTCCCAAAGTGCTGGGATTACAGGCATGAGCCACTGCGCAGGGCCTGGACTATGAATTTCTTAAGGGAAGGGATTGTTTTGTTCATTCTTATTTCTCTGCTGCTTAAGTTTGTGCCTGGCCAAAAAAAATAATAGCTGTGTAGTGCATACTGTGAGACAGCATACCTGCTTCTAATCTGGGGCCTTCTGAAGGGATTTTTGTTTTTAGTTCTGCCCTAGATATTTAGAACTTAAACCCTACATAAGGTGCCATTGTGTTATATGGATAGGAAGCCAATGTTATGTTGACATTTTAATATTAGTAAGGCATACTTTCTTGTTAGGTTTGAAAGTTAATCTTTGTGTGAAAAGGGTAGGAGGAATATTATATTTCTAAGGACTTCTGGTCCTTGTAATAATGAATTGAAACTTATTCAAATATTGATTAGAGGTATACTATGAATAAACCATTCTAGATAAACTTTTTATAAGGTATGTTTTGCTTAGGGTAAGGCTTTGTTAGCACTATAGTTTTTATAAAGGCAGTCTCAGAGTTTGTATATCCTTTTTCTTAGAATTCTTTGACACTTATACTAGCAGTTTGATTTCTAAATAATATAAATCGTATTTATATGTAAAATTCAAATTTTTTCTAGTTCAATTTTAGTCTCTAAATGTGATTGTTGTTACTTTTTGTTTAAAAAAATTTTTTTAAATAACTGGTCTGAAGTGACATGTCTTTCTGATATACCAGACATTATATTCTACCTTCTGTTCTATCTTTGCAACAGATTTATTTGAAAATGCCTATGGGTCTTCAATGAAGAGAAGAGAACTTGAAGATCTGAAGGATAATATTGAATTCAGAGGTCATAAGCCACTTAACAGCATCACTGTTTCAAAGAAACGCAATTGGCTATATCAGAGTACTCTGAGGCCTCTTAATCTGGAAGAAGAAAATAAGAAATGCCAAGATAGAAGTCATTTATCCATCTCACCTGTGTCTCTACCTAAACATCAGCTATCACAGTCTTTCCTCAAATCATCTAAAGAGTACTGTACATATGTGGTTTGTAACGCTACAAACTCTTCATTATCGAAAAACTGTGCTTTAGATTTTAATGAGGAAAATGATGCAGATGATGAAGGAGAAATATGGTACAATCCCATTCCTGAGGATGATGACCTTGGTATATCAAGTGCCTTGAGTTTTGGTGAGGCAGACTCTGCTGTTCTGAAGCTCCCTGCTGTCAGTTTGAGCATGTTGTCTGGCAGTGACCTGATGAAAGCAGAGCAGCATACTGAAGACTCACTGTGCTCTTCCGAACATTCAGGTGATATTCAGACCACATGGTCAAATGGAATGAATCCTATAGATCCTGCCCATTCCACAGAATTTGTGCAGCAGTACAAGCAAAAGCTAGGACACAAGACACAAGAAGGTATAATGGTGGAGGACAGTCCCATGTTGAAATCTCCTTTTGCAGGTAAAAATGATCATATATCTGTCTTTTCTTTCTTCTTCCATTTTTCAATTATTTGATAATAGCTAAAACTAAATATAAAAGATGTTTGTTATATTCATGTACTTTTTCTTGTGAATATATTTTCATGAAAATAAAACTCAAAAAGTTTTATAAACATTTTAACATACACGCTGGTTTAATTATTATTATCACAGACTTGATTTTTATTTTATTTTTTTGAGAAAGGGTCTCACTCTGTCACCCAGGCTAGAGTGCAGTGGCACAATCATGGCGCACCGCAGCCTTGACCTCCAGGCTTAGGTGATCCTCCCACCATAGCTTCCTGAGTAGCTAGGACTACAGGTGCGTGCCACCATGCCCAGCCAATTTTTGTATTTTTTGTAGAGACAGGGTTTTGCTTTGTTGACCAGGCTGGTCTCGAACTCCTGACCTCAAACCATCTGCCTACTTTGGCCTCCCAAAGTGCTGGGATTATAAGTGTGAGCCATTCTGCCTGGCCACAGACTTGACTTTATAATCTGGTGTGCTTTAATATATCAATCCTTTGAGACGGTAATTGCTTGCCTATTAGTTGGAAGCAAGAAATCAGAGGGAGTTGAAGAAAAAGTAAGTCTTATTTTGCTTTATTCATTCATTCATTCACACCTGGCCTGGCCACAGCTGAAAAGTTTTGTTTTTAGTGTACCAGTGGTCATTAGTTTGTGTTTTTTATGCGTAAGTTTCCTCATGAGCAAAAGAAAGAAGAGAGAAAGAAATGAGAAGTAGAAGTAAGTCCCTTGCAAATAGGTGCTACAGTAGTTATGGAACTGAAAAATGAAGTAATTGAAGATTTATGTAGATTAGGTTGACCCATTTGAAAATAAGTGCTACAGTAGTTATGGAACTGAAAAATGAAATAATTGAAGTTTTATGTATATTAGGTTGACCCATTTGAAACTGTGAATATTCAAAAGTTTTTGATGTACAAAAATTGCCTTTAATTTTCTGATATGCTTCTTTTAGTCCCAGACACACTACCCAGGAAACAGAACATAAGGCACATTTGCTTGCAAATATCAAATGTAGAATAGAAAGCAGTTCTGTTTTATATCAAGTCATTTTAATTTACAGAATTTCAAATGATGCAGAATATTTAAAGATGTGGGGTATAGGAGATGCTGTCAGTGCTTTGTCTTATATCCCCTGGGTTTTATTACTATTTAAATGGGAGAAGCCTATTTCCAGCCACCAACATCTTCACCTCTGCTTAAGGACTTTCTCTGAAGTCTTAGAGAATCTCTGCAGGGCAGCCTCAGCGTGCCTCTCAACCAGTGACTCACAAGAGCTGGTATAGAACTACGTCAGCTCCCTCAACCCTTGGGCAGAATAATTCTTGAGTTTATATTCTGTGTTGTTTCCCAGAGTTTTCTCATGAGGTCAAGCTCCAGTTGCCCATAGTGATAGCAGGCTTGATAATTCAGCTTGAATTTTCCCCTGAATTTTCTCAGCTCCCTCACTGATGTTTCTATACTTTGCAAATAAACTACTTACATTTAAAACCTTTTCTCAGGGACAAACCTTTTCTCAGGGACATAGGAAGGTGGAGTAAATGTATATTAAGAGAAAAAGCAAGTTCCAAAACAATGTGTACTGTATGATGGCAATTTTGAAAGAAAAGCTGAAAGATGTCCTGGAAATGTTGTGTTTTTTTATTTGTTTTTATTTTTTTCTGGGTGTTGAGATTGAAGGTAATTAAATTTTTTTCCTTGTGCATTTCTAATTATAGGCTAATTCTCCAGAGCAAATGTGTGCTGCTTTTGTAATCTGAATGAGGAAAGAAATAAATACTGTATAGAATAGTAATTTGGAATGCAGATTGTGATCAGGGTGGAGTGATAGGGAAGGCTATAGTATCACAGATAGCAATGGATATGGAATAGTTCAGAGAAGGCAAGAGAGTGTAAGGATAAGAGCAAAGATAGAAAGTTGGTGTTCATGAAGTGACACACACCTTGATTTAAGTGACTATCCTTAAACTTTTTTTTAAATGTAATTTAATTATTATTATACTTTAAGTTTTAGGGTACATGTGCACAATGTACAGGTTACATATGTATACTTGTGCCATGCTGGTGTGCTGCACCCATTAACTCGTCATTTAGCATTAGCTATATCTCCTAATGCTATCCCTCCCCCCTCCCCCCACCCCACAACAGTCCCCAGAGTGTGATGTTCCCCTTCCTGTGTCCATGTGTTCTCATTGTTCAATTCCCACCTATGAGTGAGAACATGCGGTGTTTGGTTTTTTGTCCTTGAGATAGTTTACTGAGAATGATGATTTCCAATTTCATCCATGTCCCTACAAAGGAAATGAACTCATCCTTTTTTATGGCTGCATAGTATTCCATGGTGTATATGTGCCACATTTTATCCATTCTATCATTGTTGGACATTTGGGTTGGTTCCAAGTCTTTGCTATTGTGAATAGTGCCGCAGTAAACATACATGTGCATGTGTCTTTATAGCAGCATGATTTATAGTCCTTTCGGTATATACCCAGTAATGGGATGGCTGGGTCAAATGGTAATTCTAGTTCTAGATCCCTGAGGAATCGCCACACTGACTTCCACAATAGTTGAACTAGTTTACAGTCCCACCAACAGTGTAAGTGTTCCTATTTCTCCACATCCTCTCCAGCACCTGTTGTTTCCTGACTTTTTAATGATTGCCATTCTAACTGGTATGAGATGGTATCTCATTGTGGTTTTGATTTGCATTTCTCTGATGGCCAGTGATGGTGAGGATGGTGAGCATTTTTTCATGTGTTTTTTGGCTGTATAAATGTCTTCTTTTGAGAAGTGTCTGTTCATATCCTTCGCCCACTTTTTGATGGGGTTGTTTGTTTTTTTCTTGTAAATTTGTTTGAGTTCATTGTAGATTCTGGATATTAGCCCTTTGTCAGATGAGTAGGTTGCGAAAATTTTCTCCCATTTTGTAGGTTGCCTGTTCACTCTGATGGTAGTTTCTTTTGCTGTGCAGAAGCTCTTGAGTTTAATTAGATCCCATTTGTCAATTTTGGCTTTTGTTGACATTGCTTTTGGTGTTTTAGGCATGAAGTCCTTGCCCATGCCTATGTCCTGAATGGTAATGCCTAGGTTTTCTTCTAGGGTTTTTATGGTTTTAGGTCTAACGTTTAAGTCTTTAATCCATCTTGAATTAATTTTTGTAGAAGGTATAAGGAAGGGATCCAGTTTCAGCTTTCTACATATGGCTAGCCAGTTTTCCCAGCACCATTTATTAAATAGGGAATCCTTTCCCCATTGCTTGTTTTTCTCAGGTTTGTCAAAGATCAGATAGTTGTAGATATGTGGCATTATTTCTGAGGGCTCTGTTCTGTTCCATTGATCTATATCTCTGTTTTGGTACCAGTACCATGCTGTTTTGGTTACTGTAGACTTGTAGTATAGTTTGAAGTCAGGTAGCGTGATGCCTCCAGCTTTGTTCTTTTGGCTTAGGATTAACTTGGTGATGCGGGCTCTTTTTTGGTTCCATATGAACTTTAAAGTAGTTTTTTCCAATTCCGTGAAGAAAGTCATTGGTAGCTTGATGGGGATGGCATTGAATCTATTAATTACCTTGGGCAGTATGGCCATTTTCACGACGGATTCACAGCCAAATTCTACCAGAGGTACAAGGAGGAACTGGTACCATTCCTTCTGAAACTATTCCAATCAATAGAAAAAGAGGGAATCCTCCCTAACTCATTTTATGAGGCCAGAATCATCCTGATACCAAAGCCAGGCAGAGACCCAACCAAAAAAGAGAATTTTAGACCAATATCCTTGATGAACATTGATGCAAAAATCCTCAATAAAATACTGGCAAACCGAATCCAGCAGCACATCAAAAAGCTTATCCACCAAGATCAAGTGGGCTTCATCCCTGGGATGCAAGGCTGGTTCAATATACACAAATCAATAAATGTAATCCAGCATATAAACAGAACCAAAGACAAAAACCACATGATTATCTCAATAGATGCAGAAAAGGCCTTTGACAAAATTCAACAACCCTTCATGCTAAAAACTCTCAATAAATTAGGTATTGATGGGACGTATCTCAAAATAATAAGAGCTCTATGACAAACCCACAGCCAATATCATACTGAATGGGCAAAAACTGGAAGCATTCCCTTTGAAAACTGGCACAAGACAGGGATGCCCTCTCTCACCACTCCTATTCAACAGTGTTGGAAGTTCTGGCCAGGGCAATTAGGCAGGAGAAGGAAATAAAGGGTATTCAATTAGGAAAAGAGGAAGTCAAATTGTCCCTGTTTGCAGACGACATGATTGTTTATCTAGAAAACCCCATTGTCTCAGCCCAAAATCTCCTTAAGCTGATAAGCAACTTCAGCAAAGTCTCAGGATACAAAATCAATGTACAAAATCACAAGCGTTCTTATACACCAATAACAGACAAACAGCTAAATCATGAGTGAACTCCCATTCACAATTGCTTCAAAGAGAATAAAATACCTAGGAATCCAACTTACAAGGGATGTGAAGGACCTCTTCAAGGAGAACTACAAACCACTGCTCAATGAAATAAAAGAGGATACAAAGAAATGGAAGAACATTCCATGCTCATGGGTAGGAAGAATCAATATCATAAACTTTTTTTTTTAATGTTTGTGGCAAATTGTGAACCTGGAAAGACTAACAGACATTTTTTTAAAAACACAACTTAAAAGTATGGTATATCTGCTTTTTTTACTATCTCCTTTTTTACTGTCATTCTTCTCATAAATATATAATTAAAATATATTTATAATTATAAAATATTTATAAATATATTTTATAAATATTAAATATTTACATTTAATATTGTAAAATATATGATTATAATATATAATTAAAATATTTTTTGGTCAAAAATCCTAAATTGACCAAAGGAAATATTTAGACAGTTTATTTATAAGTCATCTTTTTTTGTTGTTTTATTTTGGTGGAAAAACCGTTACCTAAAGTGATCTATTTCTTAGCAGTATTGGCAGAAAGCTGTTGAGAAATTGGCAGAGAAAATGGTTGAATTTCAAAATAATTTTTGATCAGAGAATTGGAAAGCTAATTCATCCTAATACAATTATGACTTGTTTTTTCCTCATTAACTCCCAGATACATATGTATCTTTTTTTTTTTTTTTTAAGACGGGGTATCTCTATGTTTCCCAGGGTGGAGTGCAAGTGGCACAATCACGGCTCACTGTAGCCTCCCAGCCTGAGAAACACTCAACCTTCCCAGCTCAAGCAGTCTTCCCACCTCGGTTTCCCTAGTAGCTGGGACTATAGCACACCACCACACCTGCTAATTTTTTTGTATCTTTTGTAGACATGGGGTTTTGCCATGTTGTCCAGGCTGGTCTTGAACTCCTATCTGCCTCAGCCTCCCAAAGTAATGGGATAACAGTGAGCCACCATGATATATATGTATCTTTTATCTAGTTGTAATTATAGTGGACTTTATTTTTGATTTTTGCTGTTTTTACTTGGTATCTTCATCTTGCATTGTTACATGTAGGGTAGTATTGTTTCTCAAGCATTGTAGTACAGTATTTAACTGCGTTGATGTGCCCTAATCTATTTGACTGTTTCCTTAATGTTAGGTGTTGATAGATTGTTTCCAGTGCTATTGCAGTGATCTTCATAATGTTTTTTACTTCACTCAGATCAATTACCAGTATCATTACTTGGTGTTTAAGCCTGGTAATTATTATTGTTAATTTCTATGTTGCATGTTCTACAAAGTTTGCCAGTTTACAAGGCAACTAACAATTGGTTATTCATTTATTCACTAAATATTGAGTTCCTGCTATGTACCAGTTACTGTTCTAGGTGCTGAAGGAGTGTGCCAGTTTCACTCGACTCTAGCCTAGTTCATAAATTTATATTTAAAGATTTTTATTTTGTACCTTCTTTTTAAAGATAGTATGTGATTTGATTAGTATAGTTGTAGTTTAATTTTAAGCAACTGTGGAATTTGGTAATATTTTGACTCTTGGGTTTTATAAAAACAAAGCATTTTGGTTTTAATAAATTCAGTTTTATCTGCAGTAGAAGTTGCTATCATGTACAGTATTTCATTTTAATAATTAGTTAAGGACTTCAGTAGAAATTATTTACTTACAATATGTAAAAAGAGTCAGTTTTTTAATGTGATAATGTATTTAATCTAAAGCAATTTAATATACTGGATAGCTTTTCTAGGCTGTGATATAAAATAGACAGATTGATGTTTATAGACTAAAGCAGGACCCCGATTAACTCCAGAATGTTTCAAACTAGTAAGCCAGTAGAATTGTACTATAATTTTAGTACAAGGGGATGCTTTATCCAGTTTATCAAACACTCCATTTTCTATTATCTTCTTAATAGAAAAGCCCTGTAGGCATACTTAAAATAGTTTTTTTCTCTATAAAGAAACTACTTATTTGTCATTAGGACACATAGGGGTGGAGGGAGAATATTAATACTTTTTAAAGAAAGGTCATTTGTTGATTTTTAAAATGAATAAACACTTTTTCTCATTTTAATTGTGAAATGTTGTGTTACATACATTAGCTTTTGATGTGAGGTTATTAGATCTTTCTCTATAAGGAATAAAGTATGAAAAATTAAATTAAATTTTAAATAATTGGGATAATGCAGTATTCTGCTTGAATATCATAATGGAAGTTGACCTGAACTTCTAATGAAATCTCCCCATTGAGATGAAATAAGAGAAGAATTTCTGCCTATGTGGGAGCCTGTTTAGTTGATGGTTTATAAAATAAGAATAAAAGAAATCAAAACATATTGCTTTATAACGTATTTTTCTTTCTTTCTTTTAAGGTTCTGGGATCCTGGCTGCTACAAATAGTATTGAATTGGGAATTATAGAACCATCTTCTCCAAATCCTAGCCCTGTGAAAAAAGGCAGTTCAATTAATTGGTCATTGCCAGATAAAATAAAATCACCACGAACTGTGAGGAAACTTTCCATGAAAATGAAAAAGTTGCCAGAATTTAGCCGAAAGCTAAGCGTTAAGGGAACATTGAATTATATAAACAGTCCAGATAATACTCCTTCTTTGTCTAAATATAACTGCCGAGAAATTCATCATACTGATATTCTGCCCTCTGGGAACACAACCACTGCTGCTAAGAGGAATGTTATAAGCCGATACCATCTTGATACCAGTGTATCCTCCCAGCAGAGCTACCAGAAGAAAAACTCTATGAGTTCTAAGTATTCCTGCAAAGGTGGTTACCTTAGTGATGGAGACTCACCTGAACTTACAACTAAAGCTAGCAAACATGGATCTGAAAGCAAATTTGGAAAAGGAAAAGAAATAATTTCAAATAGTTGTAGCAAGAATGAAATAGACATTGATGCTTTTAGGCATTATAGCTTTTCTGATCAACCTAAGTGTTCACAGTACATATCTGGGCTCATGAGTGTACATTTCTATGGTGCTGAGGATTTAAAACCACCTCGGATAGATTCAAAAGACGTCTTTTGTGCAATTCAGGTAGATTCAGTAAACAAAGCAAGAACAGCTTTGCTCACATGTCGAACAACATTTTTAGACATGGATCACACTTTCAACATAGAAATTGAAAATGCACAACATTTGAAACTAGTAGTATTCAGTTGGGAACCCACTCCAAGAAAAAATCGAGTTTGTTGTCATGGAACTGTTGTTCTTCCCACCTTATTTAGAGTGACAAAGACTCATCAATTGGCTGTCAAACTTGAACCTAGAGGTCTTATTTATGTGAAAGTGACTCTTATGGAACAGTGGGAGAATTCTCTTCATGGACTAGATATAAACCAAGAACCAATAATATTTGGAGTTGATATTCAAAAAGTTGTAGAGAAAGAAAATATAGGACTGATGGTGCCCCTTCTGATACAGAAATGTATTATGGAAATTGAAAAGAGAGGCTGTCAGGTATTATCTTACTATGGTTCCCTACTACTTCCTTTATTGATTGATTAATTGTAAGTCTTGGGGGAAGGAATTCAAGGTAATGTAAAAAAATCAAATTTAGATATTTTACCATTCCTATTCTTTATTTTTATTCCATTACTGTTTAGGGTATAATTTTTAACTTGACTCATGTTGTCCATTATTGAGAGCATGCTAGATGATTCCACAAATTTATATTGCAACACAGAGCTTCATGGGTCTTATAATTAGAAATCAGGATTGCTTCAAAATGGCATTAAAAGGAAAAGTCAGAGCTGATAACATAGGCAAAGGATATTGATTCTTTATACTAATTTTTGTGATACATATTAAGACTAAAAATTACGTTGAGTTATTTCTGCTTTAGTACTATCTGAATTTATAATATTGGTTGAAAAGTTAAGTTAAAAGACAATGAGTAAATATTATAAAATCTGAAATATTTATTTAATAAACTTAAGCTTAACATGGAAACTATAGAAACAGCATAAGTTAATGGAATTTTGCATTAAGATGCAGAATACCTGGATTCTGGTTTCTCCTCCATTATTACTTAGCTGTGTCATGTTGGGCAAGTCACTTAATCTCTGTGGGTCTTACTTGCTTGTATCTATAAAAATAGATGGAGTGGCTGGGCATGGGTGCTCACACCTGTAATCCCAGCACTTTGGGAGGCCAAGACGGGCAGATCACCTGAGGTCAGGAGTTCAAGACCAGCCTGGCCAACATGGTGAAAACTGTCTCTACTAAAAATACAAAAATTAGCCCGACATGGTGGCGCATGCCTGTAATCCCAGCTACTTAGGAGGCTGATGCAGGAGAATTGTTTGAAGCCAGGAGGTGGACATTACAGTGAGCCCAGATTGTGCCACTGCATTCTAGCCTGGGCTATAGAGTGAGACTCCGTTGCAAAAAAAGAAAAAAAAAAATGGAGTAGCTTCCTGAAGCTAAGAGGTAACACATCTCAACTATTGAAACTTCCCCTCTTCAGGCCCCCCAGTGGGGTTGGATGAAACTTCTAACTCAGATACATCATTCTGTGTCCAGTTTGTGTTGTCTTTGTGTGAGGAGGCCTTTACTTTTCCAATCCAACTTTTGGTTAATTATTTTTCTTTCTTAAGATTCTGTTTTTTTCTTTTATCTTTTTTCAGGCAGTGAGGGTAGAGTTCAGAAATTATGCAGACTTAAAAGCTAATTATTAAACAAACTTTTATAGTTGGATATTAAGTAACTCAAATGGCACTATATTTTTACAGTCTATTTTCTGAAATATTTAGAAAGAGCAGGTATATATAGACTGTTACCACTTTAAGTGCCAAGAAAACATTTTTAGCAATGCTTTTCATTTTTATTTAGAACTGTATTTTTTTTTTTTTTTTGAGACGGATTCTTGCTCTGTCGCCCAGGCTGGAGTGCAATGGCGCAGTCTCAGCTCACTGCAGCCTCCGCCTCCTGGGTTCAAGCAGTTCTGCCTCAGCCTCCCAATTAGCTGGGATTACAGGTGCACGCCATCATGCCTGGCAAATTTTTGTATTTTTTTTAGTAGAGACAGGGTTTCACCATGTTAGCCAGGCTAGTCTCCAGCTCCTGACCTTGTGATCCGCCTGCCTCGGCCTCCCAAAGTGCTGGGATTACAGGTGTGAGCCACCGCGTCCGGCCTAGAACTGTACTTTTTAAAGACATTTTTGTTTTGTTTCCCCTGCTTCTTTCTCCCTCACTTGCCCTCCCCTCTCCCCCACCCCCAATAGAGAGAGGCTTATTGTGCTTGTATTTTACAGACTGGCATACTGCTTAAATTTTGTTTACCCTTTTAGTCAGGAATTATTCTTGTATTATTGGGTTTTTATTGTAAACATGAAAATAGGCTTTGATAGTCATATACAAAGAGTTTGTGGCATGGGTCTTTGCATCTTCCAAATGCTTTGAATGCTACTACCACCCATCTCCTGCTTAAAACGGGAAAAATTGCTATGGAGATCATACTTATGGTCTGTCTTTCATAGAGGCATCGAGCAAGTATTTCAAGGGTTTGATTCAAGATATCATCATCAGAAAGTAGGGATATATCCTAAAATATCTTTTCCTTGAAGTACCTGTAGTAGATCTTCCTTCCTTTATTCATCTTTTAAAAAATTATATTTGTAATTTCAACTTTTGGGGGTAAAATATCCCATTAATTTATTGTGTACTAGTTAAGTAGTACTTCCTTTAAGTTGTTCTAGGCTCATCTTCTTCTCAAGTTTAAGGGGATACATCGTTTGTATGGTACTTTATGACACTTAAATGTGCTCACACCAGCAGGGCTATAATCAAGTTCGTTTCTTCTGTTGTGGTAGCATTTCCTTTGATCCTGTTTAATATTTTAGTTTCATTTTCTGAACTGTCTACATTTCTACTGTGTCTTTCTTGAGATGATGTGATCAGCATAACTCATTCCATTCTCAATGTGAATGCATCATGAATGTGGATAAGGGTAGGAAATTTGAATTTTTTTTTTCTATTGTATTTCTTGGTTTCCCATATTATCTTGATCCTTTTGAATGTAGCAGCACCTTGCATTATCACCTCTTGGAAATAATTTTAGGTTCTTTACTATCTTTCAATTAATACCTATAGCTTATCATCTCAAATATTTTAGATAATATTTCCCTGTATCTATTGACACTTTCTCATATTGAGACCCACCTTATAGTGTGTTCTATCAGTTTTTTAATGAGTCAGAAGAGATTAGTATCATAAGTAACCCTGGAAATTTCATTTGTATACTTCTTCCTCTAGATCATTTATTGCATTTTACAGTGATTCCTAATTCAAATCCTGGAAGATTACTTTTACTTTATTTCTCTCTTTAAATAGTTTCTTTCTCCATAATTTTTCCTTCAGTTCAAAGTGACTGAGCTTTCTAAATAGTCTTAGATGTGGAAGTATGGCTGACAATCACTTATTCTCTCCTCAAGTTTTTTTGAAGGTTTATTCTTTCAAAGAACTTTGATAGCTTAATCAGGCGTGTTTTCTCTTTACAGAGATCATGTTTATTTCTTCTAAGTAAATTTATAGTGAATAATTTAAGACTTAATATTTTAGAACCTGTATGACAGTGTTTAAAGACAAATCTTTTCAATGTAGGTTGGTGGGATGGGTAGTGTCTGTGCATCTTATATAAATTTTGAAGTAGAGGTTTTATTTTACCTTTAATATATTATTTTAAATTTCCTCCATCACTTTATAATCAATTAATTTGACAACTTAAAAAAAAACCCCTAGGTTTGCTTCTGTGTCTTCCTGAGAATCTTTTTTCTTAAAAAGTTTTATATAGTATACTAGAACCTTATTTCAACTATATACTTATTTTAAGGATAAAAGAAACTGAGTTTTAAAGAGATTAAATAACTTGCCCAAATTCATGAAGCAAGCAGTGGGGCTTTATGACTCCAAAACCCTTGTTCAGTGTCTGTGCTGTACTACTTCAGTCTAGAACAAAAGATGTGAAAGGGCGCACATTCCTGGGGCATGGAGATCTTTATTGAGCATATAAAACTGAAAAGAAGGGATTGTGGTTTGCTTAAGATAGGTAGCCAGCATTACCGAACTGATAGTGTATTGTTTGAATTTAAATGAAAGAATAGGATATTTTTATTAAACTAATCAACATAGTATATAATGAGACTTCAAAAGCTATATTTGAGGTATTTTAAATTAAATGACATCAGAACATATTTGATTGCAAAGTTCATGTGATCTATAATGTAATTATATTTTCCCTTTATCAAATTTACCGTAATGTGGCCATAATTTTATTCCTAGGTAGTAGGCCTGTATCGATTATGTGGTTCGGCAGCAGTCAAGAAAGAACTGCGAGAGGCTTTTGAGAGAGATAGCAAAGCTGTTGGTCTGTGTGAAAACCAGTACCCAGATATAAATGTAATAACAGGTAATAAATAGATTTTATTTTATGTACTCTTTCTGGAAAGACTACATCTGCAAGAAAGATAACTGAAATATGTTTGTAGCTGAAATTTAATTTGTTTTTATTCTGAAGTCTTTTCTTCCTTCTCAAACATTACTTACTGTGTTATTTTCTACGGGAAGGTATTAAGCTATGGTCCCTTGCCCGCAAACAGCTGACATGATGAAGGGAAGTAAGACCTACTTTAAGTTAGCTATAGTAGCTAGCAGAAAGAAAAAGGTACCTTCATAGAGGGATAAATAAAATGCTTTGGAAGTTGAGTTTGACTGGTACTTAGGTGATATAGAGGGTATTGACTATCTGGTTAGAGAATTTAAATTTATTTACTAGCCAGAGGGTATCCATTAAGATTTTTTGAGTGGGGGAGTGATATCATAGAGATTATTTTCAGGAATATTAATCTGACAACTCTATGTGATGGATTGAAATTAGAAGAGACCAGAGGAAGGAAAACCAATTAGAAAGCCTTGGCCGTAGTCCAAGCAAAGAGGTAGTAAGAGCTAAAGGGGCTTGTAGCAGTAGAAATAGGAAGAAGTAGAATTGAAAGGAGGTGGAGAAAGAAGGAGCCCAGACAGATATGACTTTGAGACATGGTTGATTGGGTACCATTAGCAGAAAAAGAGAGCTTCAGGGAGAGCTACTGCTTTTGGTGGGGAAGTGTCAAGAAAGATTATGAATTGGGCTTTGGATATATAGAATTTGAAGTGCTAGTAGGAGATCTAAATGGGTAGATCAAGCAAAGTTGAAACTGCTCATCTGCAGCTAAGAAGAGGATGCAGTAGAATTTGAGGGATCTCTTATTTACCCAAGTGGTGACTGTAATTCAATGTATGGCATTGGAAATATACTTCTATTACCCCTGAAAGATAAGAGTGGAAAGAGAGTCATTGGCATATATGTGTAGTAAAGTGTTGCAATTGTCCATAAAGTTTGAAAAGAAAGAACTTTGGGGGTCTCCAAACTTTGGAGGCTGGCAAAGAAAGAAGAAACACCTAAAGAGATTGAGAGGAAAGGAGTCAGAAAGTTTGGGAAATAAGAGACAACAGAGATTAAGCAAAGGTGTGATACAGTCATTCTATGGAGAGATTATATGAGAAAAGAAAAGGGCCTTTGAATTTGGCCATTAAGAAATGGCTCATAACCTTATTGGTAACCTTCAGGAGCTACTGGTTTATAATAATTCCATATTTGTTTTTGTTGTTTTAATTTTTTAATTATTGAAATTTTCAAGCATATGCGAAAGTAGAGAGAATACTATGAAAAATCCTCTCTGTTTGTCACCTGGTTTCCATAATATCAACACATGAACAGACTTGTCTCGTTCATCCCCCCATTTGCTTCTTCTCAACCCTTGATTATTTTGAGAAAATCTCAGATGTATCCTTTCATTTATAGATGCTTCAGTGTGTATCTCCAGATCTTCTGTGTATTTTGGTAGTTCTTTCTCCACTCTACTGACAGCTGCCATTTTTTTCTTGCTGTAATGCATTAATTTTTCTCTTATAACTTGCTTTCTTATTTTTACTCAAAATTAATTGTTTGGGTTAAAATTTGAGGAAGGTTCATCTTGTATGTATTTAAGAGAATTTTGTTGGTAAAAATCCTTAAAGCTTACTTTTAGGATTGAGGCTTTCTGAATAATTGAGCTTCCCACCCTTTGAGTGCTGAATGACTGTATTTTCATCAAGTATTTAATATATAACTCTTGGATAATCAAAACTTTGATTCCAAGCATTTTAATAAGATAAAACAAACTGTCACTTTTTTTCTTACATATTTTAACAAATCAGAAATAATGGTTCCTTTTAATTTTTATATAGGAAGAGGCATATTTCTACAAAAAATTGAGATACCTGAAGAATGTTCTTTCCTTGTTAATGTATAATTAACAAAATCAGCAAGACTCATTTTATGAATCCATGAAAGAGAAGTTTTATAAATACAAATTTCCAGCAAGTACACTCTATAAATAAAAATAGATTTTGTCTTGGTGAAGCTTTGTCTTATAAATAAAAATTATGTTAAACATGTATAATTTTAAAATATGAAGTGAAGAAAGGGTTCCTAGTTTTGGAAATTGGCAGCATATGCAGAAGATATGAACAATAGGTCAATGAATATTGGATTTACAGCATTCTTTCCTAAAATTGAGAGTTTCTGTAATTTATAAATTGGATATTTCTTGGCTCAATTCTTTGTACTATTCCATTTGGGTAAAGCTGTTTTTCAGAAGAATTTAGAACTATTTTTTTCTTGATAAAAAGGCAATGAAATGATTTAAGATTTGTCTGCAAAATAATTGCATGACACAAGGTTTTCATGGCTAAAAATAAAGGGTATTGTTGATTTGAGGAGTTAGCCAGTGACAGTGTTGCTTAATGTGTTTGTTCCTCATGAACTCACATTTCTGAGTAAACTTTGAAATATGATTAATAGTTCAGTAGGTCTAAAAAATGAGGAATTAATGAAGTGAGTGACAGATTTTGTTCACAGTTTAATGTGTTTTTAGTAGTTGGTTTGTCTGGAGCATGGAATGAAATACTCCAGATGAACCAGTTTTTTTTTAAATCAAGCACAAAATTTTAGGTATAAAATCCATTCGTAATTCTTTTTTGTTTGCTTGCTTTTTGAGAGAGTCTCACTCAGTAGCCCAAGCTGGAGTGCAGTGGCGCAACCTCCGCCTCTGGGGCTCAAGCAATTCTTGTGCCTCAGCCTCCCAAATAGCTGGGGCTACAGGCACATGCCACTACGCCCAGCTAGTTTTTTGTATTTTAGTAGAAACAGGGTTTCACCGTGTTGCCCAGGGTGGTCTTGAACTCCTGAACTCAGGAGATCCTCCCGTCTCAGCCTCCCAAAGTGCTGGGATTACAGGCGTGAGCCACTGCGCCCAGCCTATTCATAATTCTTTATAGGGCTTATTACCAAAGAACAGAAGGCTTTTTAAAAGTCATTTATTGTTTAGTGATTATTAAAAATAAGTCTTCTGAGGAGGATTACATGTATCTAACTACTGTAAAATAGATTTCATGTCAGTGCTACATAATCAGTATCTAGGTTCAGTACCTGAAAGTTCATTTGACCATGCCTTTTTATGATTTTAATCCTACCATAGTCATTTTTGTCCTATTTGCCGTTCACGGAAAACTTTATCAGAATATAAGTAAATGATCTTGAAAACATTAATATTTATCTTTTTTATACATACTATACATTTTCTTACCATACATATTATATGTTCTCTGACCTCTGGAACATTAACTTACAAATTGTTTCCGTTTTCCTTTACCTAGATTGCATATAGATGTCAAAACTGTACAAGCACCAAGGAATGCTAAATGTTGAGGAATGGTCATAGATTTAGCAACCCACATATACTGAGATTGTTTATGAGAGCCATTTGGTCTGAGTAACATGTATAGGGTATGACTAAAGTAGGTGGTAAGGCCAAAAAGAGTAAGCGAGGTAAGGTTGGGGGGGGGGGTTAGTGGATTTAAAAAAGTAATTTGTAGCTCTACCTTCAGGAAATGTCAGTGATTCAACATTCAAATCTACTTAATCAACTGTATCTTTACTACCTATATAAGTTTTGTATGTGAGAGAATGATTCTCATGTTTGTATATGTGCATATTCAGTCTTCTGGTTCATAGGTCCTAAAATGCTTTTGTATTTATTTAGGCTTATTTTGAAGCCCAGAATATGGTCTTTTGTGGTAAATGTTCCATTTGAGCTCTTGAAAAGAATGTATATTCTGGTGGTTTTGGACAGATTGTGCTGTAACTATCAATAAAGTCAAGTTAATTAATAATGTCCCCGTCTTCTACATCTTTGTTTTCTTTCTACTCACTGAGAGGAGTGTTGAAATCTTCAACTATAATTGTAGTTTTTCTCTATTTTTTCTTCAAACTGTTTTTGTTTCCACCCCACCTACCCACTGCCACTACTTTGCCTTTGAAGACTACAATTAAGCATGTCTTAGGCCATTTTACGTTATGTGACAGCTCATTGATAATGTATTTTTTTCAGCTTTTTCCATACTTTGTTTCATTTTAGATTGTTTCTATTGCTGTATCTTCAAGTTATATGAGTCTTGTCTTCTGATATTAATTTCATTCATTGCATTTTTAGTTTCAGACATCCTAATTTTCACTACTAGAAGTTCGATATGGGTTTTTCATTATTTTCCATGTCTCTACTTAATATGTTCAGTCTTTATTCTAGCTTCTTGAACATATGAAATACAGTTATAATAAGTGTTTTCATGTTCTTGTCTACTAATTCTATTGTGTATGTCTTTTCTGGGTTGGTTTCCATTGATTTTACTCCTCATTATAGGTTATATTTGCCTCCTCCTTTATATGCCTCGTAATTTTTTACTGGACATCAAATGTAAATTTTACCTTCTTGGGTGCTGGATATTTCTGTTGTTTGGTATGCAAGTACGTTACTTGCAAAGAGTTTTTTTAGTCTTGCTTTTAAGCTTTATTAGGCAGAATGTGAACTGCTTTTAAATAAGGCTCTTCTTTGTCTATTTCTTTGATTCTCTACTGAAGCAAAATTCTGCTATATACTGTGTACTTATATTAGCTTTCTATGGCTGCCATAACAAAGTACCACAAACTTGGTGGCTAAAACAACCGAAATGTATTTTCTCACAGTTCTGGAGGCTGGAAGTTCAGAATCAAAGCATTAGCAGGGCCCTGCTCCCCCTGATACCTGCAGGGGAATCCTTCCTTGCATCTTCCTAGTTCTGGTGGTTTGCTGGCAACCTTTGACAGCCCTTTCTTTGCCTGTAGATGCATAACTCCAATACTCCATCTTCACATGGCATTCTCCCTGTGTTTCTTCATATCATCTGCTCTCTCTCTGTGTCCCCCATTTTATAAGAACATGTCATATTGGAGTAGGGCCCACCCTAGTGACCTCATTTAACTTGATTACCTCTGTAAAGACTCTTTCCAAATAAGGTCCTATTCTGAGGTACTAGGAGTTCAGACTTCAACATGTTTTATTTTTGGTTGGGGGTGGGGGCCACAATTCAACATAGTGCTGTACCCATATCCCATGAATTACGAAGTTTTCCACTCTGGCTGCATGGAACGAGAGTGATTGCCCGCACTATGAAAACTCCAAGAATTGTTCTCTCTAATCTGTTTGGCTGGTTCTTTCTCCAGCCTTGGGGAGTTGCCCCACCTGCGTGTGCTGATTAGTACTCAGATGAACACTTGGGACTCCTTGCTGATTTCCTGAGTCATGTCTAGGCAGCCCTTTACTCTCAAGTGCTCTGTCCTGCAAGGTCTAGCAGCTTTAGCCTCCTTGAATTTCTAGCTCCCCTTCAACTGTCGGGCTTTACCTGGGTTTTCATTTCCTTACTGCGACCTGCAAAGTCTCTCCAGGCAATAAGCTGTGGTTGTTGTGGGCACACTTCATTTGGTTCCCATCTCTCAGGGATCCTTGTCCTTTGCCTGATGTCCAATGTCTTGGACATAGTATTGTCAGATATTTTGTCTGGCATTTTCAGTTGTTGCAAGCAGGAAGGTAAATCTAGTCCCTATTGCTCCATCTTGCCTAGAAACACTGGTCTGCCTTTCTAGCCTGTATCTGGGTTACTGATTGCAATGAGAAAAAAAAATCAATATTATTTGGTATCAGTATTAATCCATGTAATTCAAAGTCATTAGAAGGCTGTGAATGGTGCCTAATCATTGTATGTTTTCTTATCAGCTCTCTTATACTCTGGAGTGTCTATTTAATATCTTCTCACTCCCCTCAAACCTCATTTCACCCATGTCACTCTTAGCAGACGACCTTGCCTCCTAACTTCACAGAGAAAACAGAAGCCATCAGATGGGAACTTGCTCTACTTCTTGTGACCCAGCCTATCAATGTGCCTTCTTTGGCATACATTCTTTCCACTTCCTTTCTGTAATAATAGAGAAATGATCTTCCTTACATCTTGGACAAATTCTAATTCCTTCATGTGTTCTCAGAAGTTTCTTCTTTCTTCTTAGGGCTTTGCTCAATTGATCATATTTCCTCTCTCCTGAACCTTGAAAACCTTTTTTACTATCTCCTTTACATTACCATTGAAATGTTTAGGTGTCTCCTGTCTTTAAAGAAAAATCTCCACTTTGATCTTGTTTCTCCCCTGCCCTCCCCTCTCCTCTGTGGTTATCAACTTTTCTCAAAGCCAGATTTCTTGAATAGGTTGTGTGCATTTCTTTGTCTATTTCTTTAATGCCCATTTACTTCCTAACCAACTGCAACTTGACTTCAGTGTCCTTTATTTTCCTGAAACTGTGCTTGCCAAGGTTGCTGACTTCCTTTTCTGGTGGACATTTTTGGGTTCTTAAATTGTCTCTAGATCATTATTTTCTATGCCTGGTTACAAAACCCCATTGTCTAAACATAAGACAAATTTGTTAAAAATACTGGGACAGGAGCTCTGACCTCTTGCATTATGATTTAGTATGGCTGGCATGGGGCTGCAGAATCTAATTTTTTTTAAAGCCTCAGTGTGCAGCCAATTTTGAAAAAACACTGTTCTCTGCAATATTTAACACTATTCTTATCTAACCCAACTATTGTTTGGGTATCATTAGATATCATAGACTCTTTCTTGAAACATTTTTCCTCGACTTGGCCTCACTTTTGCCACTCTCCTCTCGCCCCATCCCCACCTCCTCTCACCATACATACATCTTTTGCCATTCTTCCTTAGTCACAACTGGAAGATCCTCTTCCCTGATGACCCCTGGAAAGTTGATGTTCTTCAGGGTTATTTTCTGAGCCTTCTCTTAATCACTCTGTATGTCTCCCTGATAATCATTCCCAAGATCCAGTTATCTTTAAGTTGATCATTCTTAAATCTGTGTCTCCAGTCATCTCTTTCATCTCAGATTTTTATATCCAGCAGCCTTGAATGCCCCATAGATACCTTAAGCTCCATATGTTCAAAATGAAACTCTTCTCTTTACCCCCTAAAACATGATTTTCCTCCTGTGTTCTCTATTTGAAATAATGTCACTAGTATCCACCTAGATACTCAAGTTCCAAGCCTAGGAAAGAAACATTCTTATTCCTCTTTTTTCCTCAAAATTGCAAATGCATTTTTTACTTAGCAGTCCTGTTTTAAGAATTTATCCTACAGACATACCTGCATATATACAAAGTGATTGTGTGCAAGGTTATTAATTGTAGCATGTTTTGGAAAAACAAAAGATAAGAAACAATTCTAGTATCCATCTGTAAGAGACTGAATAGATAAGACTATGGGGACATCCTTACATTGAACTACTATAATGTGGCTATAAAAGTGATTAAGGAAGCTCTCAATGGCCTGAAAAGATCTCAAGGATATGATGTTAAATGAAAAAGCAAGAAACAGCATATCCAGGTTTCTTATTTCTGATTTCTTTGGGTTTTGGAATATTTGCATTATGTGTACCAGTTTAGCATCCCTAATCCAAAAATCAAAAATCCAGAATGCTCTAATGAGCATTCCTTTGAGCATCATGTTGGCATTTTAAAAGTTTTGGATTTTAGAGCATTTTGGATTTTTAAACTAAGGATACTCAACTCTCAATGAGGGAGACAAATCATATTTATATTTGCATAAACATTAGAAGGATGCATAAGAAACTAATGAATCATGTTACTATTAAATATTTAAAACTTGGGGCCAGGCACAGTGTCTCATGCCAAGTACTCTGGGAGAATAAGGTGGGAGGATCACTTGAGGCCAGCAATTCAAGTCTAACCTGGGAAGTATAGTGAGACCCTGATCTACAAAAAAATAAGAAAATTAGCCAGGTGTGGGGGCAACCACCTGTAGTCCTAGCTGCTTAAGAGGCTGAGGTGGGAGGATTGCTTGAGCCTAGGAGTTTGAGGTTACCAGTGTACTCCAGCCTGGGTGATGGAGCAAGACCCTGTCACAATTAAAAAAAAAAAAAAAAGAGATGGGAAGCTTCGTATAGAATCATATTTAAGTTCAAACTAAGCAAGGCTGAGAGCATGTTCTGAATCAATATTGTATATATTTAGGTTTTGGTGTTAGGAATATCTCCTGTTTTCCCTTGTGATCACATGCCAGCCTTTAGCTTGTATCTTACCTACCTTACTTATATATAACAACCACTATTCTTTCCAGTTTCCTCTACTATAAGTAATATTTCTTAGTTCAAAACTACGTGTGGAATGTTTGCAATTGACTTTCCTCATTCCCATTATAGTGACACGTCTGATGTTTTCTGTTCTTAGCTTTTGGTTTTATTTGTTTGGTTTTAGGAATGATTTTTTCTTGCATATGATAGTGTAGCATTAGCAGTTATCCAGCCATCCAATATATCAGTTTAAGACACTTCTCCAGTGTTAAAGAGGAAATGTATTTATTTCCAAGGGTTTCAGACAATTGGTACTCTTTCATTATCAATTTAAAGTCTAGAAACTCAAAATTTGTGTAATTGGAATAATTTATAATTAACATAAATATGCCTTGCTTTCTTAATTTCTGTTTCACATGCATTTAGAGAAGCTTTTTATAGGGGGCAGAATCAATAAGGGTATATGTATCAAGAATAGCTTACTTTATGATTAACAAACCTAACGTGTGGTAACTGAAAATTATGTGTACATTTTTAGCATGCTTGCAAAACAAGTCAATTACCAAGGCAACTTAAAAGAATACAAAATGCTAGTATTTTATAATTCTTTTTATGTTGTTGCTTTTATTGTTTTCAAAATGTTGAAAGTTGGCTATAATACTTAAATTTTAAAAAGTTGACCATAGTTCTTTATTTCACTCTGCAGTCCAATCACCAACTGTCTGCGGTTTGTTTTTTAAAGGTGTTCTTAAGGATTATTTAAGAGAACTCCCTTCTCCTCTGATAACAAAGCAGCTTTATGAGGCTGTATTAGATGCAATGGCAAAAAGTCCTTTGAAAATGTCATCAAATGGTTGTGAGAATGACCCAAGTGACTCTAAGTACACAGTTGACCTGCTGGATTGTCTGCCAGAGATTGAGAAGGTAAGCATTACCAGTATACATTTTTCCCGAAAGCCAGTTAATGAACTGTATACCTACCTCCAGAGCTACAAATAATTTTAGATATTTGACATCTGTGGCACTCATGGATTTAAAAGCTCTGCCGTTACTGCCTTTAAACAGCCTAAGTCTGTAAAAGCTTCTTAAACAGAATAAATCTAGAAAACAGTTTTATCTTTTCTATATGTGATTTTAGCCCAAGCATGAATACTCACTGAAGTTTTTTTAATTGTATTGTTAAAATATTATTACAATAATATTTGTTCATTATAGAAATATTGAAAAGATACAGAAAAGAAGAATATAAAATTGCAATCATCAATATCCAGAGGCAGCTATAATTAACATTTTGGTGTGTCTCCTTTTAGTATTTTTTAGATACGACAACTGTGTTGGTGTACATGGCTTAACTTTAAGACAAACAAAAGCCCCACCCCTCGTTTTTTCCTCCTTATCCTTTCCATTCACCCCATCTCCAAAATCTTCAGACCAGCATCCTCAGCTATGCCTGTAGGAGAGAGAGAGAAGGATAGGTAGGTCTTCAGAACCAGCCTTAGCCTAACTTTATCTGTTGTTCCTTAGAATAGAAGGGAAAATAGGAGAAATGTATGACTGGGCTTGTCTAGATGAGGCTAAAAAATTTGCCTACATTTTTTATCATGTTGGGGCAGAAAGAGCAAGAATTAGTGGGTAGAAACTGTAAGTCCAGTAACTTTACTTGCGAGTTTACTGTGGTCCCCTGAATGTCCTGTGCTCTGTCCAGTTGGATTAACAGTTACTCCTCCTTTGGATTAGGGGAAGGGAACAGCTAAAGAGTGCAGAAGCAGAAGGGTGGGGTGAAGTTTAAGGGGGTGGGTGGAAAAAGTAGAGATACTGGTTTCCCAACACTAGGTAAAATTTTTTTTTTTTTTTTTGAAGATGGAGTCTCACTCTGTTGCCCGGGCTGGAGTGCAGTGGTGCGATCTCAGCTCACTGCAACCTCCGCCTTTACAGGTTCAAGCAATTCTCCTACCTCAGCCTCCTGAGTAGCTGGGACTACAGGTGGGCGCCACCATGCCCGACTTATTTTTGTATTTTCAGTAGAGACGGGGTTTCACCATGTTGGCCAGGCTGGTCTCAAACTCCTGACCTCCGGTGATCTGCCCACCTTGGCCTCTCAAAGTACTGTGATTACAGGTGTGAGCCACCATGCCCAGCACTAGGTAAAATTATAAGTGCCACTTATAAGTGAAGAACTGCGTGTTAGGGAATTTAAATCACTTGCTGAAAGTTATATACTTCTGTGAATATTAAATAGTCTATCACACTATAAGTCTTTCTGACTCTAAGGCCCATTCTATTACCATCCTTTCTAAAAAGACTGAGTAAGCCTGGGCTGTATGGCGAAACCGTCTCTACAAAAATTACAAAAATTAGCCGGGCATGGTGGCACATGCCTAGGGTCCCAGCTACTTGGGAGGCTGAGGTAAAAGGATAGCTTGAGCCCAGGGAAGGCTACAGTGAGCCGAGATCATGCCACTGCATTCCAGCCTGGGCTATAGAGCCAGACTTTGTCTCAGTCAGTCAGTCAGTCAATAACTGTGTGATATACCATTGAGTGGAGTTGACAACATAATTTATCAGTATTCCCTTTTGTATATTTAGATTTTGAGTGATTTGTAAATATTTGTACACAGATTTATTTTTAATTTAGAATTATTTAGTATAGAGTCTCAGAAGTGGAATTGCTTATTTAAATAATATGAACATTTTAAGGCCCTTATATGTTTGCATACTAATTTTCTTCTTTTTTTTTTCTGTTTTTTTTTTTTTTTTTTTTTTGAGACAGGGTCTCACTTTGTCTCTCAGGCTGGAGTGCGGTGGTGCAAACACAGCTCACTGCAGCCTCAACCTCCCCGGCTCACACCATCTTCCTGCCTCAGCCCCCCAAGTAGCTGGGACTACAGGCATGTGCCGTCACCCTCAACTAATTTTTTTTGTATGTTTTGTAGAGACTGGGTTTCACCGTGTTGCCCAGGCTAGTCTCGAACTCCTGAGCTCAAGCAATCTACCCGCCTCGACCTCCCAAAGTGCTGGGATTATAGGCATGAACCACCACACCCAGCCAGACTAATTTTCAAAAGGAACATGACAATTACATTTTTTGGCTTATCTTATTTAGTAGTCAAAAAAAATTTGCATTCCTTTGCTTGCTATTGAGATTGAACATATATTTAACCAGGTGTAGTGTGTTGTTTGTGTCTGTGTATGATCACAATTATTGCTGGAAATACCCTTAAGAGGCCAATGTATATGGAGTTGTGTTAGGAAATAATTATGAATTTAAAAAAGAAATATGATTCATATATTTGACTTGTTTTGATTTAAAATGCCATATTCTTCTCTAGTTTTCATTCTCTCTTCATTCCTTCCCTTCATAGCCAAACATTGAAGGGCCGTTTATTCCAGCTGTTATCACTTCTTCATCACTTATTTACTACTCAGCACATTGTAATCTGGCTTCCTACCTCATCTTGCTGGACTTGTTCTTGCCACAGCTATTAAATGGCCTTCTGACCAGCAAATCCATTTGTCACTTTTGGCTCCAGAAATAATGTTATTTTGATTTTTCTTTAAATAAGATTTTTACCAGCTTAGACAACATAGCAAGACCCTGTCTCTACAAAAAAAAAATTTTTTTTTTTTTTTTTTAAGACGGAGTCTTGCTCTGTCACCCAGGCTGGAGTACAGTGGCACAATCTTGGCTCACTGAAACCTCTGCCTCCCGGAATAAGTGATCCTCCTGCCTCAGCTTCCTGAGTAGCTGGGATTACAGGTGTGCACCACCACACCAGCTATTTTTTTGTATTTTCAGTAGAGTCGGGGTTTCCCATGTTGACCAGGCTGCTCTTGAACTTCTGACCTCAGATGATTCACCTGCCTCGGCCTCCCAAAGTGCTGGGATTACAGGCAAGAGCCACATGCCTGGCCTACAAAAAATTTTTAAAAAATTAGTGGGTATGGTGTCGCATGCCTGTAGCCCGAGCTACTTGGGAGGCTGGGGTGGAAAGATTGCTTGAGCCAGGAAGGTCGGTGCTGCAGTGAGCTGTGATCATGCTACTGTACTCCAGCCTTGGCAACAGAGTGAGACCCTGTCTCAAAAAAAAAAAAAAAAAAATTAAAGTTTTTAATTGGCATCAATGTCTTCAATACAATTTTGAAGAAAAAATTACTCATTTTGTTAAATGATTGATCCTATGCCACTACATCAAAAAACATCATTTCTTTCCATAATTGTTGAAAACTAAATAACCATTCCACTTTTTGAGCCAACTCCCCTTACTAGTTTCTTTAAGGATTAAAAAAATTTTTTTTTGGTAATTTTTTTCTTTCATTTCTAACTGTACTATTCTTCTTTTTAAGGTTTATTTACCACATATATATATATATTTATTTATTTATTTATATTTATGTTAGTTAAGAAGCATATTGGCCTTTTAAACATGTCTTTCATAATCCAAATCATTATAGAACCTGGCCATGTTCCGGAATGGTTAGCTTCCTAGATTTA